>NC_137454.1:276476297-277076297 GCF_964235325.1 Thermobia domestica | reverse complement strand
TTGTTAGGGTTTCTAACAGGTAACAGTAATTCGTTTATATTAAGTCGATACCTTAAACAAATACAAAATTGCGGACAATTTCATGCCCGTTGTGTGTGGTTGCGTAATCGCCAGGTACGGATGGTGGCCAACAGTGACGTTTTGAGTATTAACTGTAGTGAATTTGTAGTCAAATGCTCTAGAAAGACATCTGGAGTGTCGGTAACCACAACAGATGAAGCAGGGTGATTCACATGTGTGGAAACACGTAATGAAAAATGCTCATAAATGCACTCATACCCAGTAAACGCGAATTCAAAGCGTCGGAAATGTAAGGAATAGCATGAAGAACATGAAACCCATTGCCATTTCACCAATAATATTTCCTCAAACCGATGCAATATGATGTGCACGGTTGCATACCAATAAGGACGCAAAACTAAGGGCAAGTTGAAATTATGCAAGGGAACTCACAGATGAACTGGGGAAACTAAAGCAATGTAACTATTGGATCGCATGATCGATATTGAAATGTAGCCAATGTGTGTGTTGATATCGACAAATAGCCAGTGGACGAATGTCAACATATCCCACTACTGCTGGGATACTGTCCCACGTGCGAAAAATGGGAAAATAACGTTGTACACTCTGCTTTTACACTTGATTCGTATTGTAGTGCAACGTGAAAAGAACCCAATTGTATCCATGCTCTTCTGGAACACTGTCCCACACTCGAAACATAGGAGAACGACTGTAACGTGTTCTACTACACATGGGTCACATTATGGTACAACGTAAATAGAACATAATTGAATCCATTACCCCCTTCACCTGGAACATTGTCCCACACTCATGGGAAATAACTGTAAATTCTTCTAGTAGACATGGTTCATATTCTGATAGAACTTGAAAGTTTCAGCATATTACCACGTCCCATTTTTTCTGGGACAATATTACGCACTCAAAATATGGGAAAATAAAGCCGCAAATCCATACAGTGCACATTCCAACCAAGAATAAATAAAACAAATCAACACAGGTCCCACTATCGCTGGAACAGCATCCGAAAGAAAAGAAAACGACCTGATGAAAGAGGACACACAGAACAATTACCAATCAGAGAAAAATTAACAATAAGCTTCAGGATCTTCACTACTTGTAGCTTGTACCATGCACTTAAAGACATTTTGCAGTGCAGAGAAAGCCTCACAAACACTGTAATATTCAGAGACGTTGTTGGAAGTGTTCTCCAATGAACGACAATACAAAGATGACATCGGCGAAGCACACCCTGCCTGGTAGGCGCAAATCCATGTGGCATATCACTAATGGTCCCAGCAACGCCATTACTGCGAGCAACGAGGTCCTCAGCACTTTCCACGAGGGTGTTATACACAAGCAGTTTCATTTCTTCCCACAAAAAGAAATCCATCAGTGTGAGGTCGGGTGATCGAGGTGACCACGGACGAGGTCCACCCCTACCAATCCTGCCATCGCCGTAAATGTTGAGTACGGCCCTGGTTTTCCGGTCAAAATTCGCGGAGGCTCCGTCGTGCTGAAACCAGATTCGTTGCCTATCTGCGAGCGGCACGTTTTCTAGAAGTTCTGGCAATATATCCTGAAGAAACATACGATAATTCCCACTATTCAGGTAGTTGGCAAAATATACGGGCCTATCAAATGGTCACCTACGATGCCACACCACACTTTTACTCCGAACTTCCTGGGGAATGTCCATATCCCAGACATGACTGTCGTGTTTTTGAAGATGCCATCTCTAGTAAACATGGACTCATCCATCCACAACACTATTGTTGTAAAATCTGGAATGGCATGTGTTTGTTGCACATACCATTGACAAAATCAATCCGCTGGGGAAATCCGTAGGTAGTATGTGCTGCAACTTCTGCAATTTGTATGGATACAAACCCTCTTCCTGAAGAACGCGCAACACATTAGTATGATGAGTTTGTCTCGGCTGAGAAATAGCACGTGTGCTAGTGCCAAAGTCGTCCCCATACTGCATCCAATACTTCCAACACCAAAAATAAAAATTTATAACTGCAGAGTTGTTTTATAGGGAACTGAAAAATCTTTCTCGTGTTATTTATATGAGCCATCTTCTACACCCCAAAATGTTTAGGCAATTCTTGCAGGATTAGAATGATGAAATTTTACATGATTGTAACCTTCTGGGACTAACGAACATTGCCAAAAGTGAATATTTTTACTTTATAACGGGTCTAAAGCGGAGATGAAGAGATTCTCATGTTAATTAAATGGACGTTTTCTTGGGATTCAAAATATTATATTTTAGATAGTTGAAATAGGAAAAGAAAGTTGAAATGTGATATAATTGTGGGTTTAAGAGGCGAGGTCGTAGGCCGAGTAAACGCGGGTTCAGGGGACGAAGTTCAGGAAATGTTCACAGCAAATGCATGAAATTCACTCTTGTTGAAAAGGCTGATACATAAGAGACGTGAGGCCCTGGGCTGAGCAAACGCGGGGCTCTGGGAGCGGAGCCTCCAGCTAGCCAAAGGCTATAATAGTTGAATCCATTTCTTGTATATAATGAACATAGTAACTTCCCTAAAAGTTAATGGCTTAAAACCAAATTTGGTCATTTTATTCATTATTACAGATATCGAATCCGATCCTTAATACTGTTTCAAATTGCAGGCCGTTTGAAAATTTTCAAACTTTAAAACTCCCTTAATTGTGGGTCGTGTAGAAAGTAAAATGACTCCTAATTTTGATAAAGAGAAACTTGGACAGTTGTTTAAAAAGTTATTGAGAATTTTAATTTTCCAGATACCGCCATTTTGAGTTACCTCATATGGTCTGAATTTTGTACATTGTTGTGTATGCGTTCAGTATATCCAAAACTGTTTAAAGCAACGTGTTTGCATTTAAGGTTTAGGAAACAAATAGAATCCGACACTAATAGTCTACCTTCATTGAGGCCAGCTTGCATGAACTGCAAAGAACAACAAAGGATCCTAAAGAAAAACAATCCCTTTTATTGGCGACAGAATAATTTGTCCATTGTTTTATTTATCAACAAACGCGACACATCTGTTGCGAATTAGTGTTTTGGCATTACTTGAACATCACTGCGCTGAAAAAATACTAAATTCTAATTTGTTTTACTGTTAGACTAACTATAAACCTAGTGATTCAGATACTGGTGGAGACCACTCATGAAAAAAAAAGTGCGAGAAGGGTTTATCTTCCGCGGTAAGCATGAAAACAAAGAAAAGAAATCGCTTATCAATTGAATGACTTGCCACGCCACGAAGATTGAACCGGACATTGCCGCACTAGTAAAATCACATCATGCCCATGGCATCTCGTTAGCTTCCTTTTTTTAAATTTTAATTGTTACATTTTTGTTCATAATTTACAAACGGATTTAGAAAATATATATGGAGGGCGTATGATAATTATTTTATAAATTATTATTATTATTATTATTATTATTATTATTATTATTATTATTATTATTATTATTATTGAATTAGCGAAGCAGACCTTCTCCCATCGCAACAAGAGTTCCTGTGCTGCTCTTCGCTTTCATTGATGTAATTGACCTTCATTGTACAGCATGTCGTTCAGTTGTATATATGTTCAGTGTTGTTCTCATTTAGTTTCTTTCCATGTGGTAAGGTGCCAAAAAGCAACCTCACGTTGCCACGTTGGATAGCAATGGCTGTGCGTTGAATTAGAAAAGTTGTTGAACGAACAACTCCGGGAACGGTAGATATGCGTATGCCTACCTCTCTAATGAAATTAAGGCTTGTAGACCCGCAAGCACCACTAGTTTCCATAGCAATTAGAGCAAAAATAAATTTTTCAAGGAGATTGTTCTATTTCCTTTGCTTTTCTATCTCTCTACGACTAGCAACAGCTCTAGCACTGATAACACTTAAAGTCAGACTTGAGTGGGCAAATTTATCTGAACATGTAGTGTCCCATACTAGTGATTTGCCTCTCATCCAAGGAACTAATGTCATGCCATCGGGTCGCTTACCATCTGAACGACAACAGCCTGGAGGTTCACGTATGGAAGGAATTCCAGCAATGGTAAGCTCGTAAGATGATATCGTTGACAGAGGAGTGTCTGCCTATGCTCTTCACGCATGAAAGACCATGCAGATCACGTTCGTTAACTTTATTCCCGCAAGCTAGACAGCGATTTGGCTCACAAACAGCTGAACCTAATCGTAAGGCGACAGTGATTCGAAAGGTTTCATTAGTCATATTAAAACCTAATGGTGTGGAGGGTATTGCATTCAGTCATGCCCCAGCATGGAGAGACGCGTAAGCAAGAATCATCCGGAGCAATAACTGACTATAAGAGAAGTTCATGGAAATGCGCTGCAGTTAGTGTGTATGTCAAAATGCCTGAGAACCTCTTTTGGTAATTTCTGGAGAATCTGTATCTGTTAAATATTTCCATTTGCTACAGCCTTCTTGAACTGTACCATCTGGGTCCAAGTGGTAACCTTGCGGAAGAAGAGCCGCTACTAAACGAAGAGATCCGTTGTAGGACGATAAAAAGTACGAGTCCCCTAATCCTACAGATAAGGGTGCTTGAATCCAAGATTCGTCGCTTAAGGGGCTTTTCAAAATTGAGTCCAGACCCATTTTAAGGATAAGATCGTATTTGTCCAGTAGTAAAGTCTCATTCCAAGATGAAAACCATTGTAAAAAGTAGTTTAAACGAGGGGTTGACAAAAAGGCACGTAGAAGAAGAAAATCTGCATGGGCAGATATCGAGGCAGGACGAGACAAAAATATTCTAACTTGGATATTTTGTTTAACAGCACGTTAGTAAATGCTTTCTTTGTGAGAGCGGCGCCTAGAAGACAATTATCCTGGTTAGTTAGGAGACGTGGGCAGCTTCGTCAAATTTTCTGAATAATAGGTCGAACGTGGATTCTTCTGTCCAAGAAAACCAACTTCACATTTTGAAAAATTCAGATGTAGGCCAAGTGCAACCAAGTGCAAATGGCTTCTCATTTATTTATATTAGAGTTGAAAGAACTACTTCAGGATCACCAGCAATATCCCATCATCCAAATACCAGATGTTTAAATCAGTGTTAATTGATTTCACTAAGGAATGAATGGTTACAGCAAAAAGTGCTGGACCCAGAGATCTCCTGGTTGTACTGCTCTCTGGGATGAAATAGTGTCTTTGCATAAGAATAGATTGCTAGGTTCAGCGTAACATTGGTAAACATATGGATAGATTGAATGAAATTCATTCAACACTGTAGTAAGCATGTCATCACGGCGAAGCTCTTTGAATGCATTGCGAAAATCCAGCTTTAAGATAGCCTTAGAAGCATTCTGAGTGGAGGAAGAATAAACCCAGATTGCATATGCAGCTGCTTCAGCTCGATTGGGAATAGAAACACCAACTTGATGAGGTGACAAGAAGTTCTTATAACGCTCCCGTGTTCTGAAGCATATAATTTTTGCTGATATTCCGCGACAAACATTCCCAGCGGTGATAGGTCTAATTCCACCATATTTCCTTTTTAAGAGCGTAAGTTTGGCTCCGAAAAGCAATGGGCGAACTTCCAAGGGTACTTTTCCTGAAATAATTAAATTTAACAGATCACATAAGATTTTAAGAGCTTTTCATTCTATTTAAGTACTTGACAGGATAAAAGATCTTTGAGAATCGAAGGGCGAAGACCATCGCAACCTCCTGCGCTGCCAGATGGAAAGGATTTAACCGCCTAACTTGTAATTTTGTTCGCAAAAGTCGTTCCAAATTTTATAATTCTTTTATTGGTTATTTCTTTTCTACGTTGAAGGTAGAGGTACGTGGAAGCAAACATTACTAAAACTGTCTAAAATTTAGGCCCGAATTAGGCACTTGAGAATTACCGATTTTAAAACCACGATTATATTCGTTCGTAATGAAAGCAGGTGTATATTATTGTTAGTCTTACTTTTTTGAACACTTTTCGTGTACATGAAGCGACAACGAATCTTTTACAATGTTTTATTCAGTTTGTTCAATTTATTTGAACTACAAAATGATCAAAATTGAGATTTAAATTTTCCCGCAAGAAATATTAAAATCCCGAATATTTACGTTCCACAGTAAACATTACCAAATTACACTAGCATCTTGAGAAAACGAAACAGTGGGAAAAATGAGTAGAGTATAAGTAGATATTTCATTGAATCTACTACGAATTTTTGTATTTTTTTTTTTTTTTTTTTTGCAAAAAATACCATTATTTCAAAGAGAAATAAGGCAAATGATTTCTCTGTACAATGTAGATATGCTATTTCAGTTCCGTCATTTCGTCAATAGGCATTGGCCTCCAATGCAAAATATTAGCCGAAAATAGTTAAATGAATCTTACCCAGGGGCGCCGATCTTGGGGGTCCGGGCCGTCCAAAGCTCATGTGGCACCCTTAGTATATTTATGAATATACAATATTTGGTATAATTTGAATGCAATTTGTCTTAACATCGTCATATATACACCTTCTGCGTCTAAGTGGGCCCTCCAAAAAATTTACAGAAATCGGCGCCCTTGATCTTACACACATCTATCAGACACCCATATACTCAGCTGCGTATGGCGAACGTAAGGAATCGCCGTTTAAATTTATATTCAGATCATTTCGCTTTGCACGAATATATTCGTGATCATAATTTTAGGGCAAAAAATGACGTAATAATTCGTGGTTTTAAGTTAAGCGGTTAATAGCAATTTTCAGTTCATTAATCAAAACTCCTAGACAGCTGTTTGGATTCTCAGGAAGATTCGGTAAACTTAATTCACCAGGGTGGACTCGATGCTTCTCCAGCAGCGTCTCAAACAGAAATATCGGAGGTTACAACAGTATCATCAGATATTAGTTGACGGACTGCTGTATGGATGTTACCACCTGCAAGTTTATTTTCTACAATCTTAAGATTGGAAACATTCTGTTTCGCAAGGGATTTCCTGATCTTTGTTGGATGCCAAGTTAAGGCCTCAATCCCTATATTACATTTGTCTAACTCTGTTTCACATTTTCTGAGGTAAGATTTTTTTTACATTTTCTGACTTTTTGGGCGCAGTTAGTGCAACTAATGGAAATAGTAACAGGTTGGGCGATTTTTTTTCGTCATTTGAAATTGTTACTTTAAGTAACACTTCTTCAAGTACATCAGCCACTGCAGGTCGAGCACCTCGAGGGATACGGCTTAAAATGTGGGTCGAGAACCTTAACGATGTTAAGATTTTGCCCAAGTTAGAAGGTCAAATCTGTGTGGTTAGATATGTTGTGTAGTTTTATAATCAGCATAGCTATTATTATCGATATGAAAACAGTCTTCGTTCGCATTTATGGCCTGGTGCTTTTTACCTATGTGTATGGCTAATCCACTGGTATTCGAATGTTTTCCACACTGAAGTGCGATAACACATTTGTAAATTTAGTACTAGAAGAAAACTTGCCACCAGTAGGCCTGCTAATGTTGGCAACTGAGTCAGTGTTAGGAACATCAGATTCACCTGATCCAACTTACGGTATTTGAACACTTGAACCGTCACTTGATGATTCCATTAGTTCATTTCGTATTTTTATATTCGATTGAGATGTTTATTAGAAATAAAGTTGCTTTTAAATTTTAAATAACAATGCTCAACTAACTAAACCTCATCACAGTGCTGAAACAGTAATAAATTCTAATTTATTTTACTTATGTGTTTTTAAACAAACTATAAACCTACTGATTCGAGCACTGGCAGAGGACACTCATGAAAAAAAGAGAAAGAAAAGGTATGAAAGAGGATTTTCTTCCGTGGTAAGCATGAGAAAACAAGAAATCGCTTATCCATTGAAAATGACTTGATAATGTACGTCACAAAGATTGAACCAGACATTGCCGCAACTAGTGAAATCACACCATGCTCAAGGTATCACGTTAGTTTTCCATTTTAATTATATTTCAATATGCAGGTTATGTTGCATTTATATTTTTCTGGTATTTCAACATGCAGTTCTAATTATTTTCGTACCTCTTTCTTTTAAATTGATTTTTATACAGCTCTGCACCTGTTGAAAATGTTTAATAGACCTATTTTTGTTGTTCTTAACAGTATGTATAAAAATAAAAATATGCCTATCAGAACAAAATTCAATATAATATAAATATATTTTTCAGTATTAGATTCTAATTATAGTTATCTCTTCCGTTTATCACAGTGACTCCCATGAAACCCTCGCGACCCTCCTAGGAGTAGTGACTCCCAGGTTGGGAAACCTTGATCTATACTATTGTAATTGTTGTGTAAGTATGTCAATGTCGAAGAGACAGTGAGCAGACCAGAGATACTCCAGTAAGTTAACAAAATTTTTAGTACTTGACAGGAACATGGAGTTGAAAGTCCTGATGTAACATCAGAAGGTGAAGCAGTTAGGAAATTTTACAAAGAATTATGGGGACGCCAGGTGAAAATATGTTAAGAATTGAAGAATGTGTAATAGTAAATGATTTTTGTAAAGTTTTATTGTCTATTTAAAAACATGTATAATTCTTTTGTGTAGTAGATATATGCCGGTCTCCTGCAGAACGAATCGAACAGTCTTGATTTCAAGACACATAAGATTATCACAGATGATGAACAACTGGCGATCAATAACAATTCCTTCCTTGTTGTTTTGAATATTTGCAGTATATTTTATGTAAGATTGAGGAAAGTTACCGAGTTTCTTATAGCTAAAAAGGCTTCATTTCTGGCTCTTTTACTCTTATGAATTGTTTTATTCCAGATACAGTTATTCAGCAGTCAAAAAGAGAAAGCAATATTTGGTTTTGTAATAAACGTTTCCGAAGCATTTGATACTGTGTCATATACAGTACTGTTATTGAATCACTTAAAAATGGCGGTATTCCCAATAACTACCTTAGAATAATTTTAATTTGTACGATAACAAGTGTACTGAAATTAGTGGCATTCGGGTTGAGGTCAAAGTTAAGAGAGGTACTGGCAAGGAGACCGTCTGATTCCCCTCTTGTTTAACTTAGTTATGAACAGTAATAAAATAAATATGTGAAAGTGATATGCTATTGCTACAGTAGGTAAAGGATAAGTGTTGGTACAGTAAAAACACCGGTGTTGATCTATGCGGACAATATTCTGCTAATTGCAAGTTTTAAACAAGAGCTAAAAGGTATTTTTAATACTTTCGATGGTCTGAGGCGGATAGAAGCGTTAATAAAGCATTTCTGTGCGTAAGTTTGGTGTGGCATTTCATCTGATATCTAGCAGTAGATCGTGGAGGGTGAAGAACTATGAGTTATTATGGCATAGGAAGAAAATTAAAGATGTAGAGGTTGACGAAAGTTTTGTAGAGGTTGGTGAAGTTTTGAATACCTTGGATGCACATATACCTTTTTCAAGGGAATTGAAATCAAACATCATATTGAAGAACTGGGCAGAACGTGAAGCTAATTCTAAAGCGTAGACAAAAAGCAGTATTATTACAAACTTCCTGTGTATATTCTGCCTAAATTCTTTTATGTATGGATACCTAGCTTTGCCTCACACATGGTTTTAACCTTCCTCGACGATCTTATTTCGAAATCCCTTTTTAAAAAAATGGTTTCATATCCACGGGTCAATAACAGATTGTGTATTTTATATTAAAAAGAGATATTGGATGTGTTTTGTATGCGTTAATAACATTATGTTGTTAACTCAGCTAAAATTTATCTATCCGTTAAAAGCTTCTGGAGAAGATCGATTGCTGCAAAGTTTAATCTCAGATTAATCCTGTTCAGGATAATCGTATTGCTAAACTAGAAGTGCAAAAATATTAAAATTTGGCTGTAGAGCAAGAAGCAACTTAAGTTCTTTAACACGTGGCTTACCAAACAGTTAGGGGGAAAATGTGATTTATTTTAGGAATGATCTGGTTTTGCAATAGAGCAAGAAGCAGCTTAAGAGAAGTTCTTTAGCATGTGGATTACCAAACAATCGGGGGAAATATGTGATTTATTTTAAGAATGATCTGGTCGCGAACTGTGTTCTGCTTGATAATACTTCATTACATGATAATATGTTCATAGACTTATCAAAATCCGTATCACCAGGTATAGTATCAGAGTTGCCTTCATCTGATCATAACCTGAGATGGAGATTTCTTGCAGCATATGTCACGATCCTGTTAAATCTATTTCTCATGTAGTTGTTAATTTTTCCTATCACGGAAATAGGCGATTTGAAGAGGATGATACAAATATAAGGGAAAAGGAAGAGAAAATTGCAAACCATTATATCCTTAAGATATTATTTCATGATAATAGATGTAATAAGGTTCTGACTTGGTCATAAGATCAAGTAGGACTGTAACACAGGCCGCTAGAAATGTTTTCACAAAACTTTTGGTACCGAAATTTATTCAAAGAAACATAGCTTTTTTAGCCTCAAAATCTATGACTGAGATGTTAAACTGTCATTCGATTATGCAAGCTAGTATCAATGTTGTAATGTCTGCTAAAAATATTAGTCTTACAAATATTTATATTTTATTTATTTAGAAAGAAGTATTGGTATTTTATTAAGTAAACAAATATTGATATTTTTAAATAAAACTTTGACATATATTTCAGTTTTTGTGTTGAATTATATATATATATGAAAGATAATATAATAATAATAAGTTTTGTTTATACAATTTAAACTACGCATAATTATGTATAGGAAATATATGTTTTACATGTAATTAGTTTTCATGATTTCTAATATTGTAAATATGAATTTCTGTTTTGTAAAGTAAGTGACAATCTATATATTTTATTATGTTTGATTTTAAATATTCCTTATTATATCAAATTGTATTTGAGTGATTTGTTTAACGAAAGGTAAAACATTGAAATCAGCCTGCAAAGGAGATAATGAAACAAGTTATTGATCTAACATCTGAAACATGCAGTATTCGATTTCGTATAGCACAGACCTGTAATGTTTGTGTTATAGTGTATAATGTTGCGTGTGTGTAGCATGTGTATATGTTCATGTGCAAATAATTCTTGGAAATAAAGAATAAGAATCGTGTAGAGATCAGAAGTGATACGTCGTAATTAATCAATACCGTTAATTGAGAAGACTACTGTGCCTTCTTAAAGACATTAGATTTTATATGAAGACTTCTCATTTAAACAATAAGACACCTGTTTAACCGTTTTATAAAACTTTGTTCTAGAAGAGAAGCGAAGAGGCTGGTAGAGAAGTAGGTTGGATACTATAAATCAGTGGTGTCCAATTATAATGAGCCTGAGGGCCATACACGTCTTCACTAGTAAGGTGGAGGGCCGCAAGTATTATTATTATTATTATTATTATTATTATTATTATTATTATTATTATTATTATTATGTGTTTGGGACAAAAGGGATTTCTTGCGCCTTATGGCTTCTAGACAGAGTTCGAGGAAGAAAGGGTCTCCTTTTTTAAGTTAGACTAGATGTATTGATTATTGAAGTAATCGTTCCTTTCAGTAACGAAGCCTTGCCTGTAGTTACATTAGCGACTGCAGTGTTTCCATGGATGCTTGCGTCTTTTTGTTGTACAGAAGCGTTAAATGGATGCTTTTTTTTCGAAAGAAGAGTGGAAACATTAAAAGAATGAATAAATATAAATGAAAATATTATCAGTAATAACAATCGTAAATTGTGAGAGCTTTGTGGGTTACAGAAAATGGTTTGGCGGGCCGTATGTGGCCCGCGGGCCGCCATTTGGACAGCTCTGCTATATATATATATATATATATATATATATATATAGCTAGATAGATAGATAGATAGAGAAGGAGAGAGAGAAAAAAAATTTTAGTAAGTAATCACGGGCTATCAGCCAGGTGGAAGTATTGAGATCCGACGTTTAGAATACAGATATTGCATACATCTTCAGGGACTGTGATGAATAGATCGAAGATATTAGCTGAGGAAAATGCTGGCTCCGTATTGGCTGTTTTTGTCGCCACGAGAAATTGGGTTGTTCAACGCTTTTTCTCTCAAAAGAGCTGTCTATTTACGTCTGAGTTGAAACCCACTGTCTTTATTGAAACTGTTCTTTTCACTTGAGATGACTGTGGCTTCCTTTATTATTCTGTCCCCAAAATTGCTGCATTTGGCTACTATGGTGGTATTTGTAAAATTGATTTTGCGTTCCAGCTTTAAACGATGCTCTACTAGTCTTGATTTTTCGACGTCCAGTTTGGCCTTTGTATGATCTGCTACATTCATATACGGTAGTATATGATATACTCTAGAAGTGTGAACGTTAAGGTTGATTTTCACTGGTTTGAGTAATGGCCTGATGTTGGCTGGAGGTTTGTGAATAACGCTTATAGTGTCCGGCAAGTATTCTGCTGATTTTGCTAGAGAAGTCGCAGATTAAGTGGCACGGTAACAAGTTGTGCTTACCACCTTTGATATTTTTTTTAGTCCAACTATTAACTGAAAAATTAATTTAAATTTATTTGGTGTGTTTTGAGATTGTCTATGTGTATAATTTTAATGAACATTTTAAAAATTCAAAAGATTTTATTTCGTGCAGCAAGGGATGCAAAATAATGCTGACTCCCGTGCCTCAAAGAGTTAAAAGTAATATAGTAATAGAAAGATGCTCCTTACTTTTGACATTATTGATCACTTTGTGGTGGGAAGTAACGGACTTTTTTGATGGCCATGCTGGTATCTGTAAATCTGTAGCTATTCTCTCGTAATGTCGAACAAAGATGATTGAATTTCTCTTTTCTTTCCTGATCAGTTAGTGAAACTGCTCTGTGCGCCAAGGTGTTTAGCATTCTAAGACTTATGATGACAGCTTCTTCAATTGAAATAAAAATTCGTATGTGTCGGCTACCTATATACACAGTGTCATAATATTCCATCACGTTTAGGGCGAACAAGGATGTCAACTGAAGGGAGGCATCCATTCCGCTCCAATTCCATAGTGAGGGTGAAAATTGTTGAGAAGTACCAGCAAATCCTGTAGTGTGTCAGATTCATATAGCCATCTACCAAAGGTTTCAACGTAGCTAAAGAATCAGGACGGCTCATGAACCACCACATCAAGGACTTCGTGATCAAAACACTTCATGTGCAAGTTAACAATGGCCTGAGAGGCAGATTAGACCCAATTTCTACTTCATCCGTTTGGTCATAGTAACATGCATTATACAAAAAGCAGGTGGAAGTCAGTGTATGGTGAATCAGGTCAGTTAGTTCCGGGCTGAAGTAATTCTGTATCAGCTGCATAGCATTCTGGACAGGAACTGTTGTAAACAGAGACAATACGTCGAAACTATCCAGGACGTTGTTTGGATTTACTTTCAAGTTCTTCAGAATCTTAACAATATCAGAGGAGTTTTTGATGTGATATTCACAATTTTCAACCATGACGTGAGGGTTTTTGCGAGCTGATATCTTGGGCGCCCTTTGGCGTCCTCTTGACTCCCTTCTTGATAACCCACACATGATAATACTGCCAGCTGACAAGGGTAATGCGACGGTCCAACTGCCTACACAAGCTTATATGGAGAAGATAGACGACTTGGGATGTAGATATTAGAGATTACTGCAGAAGTTCCTTACTATTTGTAAACGGAGCGTTAATGAAAAAAGTGAAGAACAATCATCTGGCTACATATAAGGCCTAGGGAAAGTCGTATAGTAGGTATGACATTGACGGCAGCCATCCTGAATTAAGATCAGGTTTTTAAAATTGGAATAGGGTAATATGATACATAATTTCCAACTAAAATTTAATCAAGAAAAGAATGGTGAAGTTAGTTTCAAGATACGCACATTTGGGGAGAAGTTTCAGGCATATTAATTCTTTATACTTACTATGTGCGTAAGTCCCTTACCTTCACTTCTAACATTGAAGTTTTGAAAAATGAAAACCATAGCATGTGACACCTCATTTTATTAGCAAATTTTCCCAAAAAGCCAATGGGATGTTTATTTTTGTTTATTGAGTGTGACGTTGACATTGGAATTTACGTGAGGCACCTGATCGGTAGATCTACTAATCTATTAATTGCTAGTGTTCCTTTGAAGATTATTATTATTATTATTTGTCGTTTGTACAACATTGTGCGATATATTTCATAATAATTTTGTGTTCATGTCATGAGAATCAATTACAATTCAATTTTTGTTTGTTCATGTCTCTAAAGCCTTCTCATGTTCACGTCTCATACCACCTCTCATGTGTTCTGGTTTGAAATAATAATCACATTGCAAGTCTTCAAAATTCAGAAAGATTACTGGGTGCTTATCCCAACACTATTCATGAACTGGCAAGTCGCAACTATTAAAAAATCTAATAAATTTAGAAAACATGAGCCATGGCAACAATTGCAAAGTGTTAGTTGGAATCTTAAAACATGGGGTGAAAATTAGGAGTGTTGCCAATTTGAAAGATCGAATAATGGATGTTTGATGCACATCAGAATCTGTCCCAAATTCATACTGGTTAACTATAGAACAGAAATGAGCATACCATTACCTTTTTGGGAAAATTTGCTATTAAAATGAGGTGTCACATGCTATGGTTTTCATTTTTCTAAACTTCACTTTAATTCCAAATGGGAAATTTCAAGATGGCTGACGTCAAGGTTACCCTTACCGTACCACTTTCCTCTAGGCCTAATGTGTATTACCGAAGCTTTTATCCACTTATTATCATTAATACGCAGGTTAGAAGCGGAGGTAAGGGACTTACGCACATAGTAAGTATAAACAGTTAATATGCCTGGAACTTCTCCCCTAAGGTACGTATCTTAAAACTAAGTTCTTCATTTTTTTCCTGATTAAATTCTAGTCCGAAATTATGTATAATATTACCCTATTCCCATTTAAAAAACTTGACCTGAATTCAAAGTGGCGGATTTCAAGATGGCTGCCGTCAAGTTCATACCTACCATACCTAAGCCTTATATGTATTCACTTCACTTTTTTAATTAACAATCCGTTTACATAGAGTAGTAAGGAACTTCTGCAGTAATCTCTAATAACCACATCACAACTCTTAAAAATTATATTAAAAAATAGAAAAAATGCACCATGGTAAAAGTTTCTGTCGTCACAAATAATGCATACATGGCCTCTATCACAAAAAAATCATTGAAATCGGAGCCGGACACCTGGGTGATGTCCCTTGTAAGCAGCCGTCCTGCTTCTTTAGATACGTTGACGACTCTTTTGCTATCTGGCACATAGCCCTGAAACACTACATCACTTTCTGAAATTTCTCAATCCTCAAATCAAATTCACTATGAAATTGGGGCGGAATGGATATTTCTCTTTCCTTGATATTCTTGCTCGCTATAAACCTAATGGGACATTAGGACAGCGTATATAAGAAGCCGACACATACGAATCTTTATTTCAATGTGAGCCGCTGTCATCACTAGTCCTATAGTACTAAACATCTTGGCCCACAGAGCATTCTCCGTAAGTGACAAGGAAAGTTTACAAGAAGAATTCAATCATCTTCGTTCGACATTACAAAAGAATGGCTAAAGTGTTACAGATATCGACATGGCCATGAGGAAGGGATGTTACTTCCCAACACAGAGTGATCGAAAAGGTCAAGAGTGAGGAGTATCTTTCTACTACTGTATTGCTTTTAATCAGCCACACCTCCAACAAACTCACCAGAATATTTCTTATATCTCTGTACAGTATAAAAGTTATTCGAAACCTGTAGCCAACATCAGAGCGTTACTCAAACCACTGAAAGAAAACATTGACCTACACACTTCTAAAGTATATCGTATACTATATGAATGTGAAAGATCATATATAGGGCAAACTGGACGTATGATAGTACAACGATGCAAAGGACACCGCAGCTATATAAGACTCCAGCAACCGGAAGAGCTAGTACTAGCAGAGCATACCTTAGAACGGACACATAAGTTACCAGTCATTTTACTAATACCAGCTGAGTCAATTCCAGCTATTTATGGGACAGAATAATAAAGAAAGCTATCACGTGAAAGAAACAATGGGTTTCAATTATTTGGTCGGCCCTTAAAAAAAAACAGGCGTTGAACAAACCCATTTCTCGTAGCCATAACAACAGCCAGTCAGGAGCCAGCATATCCCTTAGCTAATCACAACTCTTCATTCATAGCTTCATTAATAAATATAAACCTATATACAGGGTGCCCAAGATAAAACGACCCATGTGTTGTAACTCTTTTATTATAAATACAGATTACAGAATATTAATTTATTATGGAGCAATGTAGTATTATCAAGAACAAGGCACTGAACATTCAATAGGTCAATACTTCATAGGAGGCACTGAAAATGTTCACCATCAACTTCGAACCATGAACTCAGCACGGCTCAAGATGTTTCTGCGAACTTTTGCCTCTTCATTTCGTGTGACTTCTGCAATCGCATTGCAAATGTTTGTTTTCAATTCTTCAATTGTATGTGGGTTGTTATTGTAGACTTCACCCTTTAAGTTACCTCACAAATAAAACTCACAGGTAGACAAATCCGGCGATCTGGAAGCCCATAAACCTGCGTAAACTTTACGTTGTTCTCCGAAAGCTTCATGGACGTATGGCACTGAAAACCGTTAAGTGTATATCGTAGCTCCATCTTGCTGGAAAAACTCATAGTCTAGTTCCGCCTCCGTTAGCTGCGCTATGAATGGTTCCAACAATTCCGTTATATACACTTCAGAATTTACGTTGGTATTAAAGAAAATGGGGTCTACGGTCCGTTGGCGTGAAACTGCACACAAAACAACTATTTTCAAATCATGCAGAGGCACCTCAAATTATTCCCTGGTTTTTCTGTTGACGAATAGCGTGTACTTTGACAGTTGGCATATCCGTTAAGGGGAAACCATGCTTCGTCTGTTCTGAAGTAAAGATTTTGATTGAGATAACGATCAGCGATATCCATAAGTAACCATTTACAATAGTGTTGTAATTGTGCGTAACCCGCATAACCCTTACTTTGTATGCTTGCATATCTAACTGCTTCGACATGTTCTGCCATGAAGTTCGTTTGATGTTTAATTGGGAGGATAGACGTCTAGTTGATTTCCGTGGACTTCTTACCATAGCCTCTTGAACATGTTCCATATTTTCCGGCGAACAAACTGTTTTTGCACGGTTACGTTTGGCGTTAGCGACTGAACCTGTTCCTTTAAATTTAGTGATCAATTTCTGCACAGCACTTTTTGCAGGAGGAGCTTTATCTTTATATTTTATCGTGAATCTTTCATTTAAAGTTTTAAAAGATTTACATGCGAAATAAGTTTCAACAATAAATACTCTTTTTTTCGGCTGAAGAAAGCACTCTGCGCAACTGTATCACACACACAACAAGCTTAAAACTGACTACTCACAACGCAGCCTCTCAGCCTCACAACGCAGCCTGAGATCACTAACAGACTCTCAACATCACTTCACCCCGCTCGAGCGCCGCACTAACGTTAAGAAATAGCACTCACAAAGTTCCAAATTTCACGTTCAGTGTTACATGTGGTCTCTTTTATCTTGGCCACTCTGTATATGTGCTCCCATATCTTCGGTCTCTTCATCACAATCCCTTGAGATGAATGCAATGTCCGCATTCGAAACATCGGGTGCCAATATCTTCACTTGACTGGTAGCCCGAGAACATTTGCTAAAATCACTTTGCCGAAAAAATTAATTCTTTCTTCATCGAAATCCCATAATGCTAGTTACATGAAATTTCGTGTTTCAACCGCTCTTTAAAATAATTGAACGCGTGTTCCACGATGTTTTGATATGTGCCCTAGACAGGAAAAGAATAGGGGAAAGATCATTAAGATGCTTATACAGGACATTCGTATTTTTTGCGGGACATCCAGTTCATGCTAATTCTATACGAAGTGTGCAGAACGAGAAACGCAAAATATTGCCTAAAGTAACACGTGGGGACATTTGTTAGCATTGGTAGGTGATATAGCTAAGAGTAGAGGTTAACACATTTTTGATACTGTAAATTGCAGTGTTTAACATAAAAAAAAAAGAATAATTTCAGTCCATATAAATGGATCATAACTTACTCCTTTCCAGATTGTGCATAACCATTATGATATTTGTCAACTATGGTGGAGGAAAGTACTGGTTTTTCAAGCACTCTGCTTGGAATGGTTTGACTGTAGCAGACTTAGTTTTTCCCTGGTAAGCTACAAAATGTAAATTATTTTTTCGTATTTTATAGTTCTAAGGTTACCATAATTTCAATTGAAATTCTTTTTCAGTAAATATGCGTAAGTAGTATGTACTCTTCTTGTTCTTCTCTCCCTTCTCCCATGTTCAAATTGGATGGGTATTTCTTCGTCCACCTTTTTCTTATGTTTCTGGACGTCTTCCACCATTTATCTCGTCCTCCTCAATCTTGTGTGTTGTTCATCCTATATTCAGTCTTTCCTTATTCCTTTTTTCTGGCATTTACAGCTTTCCAATTATCACGGTTGGCCAATGGCAGAGCATTCACCCCTGGGGGAGAGTCCCTCGTTCTATCTCAGTTGGCACCTAGTGGTCATTGTGGTGTACAAACAACATATGCGGATTTTGTCTGGTTCTCCTGTTTTCTCGAACTTCCTTAATTCCATAATTTCATTCATATTCCTCTTCACCTTTAGCTTTTGTGGCATGTGAATGAGACCTAAAACTGAAGGATATCATTATTTCTTTCTTTCCCACATTGACTTCATTTCGTGTTTCTACATACTCAAGCCATATAACTCTTCCATTTTGAAACTTCTCTTCCAGAGAGCGACTTTTTAAAACCGCTAAGTCTTTTATGTAGTCGTTCCTTATTACATCCTCGTTAAACCTAAGTACTTATCTCCTAAATACATTGCCTTTTTGTTACTCAAACTTACGATAATTTTAGGGTAAATAGACACTTTTGACGATTTCCATGCTCTTAGAGACAAAAAAAAAAAAAAAATCCAGTGAATTTTCCAATGCATCCAGTGGATCCAATGCATTGCGTGGTTGGAGGGTAATGAACTAGATCATTTTAATGGGCATGGCACTTTGATTACGTATATTAGGCTATTTCAACTTATGATTACGTAATACTACATCATTTTTAATGGGTGAGGCACTTTGATTACATAATATTAGACTTTTCTACTTATGATTACATAATATTATTTCATTAATACTAAGACGCGGCATATGGATTTAATACAATTTTTGACGTATGTAAGAGGGAGGGGGCACTGTTTGAGTGCCGACCTACTGTAGGTATATCAGTATTAGATTGATTACTTACCTTTTTCAGCTACCTACCTTTTGTTGGCCGCTTTATCTGGTACGTTTGTTGTTCCGTTAGCTGTTGTCGCCGAAAGAAGATCCGTTTACTTGATTCTCCGCGAGCGGTCGCTTTCGTTTTTTATTTTCTGCTGCAGACGCCAGCCGGACTGCGCGGCGGCTCCTTTATTTGCGAGTTGGAAAAAAGATTCAGAAGTTTCCGAACCATCGTGCTTCAAGGTTATCTTTTAGAACTATGTAGACATGGTGCTCTAGAATATCAGTTATTTTTTTTATAAAATAATAATTTAATGAAACATAATATAAATTTGATTTGCAAAGCTTATCACAATAATGTATATTTTTTGATAATTCTATTCTCCATAAACAATACGTTACAGTCAGTTTAGATCAAACCGGTTCCGACTGTTCAGATGGATTATACACTGATGAAGACTGATGAAGTGATCTGATGGATGAGTGAAAGAACTGTTTGTGTCAAAATGGTGTTTAAGTTGCTTTATAATACCGTTTTATGCTAAGCGTTTTCTCCATGTGAGAATTATCCTGGAGAATTATATTAAATTAATAAGTTATGTATCATCTACCGTGTATCACTCCACGTTTCTTCCCTGTAGATGTTTATCAATTGTAATTCAAGCAATGTATTATTTTCACGGTCTTTCAAATATTAATGCTATAAAGTAAAAGAAAAAATATATTATAATAGTAACATTAGGCAAAATAATGTCCTTTTACTTTCTGAAGAAAAAATAAAATATTATGTAATGATAACTGATACTCTTTTGCGAATAAAAATTTTCTGTATTTTTTCTTTATCTTATATGGAATAAACATACTTATTGTATTAAGTACGTTTTATGATTACTCTTTTGTAATTGTACGGGTTGTAGAAATAAAATACATGAATGTTATTTTAAAAAGAAATATTCAGAAATCCTTACAAAAAATTTAGAGAAAGAAATTGTAATAAAATAAAAAATAAAAATATGCAAATATAAAAATAAAATACTATTTTCAATATAAGGAAAGGTACCTTATTTATTTGCTATAGAGTAGATACATATGATTGTACTTTCTAACAATATATTAATACTCTTAGGCAACAAAAAGTAATTTGCTGTTTACATTTTACTATTTAAAATGCAATGTTACACAACTCCAAAAGTGCATTACCACCTACAATTCTCCTTTTCCCGCATTGTAGGCAACCCCAAAAGCTCGGCTGTTGTGTTCGTTCAGATTTCGAAAGGCGTTCGACCAAACCCCAATTCTGTCACTAATATATCAGAGTGGCAAACTGCAAGAAAGAGAATAAAGTAAATTGTTAAGAATACCGGTTTTATTATTGTGAGGAAAATGCATGACATAAAAAGTTACAAAATGATCTCACATAAGCAGTCGAAACAAGATAAATGGTAAGAAATAAATATAAGAGGAAGGCAGTTTCTTTCCTTTTTCAAAAAAACTCGGAAATGAAAAAGTAGCTTACATAATGTAGAGGTTTAATATAAACGCCTAACAGCACAGGAAACGGAGATACAAACACAGGCTAAGGGATACCGTTACCGTAGTAGATTTGTGGACCTCCCATGCAAGATAAACAGACGAGACCCTACTTGTAAACCCAATTGTTATATCAAGAAAAGAACTTAACATTATAAAGTTCCGTCTCCAGAAGTCCAACAGTAATATAGAAATAACGTTTTTTTTTTAATTTTTGTCAGAACAGTTCAAATAAATAAGTAGAGTATCCTTGAAAATTTTATTTAGTCATTTTTAAATGAATACCGAACTTGAAGATCAAATTAAGTACTCAATTTCGACTGAAACTGAAAAGTTACGAGACATATCTAGGATCATGACAATAGTTTAACAAGCATCCTGTTTTTCCACGTGGTTCAGTTGCAAATTCGGTAGTATTCATTAAACGTACTGATTTGAAATACATTATAATAAACCAAGTAGGTAGCGTAGGACAACTTCCATTCCTGACTATTAATACAAACTGAACAATAAAGAAAAAGAAATTATAGAAATAAGACAGAAAGAAAAATTGAATGAGTCCTATTTGACTGCTAAATTTCTATCAGAAAAAGACTACATTAAAAGTCGAAATTATATCATAATGAAAAATTGCAAATTTTTAAAAGTAGAATTGGATGTTGGTTCATTATAGGTTCGCATTTCATACGTGGATAAAACAAATTGAAGAGTTATAGAATGGAAACGAATTTTATGTAAAATTTATATAAATAAAATCTCTCTTGAAATAACCCAAACGGAGGCCATCTTCTAGTCATTTCTGTTATATTTGTCTGTTCTGAATATCCACTCCCGATTCCACCTATTGCTTATATAACATTGTAATACGCAATGATAGAATAAACACGCTAGAGCTAAAACGGGTCATGACAGTGAAACGGTGATTCGATTGAGACTAGTTAACCCAGAGAAAAAAAATTGTATTTCCTTGACAGATTGCGTATTTGTGTGTGTGAGAGAGAGGGGGAAGAGAAAGATGCTAGACACGATAAGCAAAGGTCAAGAAAGATGGATAGAGAGACAGAAAGAGATACGAAAATAAATATGAAAACTACTTATTACTCTGTATGATGAAGACTGCACACACTTTATTCGGATTCTCGCCTTGTAACTTCTGTAACCAACGTTGGTAGCGAACATTTCATGAGAAGAAACACTACCTGTTGGGGATTCGAACCAAGATTTTCCGTTTCGAAGTCTAGAACGGTAGCTATACACCAACGGTTACTCTACCCGAAACATATTTAACAAAAGGTATAATGTTTCTTCCTAAGAACAAATAACACGAAAAGTGGATACTACAGAACAATTGTTTCGAATTGTCCTAGTAGCCTTCATAGTTATTATTTGCCCTTTCCCAACCAACATTTGGAAATCGTGTCTATCATGATACAGGAGTTCGCTTGCACATTCTTACTGATTGCTCGTTTAATATCAAACTGGATTCAAACCTACGCTTTAAATCTATAATACTCATGAGTCCATAACGTTACCCCTGCCTTACGCTGCCATCTGAAAGTATAACTCGAATCTTACTAAGTTCAGTTCTGCTGTTTGGAACGAACTGGCTTGTTTCTGTAAGGTTAATTACACTAAAGTGCGAGCCGAAATTCATTTATTCTAGGACCTGGTAGACCAGTTAGTGCTCACTAATAAACGAAGTAACATACAATCCAGGAAAAATTATGGAAACAATAACATACTATGCACTAATTACGCCGTGCCGTAAACTCCATGCTGTAAGCGTCATCAACACCTAGTGGCCCACTTCCTGGCAATCGTCGATCGTCGCGATAGTGACGCGTCGAAGGATTGCCGCTAATGTGCCACTGGCGGCAGGGATTCGTCGAGTCGAAAGAGGTATCTAGAGTCGGGGTATTGAAGTTACCACCGCATGGCAGCGATGACATCATTTTAGTCCGCGCTCCTTCAATTGATCACGGAGTATCGAGAAGGGACCAACACGAACTATCGCCAATCATATGCATGCAGTTATTATTATATACTAGCTGAATATACCCATTCTTCGCATGAGGGCAGTATTTGGAAGTCAACGCCTGTAAAAGTATCACCATTCATTTCAGCGACCGCGAAATGTATAAATTTGACACTAATATCAGCCATTTAGCTCTCATTTTACATGTCTCGTTATCCTGCCCCGGTTGACCCCAACAGGCATACAGTGGTAGGTGAATTTGCAATTCATCTCTAATGGAAGTGTCACCATTGATCTCAGTGACCACCAAAAGTATGAATTTGACACTCAATATCGGTCATTTATATTACTTTCACATATCCGGCCCGCGACCAAATAGGGTGAATTTGGAAGTTAATGCGATCGGAGTTTCACCATTGATTTCACCGACCGCGAAAATTCGATAGTAATTCGACTATAAATTCGATAGTAAGATCGATCAGTTTTACTACTTTTACATGTCCCGGTAAACGTCCCCACTGTGATCCCCCTGGTCCGCATTTTAACAAAAAATTCTTCGCGTTAACCTGGGGCCTGAACCAAAATATCTCTGTCAAAAATATGATAACTTTCGGTTAACTTCTCTGGTTCTGAGGCCGGTCCCAGTAAACTCCTGGTCCGAAATTTAAAGAAAATTCTTCGTCGTAATCTGGAGTCTTGACCAAGGTACCTGTGACCAAATTTTGGTAACTGTCTGTCCACTCGCCTCATCCCCACGCCGCACACAGACAAATACACAAAGAAACTATTTTATTTATATCATATCTTTTTCCTGCCTTATTGTTCTTAAAGTTAGCTCCAGGGTTCAAGAGTAACCCTGCCTCTACATCATGAGGTGAAAAATCTTGAGATGAGTGCGTATAATTGTTTGAATTTAGATGGCAACTGTCACCGATCATTTAAATGTAAATATGTTAGAACCATGAAATAAACCAAATAGACGCGCGTAATTTTGTAAAATTACATGGCGAGCAGATTTTATCTGCTCCCAAATGGTTATCGTCAAATATACACAATTAAAGGAGCACTCTGATTAGCCAAATTCAAAATACCTTAACGATTTATCCCTCTAGAAGCGACGTTCTCTTCATCGCCTCGGTGGCCAAGTCGAAAGGGCACTCGGCTAGTAATCTAAGTGTTGTTGGTTCGCGCCAACCCCAGGATGCTTTTTTTAATTTTTAAAAATATTTTTAGACTCACTGTAATGTAAACAAATTACGCACTTACGCCACTGAACTTATTTTGGGAATTACTTTTTGTGGTTCATTGGCGTTTCATCGCATCTTTGCCGCTGATGGTATAGTTTTCAAAACGGAAGTGGGTCCACGGCGGATAGTCGCTGCGGGGCCGCCAAATTTGGCGAGATGTCGCTAGTTGTCCATCGGTGGTCCACCGACGCTTACGGCATGGGGAAAGTACGTTTATAATAATAATATTAATAATAATAATAATAATAATAATAGGTGTTCAGCTTCCCTGTGTAGTTGTAGTTTCAACTAATAATAATATCAATGTGCGGAGTCAATCTAACGAACGTTCTTTGAAGATTAGGCAGTTCTTTCATTTAGGCTTCCCAGAAAATCCACGCGTGGTGCTTATCCATTATAAAGTCCTTATGTGGGAACGATCTTATGTATACATAAAAGTCAAACCTGTACTACACATGTTATTGTTGAATAACTCAAGCTTCTGTGCAGCGTTACAAAAATATTTACTTACATCCTTTGCGCGTGGACATAGCTTCAAGTCCGTTGGTGACCATAGAACACAACGATTCCTAACATAGTTTAGGCAAGAGTATAAGCCGCGTCCTTAGGAGCTCAGCTATTCGTTTTAGTCTTCCGTAGTAATTATTATTGAGTAATTCTTTTTGTCTTTTCGTATTGTTATTTTCTTTATTTTAAAAATATATCCAAATAAATTCGACCATAATTACTGTTATTTTGAATTAAACGCGATTTACAATTGATAAAGTACAAAAATTTAACGTTCAGACGTAGCAGCAAAAAAGTAAAAAACAGAGGTAAACTATTGAGGTTCAAACCCATACTCATGGACATCAAAAGTATTACAACCAGCTGCCGAAAACCGCTTAGCCATCATGATTACGCTCAATAACGCCTAATGTATTCAGGTTCTGTATTGTACCTATTGCGAATGTGCGTTTCAACATCAGAACTTCCACTTCTTGTTTTGTTTTAACTTTTACAGCTACATCAGATTTTCTTTTTCCTTTTTTGTTCAGTTTGCATTAATAGTCTGGAATGGAGGTTATGACCTACGCTACCTACTAGATTTATTGTCATGAATTTCAGATCTATGCGTTTGATAACACTACAGAATTTTCAACTGAACTACACGGAAAGACAGAAAGTTTTGTCATGATTCTAAATGCGTCTCGGAACCTTTAAGTTTCAGTGGAAATTGAGTACTTAATTTGATCACCAAGTTTCGTATTCAGTTTGTAAGTGACTTAATGAATTTTCAAACCTCCTCTCCGTGTTTGTTTGAATAGTTCTGACAAAAATAAGAAAAACGTTACTTCTATATTACTGTTGGATTTTTGGAGACGGAACTTTATAATGTTAGATTCTTTTCTTACTACGTTCAAATCCAATATTTTTATCTGTGCTCCCTTTTCTTTTTCTTCTACCTCCTTTCATCCCTCTCTGTCTTACTTCCGTACCTCTCGCAGGTATCTATTGGTTTCAATTTTTCATTGAAATATGTCTAAGATTCTCTCTACATCAACTTATGAATCTCGTTTCGTCTCATTTTTATTCTTTCATTTTATTGTCACCAAGACATGTATATTTTGAAATTAGAATTGTGCTTATGTTCTTGATCATTTTAATATGGGAAAGACGAAAGGGGGTTGAGAGGGTGGTGTCTCAACCAGACACGATTGTGGGATAAGAAGGTATATATTGGATGGCCTAGCTGCAAGGTGTTAGCTGTCGCTTTTTTATGCGGAGTTTTTAATTTCAGTAAAACACCGTGTGCGTGGGTTTTCTCGGGGTTCTCCCGTTTCCTCCCACTTTCTTCATTCCACCATTTCATTCATTACTCATCATCACCGTCTCCTTTAGCCTAACCGGCATAACCGTGGGACGTAAAACTTAAAGATTTCATTTCATTTCATTTTATTTCAGTAACTCACCATGAATATTACTTTTTACATTAATGTCTTCCAATGACAATTTACTTACCAGAAATAGCAATTTAAATATACCCACTTAGCAGTATCATATACTGTAATTTCTTAGGCGTCAAAACTTTTCCCGAAAATAAAAGCACCTTTGAGAAACAAGTGCTTCGAATTTTGACCTAGAATTTATAAGAAAGTGTTTTTGTTCCTCTCTCTCGGAGATTTCCATCCCATTTGGCCTTCGAGACCGCTCATTGATAAAAACTGCACACATGACCGCTATATACAGACATGCTTCTAGGCAGAATCGGAGATTGGGAAAGGAAAGGAGTTTTCAATAATAATAATAATAATATACCAGTTGGGTTGACAAGTTGGATCCCGTCTGTTTATCTTGCATGGGAGGCCCACAAATCTACTACGGTAATGGTTTCCCTTTGTTTGTCTCTCCGTTTCCTATGCTGTTAGGCGTTTATATTAAAGCTCTATTTTATGTAACATATTTTCTTATTTCCGAGATTTTTTAAAAAGGAAAGAAGCTGCTTTCCTCTGATTTCTATTTCTTACCATTCATCTTGTTTTGATTGCTTAAGTAAGATAATTTTGTAACTTTTATGTCATCCATTCCCTCACAATAATAAACCGGTATTCTTAACAATTTACTTTATTCCCTATTTTGCAGTTTGCCACACTGATATATTTGTAACAGAATTGAGATTTGGTCCAACGCCTTTCGAATTCTGAACCAATGCAACGGCCGTGCTTTTTGGGTTGCCTACTATTGCAGGAAAAAGAGAATTGTAGGTGGTAGCGCACTTTTGGAGTCGTGTATACAATTTAAAAAATATTTACAATATATTATAGGAAAATGTATTTACAATATATGACTTTAATATTTGCAAAATGTTACACTATAATAATTTTACAAAAGGGAGGGTGCTTTGCTGGACAGGTATATTATAGGGGTTATGGGTGATATAATGAGCAGAGCGTGTGAGTTCTAAAAAAGCATATGCTGTAAAGAAATTAATGTTATATCCAAGGGCGTAATGTATGTTTGCCATATTTATTTCACTTCATTCATATCACTGGTAAATTATTTAGCCCTCTACCGGTCATTGTGTATTTTAAGTCACAAACTACGTCATAACACCTGACGTGATGCTATTGATGGATTTGCTGCATTTCTTCGTGAATTCTTGAACGTACGGACTTCAAGAGTCAGCACCTCTCCATTAATTTTTCCAAAATTATATTTTTTTTAGTTTCTACTCACAAAATTATATCGTATAAAAAAAGGAAGTTTTAGGATGCTTTTAAATAATTCGGCCGTGGAAATAATAAGGATTACATATACGCGATCATTCACATATCGTAGGGCAAAACTAGAACTTCTATAACTATATGGTATACTTGTATAATCTGTCTCACTAGTCGGATTAAGTCTTCATCGTTTGTTGTTAACTTCTCGATGTGTCTTTGTCTCTTGTCTTGATGCAATGACAAACCCACGCTTACAGGGAATTCTACCTGGATTGCTTAATTCTTGCTTATCAATTTTCCCGTGTACTAAATCGAAAACTGTTCTAATGTGATTTTTTCTGAGTTCTGTTGTCCAAAATGATTCCTCTAACTTTGTACATATAATCTAATTTGCCCGCCGCAATTTTCCTTAACCGGTAACTAGAATTCTTCGGTCCCAAACCTATAAACATGTCAATTTCCCTTCCATTTGGTTTTCGTCAGTTAGCTCACTCAGGTAAGAAACAGTTGTAAGCTTAGGTTTCTCATTTCGTCCTTGGACAAACATAATGCTGCCATGTTGCAGTATAATACTGCTTCAGGTCCCACAGCCGTCAAGAGATCATAGAGATTTATCCTTGCCAAAGATGTAATAAACGAGGCAAGTACGACATTCGAAGATTTCCGGGGCTTGTTTTCATTTTCGATTTTGTATGTGATAATTGAATGACCTTCACAAATGTTTGCGACTGTCTGCACATCGTATTGCGCTATCAGTAAATCAAAAAAGTTTCTGTATCATCAACAATATTTGATTGCGGAAAATCCGTTCTCGTACCCCATTTGCCGTAGAGCCAATTGAGGAATATCCTGGAGGTAGACCTCAAACCCGGGTTCTTCCTAATGTCATGATTCAACAAAATGCCCTCATAAGCATTATACTCGCTAATATATTTTTTCTTTTTCTCCTTCTGTTTGACATGAATTAGGAAAACCTTACGCTTCCTGCTTCATATGGAGAAATGAATTCACGTAGTCGCGGAACAAACTACGTGCATTGCAATCCTCTGAACCGACCAACTCGGATTTCCATATTTTTTGATGGTATCATGTATCCACACTGTAATGCCTTGTGCTGCTCAGAGGTGCTTAATGGGCCAGTTATGGCAAGATCACTCTCGCAATGTGAACAATCATAGATATTCTCCTCCATATATTTACGACAACGACCGAAAAGTAATCGGCCTTGCGCAACATATGGCAGGACCGGAAAATACAAATCAGTTGGGTTCAAGACAGTACATTTAACTATATCATGAATATTTGTCACTTCTGGAAATTCCATCCGTATGCATTTTAGACTTACCTGCTGGCAGCTGCTTACGTGCCCTTACCCACGGGTAGAGATTTGTGATATCTTAATACTGAATAGTTTCTTCACTTTTACCTTCATGTAGAACTTTAAGGCATTCCGTTTGACCATCATTAAATCCTTTCTTGGGGATTAAATAATCGACCACATCACTACATCGAGTTCGAATAAACTCCTATGTAAACTTATCCTTCTTCATTTGATTATACCAATCGTATTCTCACATCTCAATAACGTTAAGGTCGCGTTGTCGCAGGTAATTAGATTTAATAGTGGTAGACTCAAATCGTACGTTCATGAATGTACGTTGATTTGAGGCAGGAGCAAGGTGTTCGTGACACAACTCAAGTTAACAGCGCCTGCAGCCATTCCAGAAATACGCATGGAACTTGAACACTGTCTTACTACTAGGTTCATAACCGTCAACTTTATATTTTGAAATTTCTTTTAGACACCATTTCGACTATACTAAATTTCAGTACCTGTTGTTTTCTTTAAATACCGTAAACACTGTAAAGCTTTCACACTTTGCTCGTTACGATAATCAAGGCAAACAAGTAATAATTGGGTTCAAGCCTATCGGTAAATACAAAGTACAGTAATGATGCATAGCAAGACTGGATATGTTTCCTGTAGAAATGAAGGGCCAGTTTTCTCTTCAATCAGATCGGAAAATTTGACAACGGCCTCCGTTAGAATTCTCACGTCGTTGCAACAGTAATCTAGCATCTCTTTTTGCAGGTTATACTGCTCGCCAGTTTTCGTACGTTTTCCGTACCAAGCATACAACTGTTGTCTATTTTCAGGGTTCCTAATATCGGGATCAAAATATTAATATCAGGGATTCGTCATACATTATTCCGGTAGCCGGAATGTTGATAAAATATTGGAAATTTCCCTTCTTTACATGTTGACTAAGGGCCTACAGTTTTGGGAAACTTAGCTTAACTACCATGTGAAGGTAGGTGTCCCTAAAACCAAGATTATATGAATATAAGGGATAAAAGGTCAATTTTAAATAACCACGTATTTTTGTCTGTTCCACTATAAAGAATGAAACCTAAATTTTTTTTTCGAATAAGAACGGATCAAGGTTTGACAATTAGAACTCTCATTGAATCTCAGCATTTTCCTCCTACAATTACGATTATAATACAAAAAATTATCGACTTGCGAATCGGGAATAAAGAATTGCTAACAAGATGCACATTATCGAAGAAGAGAGGTATTTCTCAGCCTTAATAAAAAAAATATATTTGCGGTAGCAATACTTCCTATTCAGAGAGAGTTTCAGAGCAGCATTTCATATTTCAACCAAGTGATTAAAAATTTTTGAAGCTCGAAAAGAACGAAGAAACACCTTCCGTTTTAAAGTAATGTATCGTTTATTTAATTAAATAATTTTGTTTAACTACATGCATGCAATTTTCTTGCTTTGTCTTCTCTTTCGGTTACGCTATCATTCATGGCTTACAGCACATATTATATATTCGATTTATCTCTTCTTTAATAACATCTGTGTACCAGTTCTGTATTTAAATAATATATAAACAGACATTGGCAGTAGATGTTTGTAAAAAGAAAATAGCTTGTATATTAAACCAATATTAGAAAATACATTTAAATAAATAAATATATAAATTGATTTTGAGGAGAGTTTCCTTTCCATATTTCCTGAATTCATTCTGGATAAGACTGAAGAACGCTGCGCAAGAGAAACACTATCGCGTACGTACATACCTTTGATATTGCAAGCGGTGCTTCTACAGATCAGAAAGCCATACTAAGGAAAACTGAGCGATTTGTTACAAGAGACACATGCATATTACTCTGGCTCCGTTGTTTCGGTCCCTGTGCGTGCTATGTGAGAATTTACACAGTTGACTCGGTCTTTGAATTTTACTAGTAATTTCGTCAATAAATTGTTATCGTTTACGCTTCAGACACAGTTCATACAGCATGAAAGGAACTACAGAAATTACAAATAGTAATGCAACTTTCCAGTAATAAGAACTATCCTGTTCGAGAACACTCACAAAACACGGTTTTAACAGATTAGAAAATAGGAATCAAAAGGCGAGGTGATATGGAATAAGGTGTCGCGTTTTATTTTCATACCATTAATAGCAGCAAGTAACAGACAATACTATCTTGCGAAAAACATGTGTTTCCTTGTTTTAAATATAGTACATGTTCAGAAAGAATCTAATATGATCACACAATGTTTTACTGGTACGTTTTGCAACTTTCTTCTCATTAACTCACTCTTTTGGTAATAGTTTCTAACAATGGAGAGTGCATTATTAAATTTTTGCTCCAATGCTTTGTGTGCAGTTTTATTAGTATGTGTTAATGGATGGTGATCCTCTTGTCCTTTAGTGGAGTAGACAATAACTTACTTTCATTCGCCTAACTCAATGATGTTAGCGTTCCTATATTGAAACAAAAAATATTCCTCTGGAGAAAATGAAACGAAACAACTGCTTTTTGGTATTGTGATCGCGAAAAATTGGGGTTACTGATAAAGTACTTTCAGTTTTAGGTTGAAATTATCTTGGCGTTCTACTAGATTGAGAAATTTCATGTTCCACTAGATTGAGAAATTTCATGTTCCGAGACAGTCTTTAGATCAAATTACTAGTATTAGATTTAAATGATTAAATTTTAGTAAAACCATCTGCATTTACTCTACTGAGATCCGTCAACCAAGTTAAAGTAATATTTCTTTCATGTAATTTCTTGAGAAGTATTGTGTTTAAGAGTGGAAAGTTATAAAATAATAAACTTTTAAAGGATTTTTGATATGAATTTTTAAATATCATTGTTACAATGTCATGATTCATTTGTATATGCTTGTTAATCTTTTTCTTTTACTAGTACTGTTATTATAAGGTTCCTACGTTTTACCATATCATAAATAGTTCTGTCGTAAAATGATTTATATACGGTTAACTGAAGCTCCTGGTATACGTAATTTTTATATTTTGTTTTAAAGGTTCCTGTGGATAATGGGAGTCAGCATAGCAATTTCACTCAAATCTCATCTTCGGAACTCTAAACCACGGCTACAGATATTTCTACGGTTGTTGAAACGTTCTGTGATCTTATGTATTATTGGACTTGTATTGAATACCAAGAAGGGAAACGTAGACATACGTCAGTTAAGAATTCCTGGAGTTTTGCAGAGATTAGGATTATCATATTTTGTGGTTACTTTGCTGGAAACAATTCTTACGAAACCATATGAGGAAGATCAGGTAGCTGAATTGAATTTGTATTTAATTAAGAGATAATTTCTGAACTTTATATAACAGCAAAGAATAAGCTAAGTAATGTGTAATAGTATTTGATCGCATGCTGGAGTTATTTAATTAGAACGTCATAAATCAAGGCGAACTGGTTGTTATTTGCTTTTTATACTTTCAATCTCAACAGCAGATACCAATTTCATGGAGTTTTCATTATAGATCTCCGATGTCCAGGTATAATAAAATGAACGAAATATTTGAGAGTTTTACGCCCCACGATATGCTGGTTAGGCTAAAAGAGACGGTGATGATGACTAGTAAATGAAATGGTGGAATGAAGAAAGTGGGAGGAAACGGGAAAACCCCGAGGAAAACCACGAGCACAGTGTTTGTCCACCACAAAGTTCACTTGGCGGGGACTGGGATCGAACCCTGGACCTCAAGCACCATAGGTGAACGCTCTACCACTGAACCACCGCGGCCCCTCCAGGTGTGATAAAGAAACTTAACATTAAAAATGATGCACTTTTGTTCAGAATCCCAGACTGCCTTCCAGAATTCAAATCCTGAACAATGAGCCCAGATCTTTACTCCTTTGAATCCCTGCCTGCGAAAGAAAATTTATTTTTCCTTCATTTTGCTACTAGTCCATTCAATAAAGGTTTAATGTTGTAACTATTAACAAGCTGAATTTTTCAGGTACGTTACACCACAATATAAGAGGTATTTCCTAAAAAGTCCCGCCCCTTCCCCTCTTGCTTTCACTTCAGTCCCCTTAGCGATTTTAGACTCTTGCATTTTTTGATGGAAATGTTGACTTTCAGTTAAGTAGCTAATACCTCGGTACTATTTGTTCCAGTATCGTGAGTTTATTCGTCATTCTCTTCAGGATAAAACGTGCTTTCAAATCGTATTATGTGCATGTTTACATGATCTATTGTCTGCCACATAAGAAAATGCATGTTTTTGAGGGATAGGATCTTTTGACCTTGAAGCAATGGTCATCATCACCATCATAGCCTTTATTGGCAGGTCACTTGCCGCAGCTGAGAAGCTTCCATGATCCACGGTCCTTCGCTAACCTCTTCGTCTTTACGTATGATCTTTTTTGTTTTTATATCATCAATTAATTGTAGTCTCCTTCGCCCCCTCCCTCTCTTTCCCACCACCATACCCTCTAGGACGTCCCTTATGATACAATCTCTTCTTAGGCAATGTCCCAACCAATTTCTCTTCCTCTTCCCAATAATATTTAAAAGTGTTCTTTTCTCACCCACCATTTCTAACTAGGGATGACCACATTTTCCGGGAAAACGGAAAATATTTTTTCCGGAAACCGGAAAATTGAAAACGGAAGACGGAAAATTTTCCGGAAAAGCGGAAGATGGAAAATTTTCCGTAAAAACGGAAGGCGAAAAATTTTCTGGAAAATGAAAATGTTCACTTGGAATAGTGACATTGGTCGTCTTACATTAAGAAAAATAACGAAAAATCTTACGCGAAAACAAGTAAATGAGGCAATGCTCTTTAACATCTAGTTCTATAGAAACGCAACTCAAACTTAACAGTGGATAGGAGAGGAAAGGTCGAGTAAATTAGTAACGAAACATTCCTTCCTGCTACATCTATTTGTACACTTCCTTAGTCACGTACTTTTTCTGTTTACGTGAGGGCTTGCGGATCATTCGTTTGCACCAGGAAATTCCGATCATGCGTGTGTTTCAGGGAATCCCCAATTATGCGTTTACTTGAGGTCAGAACCCTGGCAGTAAAGAGATCTGGCAGTGTGTTATTAGTACAACTGGTATGTTTATATTCCAAGAATTTCTTCATTGCTTATCGTGACCACGGTGATCTGTCAAGGTCACAAATCCTGGGGGGCCGGGGGCAGCCCCCTCAAAGTTCATGTGGACCCCGCATTGTATTTATAAATATACAATATTTTGCACAATTTCACTTCAGTTTGTCTTAAAACCCTCATATATACCTTCTGCATCTGAATGGATCCCCAAAGTTACAGAGAAATCGGCGCCCAAGATTCTATAGAATCCACACGCAGTAATATTGGCGGGAGTACACTACGGATTCCAACTGAGTTCAGGCGTTAGAACATCGGATTAGCATTCAGAAGACCGATGTTCGATTCGAGCGCCCTTCCGTCCCGACTGTTTTTTTTCTGTAAATTTATTACTCAGTTACATCCGGCCTGTGCCATAGACTTTAAATCCTAAGTTAAATTGAATTCTACTGATGTAATTCAATTTCACACTTTACCTTAGTGTTACCATCTTGCAACTATAAGCGTCACCAATTCCAAATACCGGTACTATTGACTATAGATACCATAGTATATAGCACTACTTGACACTAGCGCCAGCTATTCATATAATGATCTATTTCACATAATTCTCTTCGTAACTTTCCCACTAATTTCTCTTAAACTGAAGGACGATTCCACCTAGTCATCGATACATCAATTCAGTTCTCAATGCTGACTTATTATCCATGTTTCTGTATGCATTTGAAAGTTTTACTTATTATTAGAGCATCCCAAAACATACAAAGCATAAAAAGCATAATAGCTATTTACACATATGGTTCGTACCTTGAACATGGTTGTGGCTGTCTAAGGGTCCAAAAGAAACTAATTTTAAAAGTATAATAAAGCATAATTTTAGAAAATAAACCATAAAGCATAATTTAAAAGATATAGCACAATTCTTTAAAAAATCTCTTTAACTACAAGTTTAACATATTGTATTAATATTTAAAAAAAACATATTTACAATGCAAAATCATTGAGAACATAATAATGCAATAATGAAAAGCTTATTTTTATTTCTGTAAACCTTTAGGTCTAATCTTTTGACGTGGAGAAAAGAATAACGGACAAGAAGAAGAAAACTTCCGCCAACAATGAATAGTACACAAGAACTTCACACTACATTGTTATGTGTACCTCTTGAAGTTGAGCACTTTCTGTACTTTTTGGTGGTATCTTTACTTTCCCTCTAAGGCGCACACAAGTGATTAAAAAAAAACTGACTCGAGTAAAGCCTCTGTTTACAGTGCATTAGGTAGCAAGTTCATTAAATATGAAAGAAACTGGTTGCATAAAATATTAATAAATAGATCAAGATATTTAATGTAGAGTAAATATTATACGTTATACACGATTAATGTAAAACAATGATTGAAATTATTAATAAAACATAATTTGGAAAAAAATAAGGCATAATTAAAAAATAAAGCATAATGTGGGTTGCTCTACTTATTAATGTAGATGATAATCTATGTGCTGCTACCTCTATATCTCAGATTATCGCTTCACCTGGCGCACGCTCAAATGCATCTAAGTAACAGAAAGATCCCAGGAAATATGTTTTACAAATAAGGGAACATAGTAGTACGTAAGAAACAGAAAAGAATTCTGTCTTATCTCAGAGACCCCAAACCTTGTTCTTCCGCAAGAGCAGAGGTGCTTGATAGTAAAATAAGTAATACGGTACCAAAGGATCTTCTTCCTTTGCCTTTCGTTGAAGCAATTCGGTTTCTTGAATTTATGAATGAAGTAGAACGAAGTTACCACTCACCATCCAGGCAAACTGTGACTCGCCGTATTGAGGCCTTGTTTTCTAAGGAGACGTGTGGCTGCGGAATCGATTGATTTGACAACAGATAGCTGGGCTTCGCAGGCAACGGAATGTTATATTGCAATCACAGCCCACTATATGCTTCCATCTAAGTTCAATAAGTTCAGTCCTTCAAATAATTGAAATAGAAGTGAGGCACACAAGAGTAAACCTAACTCAGCACTTAACAAATGTTGCAGAATAGTGGAACATTTCAGATAAAATACATGCAATTGTCTAAGACAATGCTAGTAACATCACAAGTGCGATACGAGAACTTCCGAATGCAAGCATATGTTGTTTTGCTCAGACCCTACAACTCTCTAGAAATAAGGGTCTTGCAATAGAAAAAATCGAGAAAATGTTAAGTGCTGTTAGTCAGATTGTTTCCCACTTTAACAAAGTACGATGGCAACGTCAGAACTAGTAAAACAGTAAAGGTTATTAGGATTGGCAGTACATTTCCTTATACAGCAAGTTAAAATTCGTGGAACAGCATACATGGAATGCTTGATAGAACATAGATTGATATAACAAAGAAGAGCTCTTAACAATGAATTATCAGATAGAAATGTAACAAACGCGTCAGATTGCAAGAAGTTTAATCCTTTAAGGATTTCGACTATCTGACGTAAATTTTAAAATTTCACTCAAACAGCTTCTGCTTCCTTACTATTTATCGTAGGATCATGGTTCATACCTCGTTTCTTTCATGATAAAGCATACTTACCAACGTGTCCGTATCATAAACCTTAACCGGAAAAATCGAAAAAAAAACGGAATTTTTCTGAAAAAAATCAGCCCTTTGTAACACTTGCGCCCCTGGGGCCCGGCCCCGGTTTCACGTAGGGATCTAAAATATTGATAAATACCTAAAGCTACACACAATCCTTACGCAAAGTTTCATTCTGATATCTTGAAAACTAAAGGCGTGAAAAAGTTTTGAAATTTGCCTTAAGAAAAAAAAGTCACGTCCCTTCGCACCACCCGGCGCTGCCAAGTTTACCATCCGGTTCCAAAACGCATCTCCGGTGTTCTTTGGTTCATCCTTGACCTGAAAAATAAAAAAAAAAAATCCCAGCTTAAATATGTGTTATAAAACCTAAGTAAGCTGTCAAAGACTATAGTACGCCATGGTATATAAATATACCAGAACTCTTAAAAAGGTTAAACTTCCTACAGACTAGGGTGACCTCATTTCCAGGGAAAACGAAAAACGGAATATAATTCTTGCGGAAACTGGAAAATTAGAAAGGAAAGACGAAAAATCTTCCGAAAAAACGGAAACGGAAAACTTTCCGGAAAATTGGAAGATGGAAAAATTTCCAGAAAATCGGGCCGGAAAATTTTCCGGAAAACGGAAGACGGAAAATTTTCCGGAAAAACGAAAACGGAAAATTTTCCGGAAAATCAGAAGACGAAAAATTTTCCGGAAAATCGGAAGACGGAAAATTTTCCGGAAAATCGGAAGACGGAAAATTTTCCGGAAAAACGGAAAACGTGATTTCCGAAAACCGAAAATCTCTTTTTTCGGAAATGGGCATCCCTATTTCGAACACACTCTCATTCGCTTTCCGCTCGACGCAACTAATTCTTTCCATTCTTCTGCACACACACATTTCGAAGGCTTCCAATTGATTTTCATCACCTTTACGTAATATCCACGTTTCCGCCCCATACAGTTCAACACTCCACATGAAGCATTTTATGAGTCTTTTTCTCAACTCTTTATTCAAGGTCCCACAAAACAGACCTTTCTTCCTCCTAAAGGCTTCTTTCGCCATTCCTATCCTTGCTTTTATTTCACGTTCGCACTTCATGTTATTACTAAGAATACTACCTAGATATCGAACTATTCACTTGTTCTATTTTCTCCCCTCCTACTTTTATATTTGACACAGACCCCTTCGTTCCAATCACCATGGCTTTTGTCTTTCTAACATTTATTTTCATCCCATATTCTTCAAAGCCCTTTCTCATTTTCTCTAACATTTTATTGGTTTTCTTTCAGATTCTGCAACAAGCGCCATATCGTCTGCAAATCTTATGCATTTAATCATTTTACCTTCTACCGAAATGCCATCATCATCATGTAAACTCTTTTAGCTATGTCTTCTAGATAGACATTAAATAGCAATGGTAGCTATGAGAAAATCAGTTCGCTTAATAATGTAATAAATCTTAAAAACTTCTAAAGCTGTGGATCCTGGTAAAACAACAGAATATATTACGTTTGCAAATGCAGTTTACACAATAAATAACACGAGTAGTGTGACAAGCTGGGAAAGCAGAGAAACTGCTATATGGTAAGACAAAAACAAAAATCACAAACTGAATATTTAAAGTGCATAGCAAGAAAATAAGCACCTTAGTATGCGGCGGAGTGGGTAACGTTCTAATCTACCGATCAGCTGATCCATGTTCGAATCTTCATAAAGTGTACTTTTTTCTTTACGTCGAAGGAACAGTCATTAACTGTAGTATTCAAGTTCTATATATGGTTTTATTCTGTTAGATTTTTCTCATTGTTGTCTAAGGTAATACTATAAGGCTGCAAGTATGATTGTACCTAGATAGATCAAAAGTAAGGATGTTCTAGATTTTTTTGCAATAATAAAATATATAAATAAGCTCAGACCCGAAACTAAATTACAAGTAATTGAAATGAAAGTAGCAAATTGGTGATTGACCACTGGGCAGAAAAGCAAAGCAATATAATCTGAGGCTCTTTTAAGTGCCTATAGTATCTCTGTCTTAAGTGTAAATACACCCTTTTAACAACACTATGTTATCACTGAAATACTGGTCTGTGTGAAAACATAAAAAGAGGAAAGAAACAATATTAGTAATTTTTTTATTATTATTGGATGTTTCAATATGTTCAAAAAAGGAATCATTTTCACAATTTAATGAGAATATGATTAACAAACTATTGTTCATACCGAGTGGAACGATAGTATGTATTCTGGAAGGTCATATTCTATTTCAGAATACTCCGATGAGAATAAAAAGGATGTAACATTTGTGGAATCGACCCTGTCAAGAGACTGATTCTTGATGGGAATTCATTTAGTTGAGAACCGTCCCAAATTAAGTTGTAGAACCATGTCTCAGATAGTATCCGTGCCAGTAAGTACGCCAGAAATTTTTACTTGGGGGTGTGTTCAAAATAAAAGGGGGTGTGTGCTCTCAGAATAGTGATATAAGTTTTAAACAAACTCAAACAAGAAAACAGTATATTTTGTTACGCAACTATTGCAATACTACTACTACTACTACTACTACTACTACTACTACTACTACTACTACTACTACTACTACTAATAATAATAATAATAATAATAATAATAATAATAATAATAATAATAATAATATCAGCTCTTCGCAGTGGTAGGTTCAATAAAGTAAGTGCACACATTTGAGCATTTATTATTATTATTATTATTAAACTAAGTAATACAGTGAAACCTCTCAAAACGGACATCGGTGGAACCGATTACTTGTCTGTAAATGAAAGGTTTCTAAAAGGAAGGGTTCTCTCTCATAACACCACACCACACATATTTATGGCATGGAAGAGTAAGAAAGTTTGTCCTCTTATGAAGATGTCCATTATTGACAGATGTCCGTTAAGAGAGGCTTCACTGTATTGGGAAACCTCCACTATTTTACCCAATAATTCCCCTACATGTGAATTGATTACATACGAATTATTGTAATTATTTTGCAAAATTCTGCCATTATTTCAATTTTTTCATCCCCAGCAAGTTTTAGTAGGTTATTTTTTTCCGGAATATTAATTGGGAAAAAATTCCCTTGTCCCATTCTGAAATCACATTCGTTTAGTAATTAATACTGTACATAGTTCCAATTTCATTATTTTAATATTCTAACCCTGCAGTTAACGTTAACGTCCTGGCTACGTTATTCGCTCTGAATATCTTTCATAAGAAAATTATTCATTGATTTATTTGTTTTCCAGAAATCCAGTTTATCAACAAATATTTTGTATCTTGCTGCTTTGTCTTCTTTAATATACCCTAATTTTAATAATCCCATGGCTCATAGTGGTCTAGTCTCTTGTAAATAGTTGAAAAGTGACCAAAAAATGGACAAAAGCACACAAAATCTCATCATGCCCCTTTTTTCCTTTGTCAATTTCTCGCTCTCTTTGTTTGTTGTTTTGTTTCTTCTTTACTTCTTCTTTTTGAGATTCCTCCTTTCTTAGGTTTTCAAAGTATGCTTTGTAGTTACGGTAAGCAGACTTAGCAGATGTAAAAAGCTTCTGAGTAAGTGGAACCAGTTCTGGCCTATTTCAGAATTTCTTCATCCCAGACATTATATTTAACTTCGCATTAAGAGTTCTCAAAAACGTAAAATATTCAAATTCATCACCTACTCTTAAGAAGTACATACAAAAAGCATAACACAAGACGAACATGATGAACCACACAAACATACATACACACACACACACATACACACACACACACACACACACATACACACACACACACACACACACAACGTTGAACGGAGCGTTAACTATTACGAGAGAAAACTAAAAGATTATTATGATAGAAGAAAGAATAGACACAGAAGGATTCTCAGCCGCACCTTGAGAACTTAAGCATCCACCAACCGTCCACTGTGCTTTAGAAAGAATAAAAGCTGAAGAGAGAATGAAGCTGACTGTTTCACATACTGAAGCTTTCAGAAGAGTAATGAGTAACAAGTTTCAGCCCTTTTTCCATTTTTTATATTTTTCTTAGAAAACTGCCAACGCAAAACATAAATCACACAAAAAAGTCACTTTACCTCTCAAAAAAGTAACTTTTGGTGACAAATTTGAAAAAAACAACTTTTAGTGACCAACTTGGAAAAAGTAAATTTTAGTTAAAAAAGTGACTCGCTATGAGCCCTTTTCCGCTCAATGAATTTACGTGAATAAAAATATACTTTACAAAAAATTAAGCTAGCGCCAAAGGTGTTCCTGCATAACAATAGACTCAGTCTAAAATATATATAATTCTTACTTCAATTGATCTCTTCATTTCTAAAAACGTTTTGACTACATCCTTCTAACGTCCGTCCGTTGATACACCACTTGCAGAGCAGGCTCGAAACCAGCCACAGAGCTTTGGGAGGCCATGAATATGTTAGGAGGGGCCAAGTCATTAAAAATTCTCTTACAAATATCTAAATTTTGCATTTTGTATTGAGGTCTGGAGGGACATGAAAAATTTAGGGAGTGCCAGGCCCTCCCCAACTTCCCTCTAGTTGCGAGCCTGTTGCTTAGTAGCACTTACTAACTGAATCTAAGCTTATTACTATATTGTCACATTTTTCCTTATTGAGGAGGAGATAGGTGAATGACCGCTCAAGACGTTGCCAATTTCAGTCATCTGCATCTGTCCGTCAATCTTTTTCTCGGAAACGACTGCGGATCCCAGGGGGGTAGGTATCAGCGGTCTGTTTTGTCAATTGTTTCAATCGAAACACCGCCCGAAACAATGAGGTCTTGTGGTTCTCGAAGCCGTACATGAGAACGAGGTCGCTTCGTATTTTGAAGTGAAATAAATAAATAAGAATATTGCCTCCTTTCCTAAACGCTACCTTGATGTAATATGATACTGATTGATACAATTGGATTTGGGGGAGTATTCCATCCAAGGGTGTGTGTAAAGAAATTTGGAGGGGTGTTAGGGGGGTGTTGGGGGGTGTAGATTACTCCCTGATCCGTGCTGAAAAGGATTTTAAACTCTCAACGAACCAACTGATCAGTGCTAGAACTATCAGTGTCAGGATTGATTTGTGAACTGTCAAGGGTCTCTATTAATCTACAAGCTATGCATGGAGAAATTTCCACGTAACCCAAAATAGATTAAAGTCACAAATCTGCGTAAAAATGTTGATTGCTCGCTGAAGTATTGTGACCCATAATTAAACTTGATTTTTAGATTCCAAAAATTGTGTCCCTAAGTTCCTATACGGGTTCAAAACATCCGTAAATATATTCTAAAAATCAAAAATAGAATAAACAGTTCGTTTGAAAATATAGTCTGAAGCAATCCTTAAAGGTCAGACACCAACTAGTTGAAATTATCGTTCTTCGAACGAGAAGAATACGTTTATGGAAATATTATTTGCGAACTACCCTTCCCCAATAGAATAGCATATTAATCGAAGTGAAATGAAAAAGATCCATGTGAATTCAACTGCTAAATATCTTCTAGATTTATTTCAAACCGCTAATAGGCCTTCATTTTGGACAGTGTATGAACACAAAATGGGAAATTAAGATATTGTAGCAGTTGCCTTGCCTTCTCTGTTAGAGTTGGAAATTCCGAAAACGATGCACCACATGGTCACCGATTTCTGAGGAGGAGTTCAAATGCCGAGATTCATCTTCCTATGAGGAGAAATTCGTCGGAAACTCTCTGTTTTGAAGTATATTTTAATACTCCTCTGCTTAGGACATCTATGAAAGTAACATGAGAAAAGCCCAGCCAGAGTTAACGAACAGTGGGAATGCAGACTTTGGTAAATGAACTTCGGGGCCACCTTCACGAGGCAGTAGTGCACATTTAAAATGTTAATATTACAAACTGAAGGAGCGAAATAGCCAGAAATAGTGGGGAAAAAGCTTCTTAGAGATTCCAACTCGTCGCATATATGACGCAATGCGTAATTTTTTTAGTGACTGCGTGATAGAGGTAGGAAGATCCACATCTCCTGTGCAAAGGGTCCTGGGTTCGATTCCTGCTCGAATCAATTTTGTTTTTTGCTTTAAGCAATAAAGTAGCCTTTTGTAACTACAAACAAAATATTAAGTAATCATGTTTATAATGCATAAAACAATAGAAATGTTCAAATCAGTTGTAAAAACTTTCAATATTCCATGTTCACTAGGAATAAAATGTTACCTATTCCCCGTTGTATATTGATACCACAGGTTATATTATGGTTAGCATAGTCGTCGTGTTATAAAAAATGATCTTGATGCTTCGTGTCTATCAACTATCAACTATAAAAAGTCAGGTGGAAATACGCACAAGTAGTTATGAGGATTCAAGTGAAGTTTAGTAATTAAAATGAATAAGAAACAAATTTTAATGTAGCCAAAATCAGTCAGCACCAATTGAGAGCACAACTAAACACTTCAGACAAGCGTAAGAAATAGTTGATCCGTTGGGATAAATAATATGTTACCTCTTTTTCGTTTGCGCACATCACACTGTGTTTCAATGACTTCCAGTGGTAGATTTAAATTTGCTATTACTTCTTCTTTCGTGTTTACTTCCAACTGAAATGTTATACTTAGGCATAGTTGACTATCCTCTAAATTGTATCGAAGTTTTATCAAGTTTCCAGTGGATGTCAGCTAACCATTTTCTTCCAAGTACTAAATGTATTCAAATATTTATTTCAAACGGTTCGTTCGATTTCCCGTGATGATCGGACAGCCAATCACGATGTCACTTTTATATACTGACGGTGTATTTACAACTTGCCCCGTTTTCCCCTCAAAAGGGATTATTAACGACAGTGGAAGTTGAGCTCACACATTTTAAAATAAGTTGTACTGGACCAAATGCTAAATACTGTATCTTAAAAAGATAATTTCAAGTGCTTCTTCCGTTTTGCTGTAATGACAAAGCACAACCTCGATGTCATCATTCTTAAATATTCAGCAAAAATGATACAAATTGTCCTTATTGTCCACTCAATACCGAAATTTCTAAACACGGTGAAACACGTGCATACTTGTTTTAAATAAAGTATTCATACATTAAGTTTCATCTCACAATCGTTAGATATTATATTTTTGGCATAAAATTTTACCCCCCTCCTCTCTTAGGATACGCAATTCAATAAAAACTGCGTGACAACAACCCAGTCCGAAGTAAGTGTTAACTATGTTAATAAAATTAACTTCAAAGATTTCAGGCATTTTTCGTTATAATAGACAACATATTTTTCATTTATATAGAATGTAGGTACAGATTAATAGTATTGTTACTGTCTTCTTATTTATTTATATAAGTTATTCATTGATATAAGAAATGAGAATGTTTAATGTTTAACAATACATAGCATCTTCCATATTAGCAACCGTCAAGTAGCGATTTTTGTGTGTCATAATTATACTGCATTGATTTTCATATGTCACGCTAGTACCAAATTAAGTATGAGTGCTAAAACATTGTTCACTTTCAGTTCTCAAGAGATTTTCTTTCCTGTCTTTCTACTGTTCTGATAGTAGCTTACAAAACACTAGCACCTGAATTTAGCATGTATAGTCTTTAACATCTTTTTTTTTTCATATACTTTACTCAACCTTTAAGTCCTTTAGGCTAAAGGAGACAGATGATTAATGATAATAAGTTCTAGTTAAAGTAAATTTTAATTGACCCATAACAGGAATCAAACTCGAGACTGCAAGAACCAAAAACGCACGCGGTAGTCACTAGACCAGCAGAAAGCATATAAGTTTTACTAACAGTATCATATACATCTCCGTGTGTATGACGACGTTTCGTCGTCTCCAGATGTGTCCAGGTTAGCTTCCAGGTCACGAAATGTTTAATCAGTTTCATCACTGCTTCCCAGTACCCGTATAATAATAGGGTCTGTTCTAACTCCAACAGGTAAGAACTAACTGTGGTCAGATACGTTTTTTTTTCTAAAAACGGACTTCGATTCTCGGCGGGAGCTCATGTGTTTCGGATCCCACGTTAAGCTGTGAGTTTATGTTTCATATAGCCACGCTACTACAACTACTAACAGACATTCTAGAAAGAGTTCTGCAGACTATTTTCTTCACAATAAACTTTTTTCGTGCCAAACAGAACATATATGTATAATAACAAGCATTCTGTAAAGCCTTCCGAAGTATTGAAACACCTAAAAAAAAATGTTATAGAAACTTCCATCAAAAATAGGTTCCAGCAAGTAAAGTAGGCTATTTTTAGCATTATTCAGTTTGATCAGTTGCTACATTTGCTAATGAAATGTTGACTTTACATGCTCTCCCTGAAATAGTTGCAAAGGAAAAAATATATATTTTGATCAAAAATCCGGCATTAAATACGTTAATTTATATTTAAAAACCGGAATAAACTAGCTGGTTCAGTGAGCTGTTTCCTGTAGTTATCGCAAGTTAAGTCACTTTGTAACGACAAAATTATAACCATGCCACGTCAAACTTGTGTTGCGTTCTTCAAGGTTTAAAGTTCTTAGCATATTTCAGGTTTTACCGAGAGTCAAATTCATGGTGTATATTTCAAGGTGAAGTATCCCTATCTAATTCAAGTACTTGTATTTCAGCATATAAGGGAAATATTTTTGCTAACTTCAAATACCCTGTATTTCATTGCAGTTTATTGTATTATGAATCATGGCGTGATTCTATTATAGAATTGTTCATAATATTTGTCATATTATCTTCGACATTTTCAAGCATAAATGTATTATTTTTTCATTTCTTTATATAACGTAATGTAATGCCATAGTGACATTTTGCACTATGCTCTCTGCTTCGTTACGAACTGAAGGTATTTTATATCTGAACGAAAAAAATAGTTATATTTAGTTCCAGAAATAAAGATGATGGAATCGAATGTGCTGACCACACACAAAACAACTGAAACCCATCTCCTAGACCATAGCTAATTATGGAGTACAATTGAAGAGAATTCAATTTATTTTTTACCTGTAAATTTATTCATAGTTTTTATTAATAGTCAAATCTAGAACAATTTTACGCTTGTAAAATTCTATTTAATCTTGTTCGCTTGACAATAAATATATAAATAAATACTTGCGAAATATCGAATCACACCTTAAACTGTAACCATATGTTTCTTTTTACTGGAGTCCTACCTAATCAATGAAAAAAGAAATAAAATAGTAGGACGATTAGAACGTGGGTCGCGGGAATGGGAATTCTGCACGGATCCAATGAGTTAATTAATAAGACACAAGTCATCTACTCTATAAATATATGACAATAACTGGAAGCTTCACACCGTGAAAAAGTGTTCCTTTAGTAAGTTTAGCGATATATCTATAGTGTCTTGTGTGATCTGCTAAGAGAAAGAGATCATACAGTTATCGATTTGGTTAGGGATTCAGCTTTTAAAACCTTTAAAACATTTAATTAAATCGCGAGGTGGTACCTAGGAATTTGTACCGATTTCATTCTCATAATAAGGGGCAAAATGTACTATCCCACGGAGTACATGTAATTTCTTGTGACAGATAATACGAAGAAAGAAATTTCGGGGTAAAATAGAGAACTTAGTCTCCAAAAAATACCTTTTTTGAAATTTGGTGCTTTTGGAGTAACCAAGTTTTATTGCAATATTCAGAATAGATACGAGGGACAAATATTTCTCAATCCTCCTTGACAACACGGAATTTTATATATAAATAAAAAAAAGTGGGACATACGCGTATACATATAAATTAAGTTTCAAAACACAGCACTATTCTTCCAAATATCATGGCTAGTGCGCAGGGGTGTAGCCAGCAGGTTTATGTAGGAGGGGCCCATCGTTTTTGAGGGGGGGGGGCAGCTACAAAGCCGAAAGAAATTATGTTGCAGCTAGTGTCTTTGAGGCATGAAAAAATCGGCAAATTTTGGTTTCTAGCTTATTATTACTATTATTATTATTATTATTATTATTATTATTATTATTATTATTATTATTATTATTATTATTATTATTATTATTATTATTATTATTTGCCTTTTGTACATAAATTATATTCCAGGTAGTTTTTATTATGTTTAACCAATAATTACTGTCCCGGACCAAATACCTTACCGGACCCGGAATACACCTTTGTGCATAACTAGTTTAGTTTAAGCCCTTGTACACAGAGCCTATCTACATAAGGCTGATTTTCTTTTAAATTTCACTTATTTTCTTTAAGATTTCCTGACAAAAATAATCATTTATTATTCGTCACTAAAAAAAAAAAAAAAAAACAATTATTTTATTAACATCTATGTCTTATTTCCTGTTCTAGGGGCCGTCCACATATTACGTAACGTTATTTTTGACCAATTTTTATCCCCCCTCTCTCCTGCTTGTCACATTTCGTAACACAAGGTCGAACCCCTCCCCTTTGTTACGTAACACTTTTTGATCTTTGTTTTTTCATTATTTTGATTATTTTAGGGGTTATTACAATAAAAAAAGCTATTTTTAATGGTAGAACTTTTTATTACAAAATGTTTATATTATTGTGAATATATTTATAGCTTTTTTTCGCCAACAAATCAAAGTATTAGAAAATGGTAGACTCGTAATAATCTTTTATCCTCATAAGGTTGTTTAATTAACCTATCCTAATTTTTCAAAACTTCGCAAGGAGACCACACCCATCATTTTAGGTCACTGGTGATTGGCAAGGAGAAAGTACTCCGGAAGATGCAGTTAAAACAGGATTTAAAGAAATACCATCGATTTCTTCTTCCGAGATACAGGGTGCTTCGTCAATTTGAAGTTCGCTAGTGTTAACGATGCAGAGTTCTGTTCCTCGTCGACCACAGATTCGAAGTGGTTTCACATGTGAAGGAGCAGGGACATCTCCTTTGTAAACAAGCTTTCGAGCATCTTCTTTGGACTTCGGACTTCAGTTTACAGCTATACAAATTCTTTTTTTCCTAAATTAGTGCGAGAATGCGAATAAACTCGATTTCTTCAGAAATATTCAAATCCAAAAATAATAATAATAAAGAAGTACGACAATAATATCCGACGAATTAGGTTTTTAATATCTTTAGGTCTGTAAATCGTGCATTGTTCCGTCAAAAAATATTTCAAGAAAAAAAGTTTCTTCTGTTTCGCATGCGAAACTTCTTCGAAGAAAAGAGTGGATAATGATTCGAATCAGAAGTTTTAAATAATATTCTCAGAAATAGCGATACAAGTGGGAACGCAAAGGAATATTAAAGCGGTGGTTACGATCACTAACAATTAACTCCGGAAAATCGTGTGACGTAAATGCAATGCTGCGATAGCCGCAAAACCGAGTTTTATTGTATTGTGGTACACACAGGGTTCTTCACCAGTCTTGCTGGTGTCTAGTGCGTTTTCGAATAACTTCTGTATGATTCAATTTATATAGGCTATAGTTCGAAACTTTCCGAAATAATGTAATTATTTATTTATCTATCTATAGATCTATATATACAGGGTGAACGGTAACTACGTGGACGAACTTGGACGGGTAATAGTACATCTTAAAAGAGCAAAAAAGTCGTAGTGAACATGGGGGAAATTCCGTCCCATTTAGCAATGACAGAGTGTTGAAAGCATGGGAACATGAACTTCAGAGGCCAACAGCTTAAAAACAATACATCGTGGAGAGTGCGGTTAAAAACGTCACTTAGAAAGTCACACCTACTCTATTGAAAAATGCATATTTGAAAATGCAGCTACGTGTGCGCACGGGATTAACAACGTGTGACACTTCTTTCCTTTATAGAATGTCCGGAAATCCCTCCGTTCCTTTGGGGAGTTCCGTGCGCACGCATAGCTGCGTTTCCGAACAACAGCAAAAAAAAAAAAAAAAAAGTTGAAACGTTTGTTTTCAAAGTGTCAAATATAAGTCGCAATAAATTGTGTAATATGCTGTAAAAAAAAAATAAAGAAAAACCGTACTATTTTCCGATTGGTATAAGGAGAAAATACCATAATATTTTTCGATTGGTATAGTAAAATAGTATTTTTCCATGCTGTTTTACCGTAAATTATTAATTATATGTAAACTTTGTTATTTTCAAGTGACTGAAACGAGGTAATCTTACAATGATGTTTTAAAAGCTGGTCATTTGAGGGGCCAGGAAGTCATTTTGGGGGGCTGGGCCCCGATGGGCCCCCCTTTGCTACACCCCTGCTAGTACGTCATTCTTTTCAGAATGAAAAAAGTTTTTAACTGATGCCATGCGCATGTGTTTATAATGTACAAAACAAAAGGATTTTGGGATAAATATGAAATTTCCCTCCAAAAAATCCCTTTTTCGAAATTTGGGGACCCCTGAAGCGGTACAATTTACAGGTGCCTGAATATAAGTTACGTTAAAAAATACTATTTTCTCTATATAATGTATATGCCAAGTTTCGTTACAGTATCTAGAATTACGAGGGGGAAAATATTTCTTAATCCTGTTTGACAATACAAATATATAATTTCGGAGAATCGAATCCTCTTACCCTTCTAGTACCTTAGTAAAAATGACAAACGGAACGAAATATAACTCCTTGCTTTAAAATATATATACATGTATATACATTATTAATATGCACTTAAGTTAATATTTTATTTATAATGATCATTACAAAATTACTATATTTTCTTACTTCTTTATTACTTGTATTATTGCTAATTAATATGGCCAATTTTCGTTCGGGGAATTATTCTTAGCTTAGATAGAAAGAATTGTTCCGATTATGCAATGAAATATATGAGACAGGGGAGTGGCCAAAATACTTCCTGAAGACGATCATGATACGGATGGGTAAGAAATCGAACCCAAAGAGATGTGAGGATTATAGAACTATTAGTCTCATGTCTCATGCAGCTAAAATTATGCTCCGGATACTGAACAGAAGATTATATGGAAGAACAAATGAAGAAGTTAAGGAGGAGCAGTTCGGGTTCAGAAGAGGTAAGGGCACAAGAGATGCTCTTGGATTATTAAGGGCGATCGGTGAAAGATTTATAGAAAAAGGGAAAGAGTTGTATGTTGTATTTATCGATCTAGAAAAAGCTTTCGACCACGTGAATTTGGAATTGTTGGGAGTTGAAACGAAGATAGGGTTGGAATGGAAAGATCGAAGACTCATAAGAAACTTATACATGAACCAACAAGTAAGTGTTAGGATAGAAGAAGAACTCACGGAAGAGAGTGCAATTCGAAGGGGAGTTCGGCAAGGATGCTGCCTCTCACCAACACTATTTAATCTATATTTAGAACAGATAGTGAAAAAGAGTTTACATTGTGATGACGGCATTTCGGTAGGAGGTAGAATGATTAGATGCATAAGATTTGCAGACGATATGGTGCTTGTTGCGGAATCTTAAAAGGAAATCAATAAAATGTTAGAAAACCTAAGGATAGGCTTTGAAGAATATGGGATGAAAATAAATGTTAGAAAGACAAAAACCATGGTGATTAAACGAAGAGGTCTTTGTCAAATATAAAAGTGGGAGGGAAGCAAATAGAACAAGTGAATAGTTTTCGATATCTGGGTAGTATTCTTAGTAATGACATGAAGTGCGAACGTGAAATAAAAGCAAGGATAGGAATGGCGAAAGAAGCCTTTAGGAGGAAGAAAAGTCTGTTTTGTGGGACCTGGAATAGAGAGTTGAGAAAAAGTTTCAGAAAATGCTTCATGTGGAGTGTTGTACTGTATGGTGCGGAAACGTGGACATTACGTAAAAGTGATGAAAAACGACTGGAAGCATTCGAAATGTGGGTGTGGAGAAGGATGGGAAGAATTAGTTGGGTCGAGCGGAAAACGAATGAGTGGGTGTTAGAAATGATGAGGGAGAAAAGAACACTTTTAGATATTGTTAAGAAGAGGAAGAGAAACTGGTTGGGACATTGCCTAAGAAGAAATTGTATCATGAGGGACGTCGTAGAGGGTATGGTAGCGGGAAAGAGAGGCAGAGGGCGAAGAAGACTACAGTTAATGGATGATATAAAAACAGAAAGATCATACGTAAAGACAAAGAGGTTAGCGGAGGACCGTGGAGCATTGAAGCTTTTCAGCTGCTGCAAGTGACCTGCCAGTAAGGGCGGAATACCTGTGATAATATCAGAGCCGTTCCATTATTCACTACTCATGGACTCGCCATGTCCTGGACTGGTAACAATCGGTAGGTGCTTAACAATGCCAAATAATGTTAATATTTAGTGTTTTGTATAGTACGTTAATCTTTTGTATTGTACATACAAAATAATGTATGTACTGTAATAACATCATCACGGACCACCCACCCAAAACATACTGAATGTAGAAAGTAGAATCAAATATTCTACTTTCTAAAATATTACTACACATTTTCTACAATAGATATTTACTTGTTGACTGATAAAAGTCAATTCAGTTCGCAGTTCAATCTGTTTAAAAATAAAATGCTACACTGTATACATTCGTCATCATTAAAGTCGATATCATCGTCTAGGCATGAGAATTATCGAACAGAGCCCATTATAGTGTTCACAAATGTAGAAACAATCTAACCCTACATTTCTGCATATAGTTGGCGCAAATTTATTCACAGCTTCGAGAAACGAGACGAAGATCACCGGGCGCAATTGGACCTTGGTACTATATCAAAGCTCTCCTTTAGTATGTTCCATCTTCACGATAACCGTCAGAAACGACAGTGACATTTCTTCCGTATGTGCTAACAATGTCCACTGAGTGCTCACTGAATTGCGACAGTCCCTCCACACAAGAAATGTTGCCAGCAGCCGAGCTCACTATATGACCACCTCGACTGGTAGTAGTATTCTGGAGAAGGAATACACTCGAAGTTACATGTTGAGAGACATCACTCTGTTATATTGGGAAGTGGGCAGGATTCATCCGCATTCTAATAGGGCATGATTGTGGGTACCCGAGCAATAGGTGCGTCAATAACCCAGACAGCGATGTTTGTAGGATGCGCCCGTTCCTGTGTGTTTAACGTGTACATGGATTGGGAAAAAATGGAGTAACGGTCTCCAAGAGACGGAACTAGGGGGTGTACGGAAGTTCAAAACGTGGGGTGAGCGTCGCGTCAAACAACTCGTTAAAGTCAAACGAAGCATCAGTGCCTGAGAATTATGTGACTAATATAATGGTGGATTGCACAACACCTATATCCCACATAACTATACGGCGTACACCGACACGCATGCAGTTCCACAGCAGACTATACACTGATCACCCACTCCTTACGACTCGTCACTGCAGACTTCTTCGCGTTCGGGCATAGGAACACGCTAATTGGACCATCGATAGTTGGAAAAGAGTGTTTTATTCCTATAGGTTAACGGTTTGTGTTACTCCTCTTGGATGCTCATGTCCATTTGTTGCGCCAACGATTCCACATTAGAAGGGCCCGAACAAAAGGGCGAGGATAGAAAGGCCCGTGTCAAAACCACCCCGCGTCAACAGGGCTCCGGGTTAAAGGGCCCGCGACAAAAGGTTCCGCGAGAAAAGGGCCCGGGTAGAAATGGTCCCACATCCAGGAAGCCTGAAATTAAAACTTGAGTGGAAATCAAAGGTGCACGAGGGGATAATGTCCCCTTAGTAAGTGGAAGTGTTTGTCGAAAAGAAGGAAGAGTATCAGTGGTTATTAGAAACAAAAAGGAGACTTGAATGGTGATCTTAATTTTGTTTGGTTGTCGTTTGTTCTGCAACAATCGCTATCACTCAAGCCGGTTCTCGATGAAAGTTTACTTTCATCCGTGTCTCTCTGAGTTTGTATTCTCAAGACATAGTCCAATCAGACTTTATCTATTAATGACTGATTCCTTAGTTCTAAAATTCCATTTCTGCCCCTGAATCAAAATATAAAATCACATATTATTTGAATAATATTCTCGTGGAAACGTTTCTTGAATTTTGTTGTAAGAACATACATATCGATCTCCATACAGGGTTAGTCAAAAGTATTGGGACAGAACAATAATAACGACACTCATGGACGGAGGAAAATCAAATGTTGCAATTGGTATTATTGCAAAAACTGCATTGATTTGGGGTGTGGTGACCGTAAAAGCCATCTTGAATTCCGCTATATTGTAGATCGCACATTTTTTAATGGAAAAGGCTAGGATTTTATACTTCAATTTAGGCTTTATATCCCCAAAAATGAGAATGTGAACTCATTTTTGGCACATAGCCATCTGTTTATGAGACAAGGTGTTTGACATACGTATCTAATAAAATAAAGTATCATGACAGGGGAGTAACAAAGAGAGAAGTGGACAAAGGAAAAGTTAATGTTACAGGTTGGTATTGGTGTTATAACTGCGTTAAATGATCTAAATGATCATGGCAGCCAACTTGAATTCCGCATATTATATGCCATACAATATTTTCAAATAGAAAGGGGTATTTGTGTCACAGAAATTTAGGCTAGAATCTTCCTATAAACGATAATCTAAACCGACTTTTGACTGACTGCTATTCATTTACGAGATACTGTGTGCTCTTTTGTTTCTAGTAGGAGAAAGTATTCGAACAGGCAACAAATAAAGAGGGCTTCACTGTGTTCTTAACGTTTCTGTTCGTTTGCTTTCGTCTGTAAAATATTGTGAAGTTAACACATACGTTAATAGTAAGTATAGCATATTTTAATAGTAAGTATATGTGTGACTAATTGTTACTTTACGACTATAAAGCAATATCATACTTTTAATGTGCAGTTTCGAATATTCGGTAAAACTCATCGACTTTGTTCAAATAGTAGTAAGGGTAACAATGTTTTGTTTGGTCAGTGAATTATACCATGTAGAGTTAATACAGGAAGGATATAATGGTAGAATTGCTGGAAGGAAACCATGTGCTATCCACATTAAGAAATATAAGATACTTAAATTTTCCAGAGCTTTCGATGATAAAATCAAAAACTGGTGGGAATGTGTTTTTTATCGACGAATTTAAGTTAAACCTGCATGAATATGATGGTAGAATAATTGTATTCGAAAAGTAAATACAGAGATAAATGTCAAGGACTTCCTGCCTACTGTAGAATACGGAGGAGGAAGTATAATGGTTTGGGTTATATATGTTCACTAGACGTTGGACAATCGAGCATCATCAAGATTCTGATAAAAGAAGTATATCTTAACGTATTTAGGAGGACTTCTAACTTTATCAAGATATTGATCCCAAACAAAGTATGTTGTAAAAATATTGTTTCCCCACCCCACAGTAACGGCTTTAACCCCATTGAGAATCTTTGGAACGAATCAGGTCCGCAACTAGAGAGGGCCAGGGGGCCTGGCCCCCCTAAACTTTTCATGGTTTCTCAATACAAAATGCTAATATTAATACAAAAATCACAATTTAGATATTTGTAAGAATTTTTAATGGCTTGGTCTCCCTATCTTATTCATGCCCTCACCAAACTTCTGCGTTTGGTTGTGGGCTAGGAACGGATTTCAACGTAAGGTCAATATGTACGAGTTCGGATGAAAGAAAGCTTGAGAAAAGCATTACTTACGTCGAGGGACAATATTTCCCCACACTATACCAGGAAAATTGTAACAACGATGCCGAAATGCTTAAATAAAGTTATTAAACGTTGTGTGTTTGGTATTAAACACTAGCTGTATTAACTTTGAGGGATAAAATAACTTTCGAGGACATTTTATAGTAGTTTGTTTAATGATATCTGAATATTTATGTGATTAACAATGTCCACATCCCCATTCCGTGCAGGTTTTCCAACAACACACACTTGCAACATTTGCTTTTCCTCCGCAACCTTATTGCTCGATTGTCCTGATACTTTTGTCTACTACATACAAATGTCAAACATAGCACACTTATCTCGTAAAAGAATTAGGATTGGTAAGAAATGAATCATTCTCGTTTATGGGAAAATTAAGCCTAAATTAATGCGCCAAACACTCATTTCCATTTAAAAATATTCATATATAAACTATTTAAATATAACAAAGCAAAGCTTCTACTTATGGGAAATATTAAAAATATTGTGTGATATCCAATATGAAGAATGCAAGATGGCTGCCATTATATCCACGCCCTCATTTAGTGCAAATTTCGCATCAATACACACCTGCAACCTTTTACTTTTCTACGTCTACGTGTCTCGTTCCCTGTCCAGATATTTTGGTCTACTAGTTACAAATGTCAAACGTAGCAACCTATCTCGCAAACAAATGAAGATAGAGTTTTTTTTTAAAAAAAATATGTTTTTTTCCTCATCTGTGGGAAGATTCTTGCCTAAATTGATGTGTCCATCTTACTCCTTTCCATTCAAAAAATATTGTGTAATATCAAATATCGCGGAGTCCAAAGTATTTGCTATGACGTCCATACCCCATTCAATGCAGTTTTTGCATCAATAACCATCTGCAATACTTACTTTTCTTCCGTCCGCGCCTATCGTTATTCCAGGTCTGTCGTAATAATTTTTACTAACCCTATATTTTTTCCACATGTATGTTCTTTCAACACAAATAAATCAGGTACTGTCCACAGAATACTTTTCATCTAATAAGTATTTTTCTCATGTTTCATGACGAGGGTCCTTTTTGTCGCGGGGCCGTTTCGACCGGGGCCCTTTTGACGCGCGTGCTTTTGATCGGGCCCTTCTAACCCAGGCCCTTTTGACTCGGGTCCTTTTGTCGTGGAGCTCTTTTGACGCAGGGCCGTTTTGATTCTGGTCTTTCTGTCCTCGCCCTTTTGTCCGGGTCCTTCTGAGATGACACCGGCGCCAACAGCACAAAGCTATGGATCTCTTGTGCATTTTGCGTACTGTACAGACAGTTTGGGCGGCTGTATGGTTTGGGGATGCTTCTGTTGCCAAGGACTGAAACAGTTGGTGTGCATGACTCACTACGAACCACCCATTGTATTCCTGCAGGTGTTAGAGAATCACGTGCCCATATAATAGAACACTTCTACCCACATGAAGACGGCATTTTCCAGGACGGCAATGCATGGTGCCACCAAGCCCGGACTGCACTTGCTTGGCGTAAGAAATATTTCACGGAGCGTTAGCATATGACTTAGCTCCCTAAAAAACCGGATTTTTATCCTATAGAACATTTATGAGATGTTGCGGAACGAGCTCTTCACATCATCTCTGACTCCTGCACCGAATCTGTATTGATTGTGAGGTGTCATCAGGAATATATGGTGTCAGATCACCGTGGAAACATCTTAGCAACTACTAAAATCCATGCTACGCCGTGTTGAGGGCGTTTCCTGACCGAAAGTGACCAACAAAGTATTAGGTACGCGTTCGTAGTTCAATGAACACTTAGTGTACTTGCTACAGTTTTGAATAACATTTTCCCAACCACAAGAAACATAATAAATAAGAAATTCATCAATCATTACAACTGGTTTCATTTTCTGCTTTGATCAATTGCAATACAGCCATGATATGTGATTGGACACTTTTTCGAATTTCTCATAGTAGTCATAAAACCACTCCACCCTGGCTGCGACTGTAATCCAACAAGCCATATAAGTTTGGCAGGAAACAGATATTGTGAAGATTGGTCCGTAAGAGATCTTGCTTGCTGAAGTTCACTTAAGTCTTCAATGACAATGACTATTGAAAAAAGACCTATATTTATCTTTTTCATTGAATATAAGTACTCTCGGATAGTTACGGTGTTAATAAAAGACTCAATTGGAATTCTCTTAACTGTTATCTGTGTTTCGACCTGGCGTGACACAGTGAATCCCTCCCACAGTACGAAAAGTGCCTTTGCTATTAAGACTTCTCACATTTACGTCAATATTATCAAAAATATGGTGGAGAAATCCATCTGAATGAATAGTTGGGGAGCCAGCGTTAATGACCGATGTTAGGTAGATTGTAACTTCATGGTAAGATGCTCGCACTCCTCTTGATGAACTGTGTTTATGAAGTGTTTTGAACCATATAATCGATGTCGGTTTAGAGCAAGGCTTGTCTGTATAATATGAGTGATAGAAACGATCTAGGTCTTACAGCAAATACGAGAGCGTTACGATCTGGGATTCACTTAAAGTTGCGTGTTTTGTAACTTGTGACAAAAATGTCAAGACCTTCTAAGATAACATCCCGAATTAACCGTATTCTTAATATCTTCAGTTTCTTAATACTCGTCCTCCGTAACTTTTCGTACACATCTCCTTTTCTTTGTACATTAGCTTCACAAATACATGTACACCATTTTTACAACTACAGTGTCCACGTTAAGTTTATTACCACAAATTACACAAATGAAATCAAAATTATTGTTTTTCATATATTAATGTTGCTCAGGTAGCCTGAAACAATATGAAATTACTACACTTGTGTCAATGTAATATATTATACTGACAAGTAACAGTTCCCAAGTGTAACATTCCGATTTTGATAAAATTTGGCATCTAGATACTACACACGAAAGAAACGAATACGCGCTTTTTATTTTCTACGGAAAAAACGGTTTTAGGGGGCAAAATCACCCACTCAAAATTTCGAAAGTTGACGCCCGAAAGGCAAAAACAAGTGGAACGAAGTGGACGAATTTGTGCGCAGATATTGTAGACGTAAAATGAGGGAATACGTGTTCCGTATTTTCCTGGAAAAAACTGTTAGGTGGGGCGGGGATCCCCTCCACATTGGTCACGGAATATCAAAAGTGCTAATAACAGTATGTCAGATGTGTCAAAAGGAATTGCAACGAAACTTTGTGTAGAGACAATACGCAAAAATAAACGAATACGTGATTTTTATTTCCTGCGGAAAGACATTTTTAGGGCTAAAGCCCCCACCTAAAATTTTGAAACGTGACGCTCGAAAGGCAAGGATAAGTGCACCAAAATGAACGAAGTTGTACGCAAATATTGTAGACGTAAAATGAGCGAATACGTGTTTCATGTTTTCCTGAAAAACACGGTTGAGTGTTTCACGAACCCCTCCGAACCTTTGATAACGAAATATCAAAAGTGCTAATAATAGTATGTCAGATGTGTCTAAAAGACATGAAGTATTGAAACGAAACTTTTTGTATGGACAATACGTAAAAAATAAAGTGATATGAGTTTTTTTTTTATTTTCTGCGAAGAAAACGCACTTAGGGGGAAAAGCCCACAAATAAAAATATAGAAAGTTGACTCCCGAAAGGCGGGCAGAAGTGCACCGAAATGAATGAGATTGTGCACAGATAATCTAGACGTAAAATGAGGTAATACGGTTTTCGTATTTTCCTGGAAAATACGGTTGACTGGTTCACCGACCCCTCCAAATTTTGATCACGAAATGTCAAAAGTACAAATAACAGTATGTCAGAGGTGCCTAAAGGGCAAGATGAATTAGAACAAAATTTTGTGTAGCGAAAATACGCAAAAAGCCAACGAATTATGGCTTATTTTCTACGGGAAAACGGTTTTAGTGGCAAAAGCCCCCATCCAAAATTTTGAAAATTGATGTCCGAAAGGCAAGAAGAAGTGGACCGAAGTGAACAAAATTGTGCATAGATATTGTAGAGATAAGATGAGGGAATACGCGTTCCGTATTTTCCTGAAAAGAGAAAAAGAAAACTGTTCGGTGGACCGAGACGTTGGGTGGCGGAAGTGGTACACCGAAGCCAACGAAATTGTGTGTAGATATTGTATGTGTAAAATAAGGCCTTCTGTGTTTCACAAGTGTCCCCATCCGATTTCTTGAAATATGGCAGATCAACATTAAGCACAAACAGTATAGGGTATTTTATAGTATTTCAGGAGGCGCCTTTAACCCTTATAATGTTTTTCCGCATAAACAAACACACGTGTCGATTTTTTCCTGTTTGCAGTCGATGTGCCAAATTTGAAGCAAATCGGATACGGATACTTGAGAAACACGAAAAGCCTTATTTTATGTATGCAATATGTACACACAATTTCATTTGTTTCGGTCCACTCCTTCCAGCGTTATTACGGTAATATTTACTTTTCTTCGGAGGGGCCCTTCGCCCCAACACTGTTTTTCCGCACAAATTAAAACACCTTTTGTTTTGCTTTGTTTTGTTTTGCGAATTATCTCTGCACGAAGTATCGTTGCAATTCTCCATATCCTTTAGGAATTTCTGATGTATAATTATTTGTACTTCTGATATTTCGTAATCAACGGTTTAGAAGGTATGTGGCCCACCGAACCATTTTTTTTTTTTTTAGGAATGTACAAAACACATATTCCCTGATTTATACGTCTACAATATTTGTACACAGTTTTTTTCACTTTCCTTAACTTCCTTTTGCCTCTCCGGTGTCAAATTTCAAAATTTAAGGTTGGGCTTTTGACCCTAAAACCATTTCTCCGCAGAAAAGAAACTCGTATTCGTTTATTTTTGCGTATTGTAACTACAAAAAGTTTCATTGCCATTCTTCATGTCCCTTAGGCACTTCGTACCTTCTGATATTTCATGATCAAAGGTTGGAGGAGTCTCAACCCCACTCCACTTTTTTTCAGGAAATTACGAAACCCGCATTCCCTCATTTTACGCCTACAATATTTGTGCACAATTTAATTCACTTCGGTGCAGTTCTTGATTTTCGGGCCTCAAATTCCGAAATTTTGGATGGGGGAGAGGGAGCGGTTAAGCGCAAAGAAAATTGTCATATAATTGAGGAAAACGAAGAAGCAAGACGTCAGGGAAATTGTACAGTAATAATACATGATCAAGTAATCAATCACAATCTATAGACAGCCTGTAGACGTCAACATAAAGCAGAATTGGCAGAAAAAGAGATATGGTGGGGAATGGCCGTAGAGTCTGGATCCTTTCTTCTCGTAACGTCCGATGTGTATAGACCAGTAGTTCTCAAACTTGTTACCGCGACCTACATTAAATATTAAAAAGTACTTTGTGGCCCACCTACTTTTATTCAAACATACATTGTCAGTCTACGTAATGGCAGTATCTCAATTTTGTAAATCATAATTCTAATTTTTTTTATATAAAGGTAACACAGAGCTCACACTATTCTCAACGCAATGCCCTACCCCATGACAGATTTTGACTGACTGATTCTCTTTCCATCCTAACCCAGCATCTCTATTGACTGTACAACAGGGCAGGGCTCTTAGTAACCACTTACTCTTCACCTCATTAACAAACGCTTTCAATTTTCACTTCCTGAATGTTACTTACTTTGCAACATATGTTTCTGCATCAAAATAACATTTTCACAATGAAAAGTAAAAACTTCTCGCGACCTACCAAAGAAACGGCCCGCGACTCACACTTTGAGAAACACTGGTATAGACTGTTGTATTTATGTAGGCATTCATTTTCATATGTTTATGATGATGATGACAAAAGTAAAACAACAATATATGCCCCTGTATACGCACCGCAAAGTCCAATACACCACTATATATTGAAAGATCAATTTAGGAAGGTTGGGCCGTTGGCCCCTTGTCTTTCTGGTCTCCACCATGTCCATGATATATTTATATGCTATTCCCCCCAAGTCGTATGTTTTCATACCTTCTGTGGAACTTTTCCCCTACACTATACTCCACGCTACGAACCCTCCTCATCTGTCGTTACGTGCTACGCCTCTGCCCTCAGTATCAAAGTATTGTCGAATATAATGTCACATTGTAGATATGCTCAACTGTGCTTCTATGCATAATTTCATCGAACTCGCGCCATATTTCGTCTCATTTTCTACAACGTGTTGTGTTGGCAGTGCCTCTACTCTTCCTCCCATAAGTACGGAACAGTTGCGACCGAGGGGTTTTCCCGCGTATGGATTTTCGTGTTAACTAACACAAATCAATTGACCATAGTCTCGTTCCACATTTCGTCTGACACCAGAAAAAGTTTCCTCGTAAGTAGAATTACCACTGACAAGAAAAAGACCAAGAAAATAATGCAATAAGTAATTTATTCCAAAGATACATTATTGTTTCCCGGTGAACGAAATTTCAGTTGAAAATGCAGTAACTTTCGAGACTGAAAATCATTTTTTTTTTTTAAAAAAAAGTTATTTATCTGGTTCATACTAGCTTTGTTATATTGAATAACTTACACTATTGACGAGGTTCCCGGTTTGAGTTCCGAAGAATCATGTATTCCGGCTTGAGCCAAAAATGTTTAAAAATTACCGTGCAGCGGCCAAACACGTTTAAAGCTGTCCGGCCCGCGTTTTACTTCGGTTTGGGGTGAAACATTTGGCAGTGCACGTCTCTGCCTTAATAGTAAGTAAATGCTAATGTTCATGCATACAAGACAAGATTTGATAAGGCTGTCTTGTCATAAAAATGTATTCTGATCTCGTTATCGAAACAAGATGAGATGCTAGAATTGTTCCTTCTCGTGAACAACATTAAAACTGTTCCACATTACTGCTTGATTACGTATCTCATAGCTTTTGTTTTTTAAATAATCAGGTGATGATTTTAGAAACACTGAAAACGAGCTGCACGGACGAGCAAAATATCAAACTCTATTCGACTCCAAACTTGACTTCAAAACAATGAATTGGGTTGCAACTCGAATTGGGGGAATTGGGTAATCGCACAGCTCGTATCTCTCATTGCTTGCTATAGATAGATAAGCATTAAGCATGATTTTCAACGCGTCACACCAACACCTTCAAAATTACTCTCTAGCAGTTTTGTTCTTAGTGTATTGGTAAGGAATTCACATGTTACTTTCTGAGTGTTTACATCGTACTGTTTGCAGTTCGAGTCTTATTCAAACCATTCGAACCAGGGGGCACTAGCGATAACCTTGAACGAGCCTTTTTTGTTAACCAAAGGTTTTGCATTCAGCTCTGTCTACAATATCTTTCCCCTTGGTTGCTCCGATTGTTAAAATATTTTCCCGACAGTGTTTCTATATTCGTTGTAGGAAAACTGTGAGTGGATTACACTCTTCGTGTGTCTTCCCAATAACGACTTACTCTCGGGCGCAATTCGTCACTATCAAAACGATACTAAGCCATTTGTAAGCTCAAATTTGACTGATAACAAGGCAAGTTTCATGTTTCTAGTGCAGGAACGCAGCTGCCATCACAGTGTTATCAAGTAAGTTGGACATAAACGAATTTATCTTCTGTGTCTCAAGTTACGGCTATACAGGACACAAAAAAATCATGCAAGACAAAATCCTGAGCATTTAATAATTATCACTGTATTAATATTTCATAATTTGCTGGCTATTTACTTTCTTACTTTAACTTCCCCTGGTGAGGAATACTAGAAATTAATCTCTAATTAAATCATTTTATATAGTTTTCTACTATATTGCACATCAATTATACGCATGATTTTTTAAAACGATATGTTTTCAACCAGACAGGATTCTGTGGAGTGGAACTCATACCAAAACGAACGTTTGTATATTGATTTATTACGTTATTCGCTACACCACGACGGTATGACTTGAAACATTCCTGGTCTTTCACTCTCACTAGCTTATCTTGTGGCCTCAAGTACTGAATTATCTATCATTCAGTGTGGCAGTTTTTGCTTTTGTCTTTCTTCCTTCTTTTACACATGTTTTCTACATGTCACTTACATACATATTTAAGTGTACAAATTGAGTTTATGTTATAGACTACGGATGTTAGTCTGTATAATCCAGTCAATAAAGGAAAAAAATAGGCTTTTGTCGGGAGTAATCAGTGAAAAGCTGAAACCTTGCCAGTTATTCCATTATCATAAGGGGAGTATTTCCTCTAATGTCCCCAACTCTCCCAATCTCACTTCTCCCCCACGGCCGTAAACATGCAAATTTGCATACCTACATTGAAAGTCAATAACTTCATTACGCCAGCTTGTATCAATATGATTTTTTGAAGTTATTTTCCTCACATTACATTCTTTTAATTGTGTCTTTATGTATTTTCAGCTAAAGTAAGTATATATGGCGCTATTGAAATAAGTTGTTGAAAAAGTATATATTTCAACATAATGTTCAACATTTTAGTTATTATTACTAAAAACCTGATAACGCTGCAACAAAATGTTTCAAATAAGACTTTTAGCTTATTTTATTAGCTTTAAAATGATACACGTATTAGTAGGTTTGTAGGAATAGGAACAATGTCGAGAGAGTTCTTACGAGATGACTGCAGGTGCGGAAAAGTAATTCTGCAGGGTCGACTAGGCGCACGCCGTATCCCATCTTTGACAGTCTACCTTCATACGTCAGTTTCAGTGGGAGATTTATGAATTTTGTATGTTCTGTGTGATTCTGTGCAGTGGAAGTGAGAAGTACTTAATTAGTGTCTAGTAGGTTATTTTTTTCTGTACAGTTTTTGTTTTATAATTAGAAATGTAGGCATATATTGGTATGCCTTCAGTATTCTGATTTATCTTTAATTAGAACGTAGCTGAGTTGATTTTGAGTTTTACGTCCCATTCAGCAGCGAGGCTATATGAGACGTGGACCTACTGATTAACGTGCAATCCGAACCACATGAGCTGCCGCCGGGAATCAAACCAGGGTTTCCCACGCCAAAGGCGCGTACGCTAACCGCTTAGCCACAGAGGAGCTCTAATCAGAACGTAGCATTCTATTTACTTCCTCATAATCACATTTTTATCTTTTAAAAAATTTAGACAAGTTTACGTTGGGTTTAACTACGTTGGGTTTAACTACTGGAAACACAGTTTTTCCAGTGCAAGGCAAGCACTGAAATGTTGAATCATTACATTATTATTCATAATCAACTTTAAAAATTGTATAAAATAATATATGTAATATGCCTGGATAAAAACCTAATTGTGTTCCATTTCAAAATTAAACTTCAATTTAAAATACATAAATCTTTATAACGTTTTCATAGTGGCTTAGTGGCTTTATAACGTTATATAATGGCTTAGTATCGTTTTGATAGTGACGAATTGCGCCCGAGAGTAAGTCGTTATTTGGAAGACACACGAAGACTAGTCCATTCACAATTTTTGTACAACGAATATAGAAACAATATCGGGAAGATATTTTAACAATCGGAGCAACCATAGGGAAAGGCATTGTAGACAGAGCTGAATACAAAAGCTTTGGTTAACAAAAAGGCTCGTTCAATTTTAGCGCTGGTGTCCCCTGGTTCGAATGGTTTGAATAAGACTCGAACTGCAAACAGTACGAAGTGAACACTCAGAAAGTAACATGTGAATTCCTTACCAATACACTAAGAACAAAACTGCTAGAGAGTAATTTTGAAGGTGTTGGTATTACGCGTTGAAAATCATGCTTAATTCTTGTCTATCTATAGCAAGCAATGAGAGATACGAGCTGTGCGATTACCCGATTCATTCAATTCGAATTGCAAACCAGTTCATTGTTTTGAAGTCAAGTTTGGAGTCGAATAGAGTTTGATATTTTGCTCGTCCATGCAACTCGTTTTCTCTGTTTGAAAAATTATCACCTGTTTATTTGAAAAACAAAAGAGATGAGAAACGTAAGCAGTAAGTGGAATAGTTTTAATGTTGTTCACGAGAAGGGACAATTCTAGGATCTCATCTTGTCTTGATGACGAGATCAGAATAAATTTTTATGGCAAGACGGCCTCATCAAATTTTGTCTTGTGTACATAAACATCAGCATTTACTTACTATTAAGGCAAGGACGTGCACTGTCAAATGTTTCACCCCAAGCCGAAGTAAAACGCGGGCCGAACACTTTTAAACGTGTTTCGCCCGAGCACGATATATTTAACCATTTTTGGCTCAAGCCGGAATACATGATTCTTCGGAACTCAAACCGGGAACCTCGTCAATGACACTAGACTTCTCAACTATCGAGGTCAGCAGTTAACCAGTAAGCAAATACTGTACCTTTTAGTATTCGCATAAAAAACATTTCATCTTTCATATTTATGTGGGGTGTTATAATAGAAAACAAGAAAATAGGAGGATATATAAAAGAGACAGAAAGAAAGATGAAAAAATGAAAGAGTATATCTTTTCAATGTTATTATTATTATTATTGGTATAATTTGCTTCGTTTTTAATGGATTGGTCCTCAGTTGGAGAAATTTTTTCAAGTAGATTCAAGTTTCAAATAAAACTCGCTCCAATTGACCTATGCCCACCCCTTTCCGTTTCGTGTGGATGTTGGTTTTTGTGGTGTTTTTTTTTTATATTAAACCTTTCCGTTATGTAACTTTTTCTTTTTTTACGGGACCTTTTCTGAAAAATTAGAAAAACTGCTTTCCTCTGATATCTATTTCTTACCATTCATCTAGTTTGACCTGTGTAAGTAAGAGCATTTAGTAACTTTTTATGTCATTCATTGCCCTCACGATAATAAAATCGTCGTTCCTAACAATGTATTTTTTTCTTATGTGCAGTTTGCCACACTGATATATTTGTAACAAAATTGAGGTTTGGTCCAACATATTTTTAATTTTCAACCACTCCAATGGCCCTGTTTTTGGGTTGCCTACTATTGCAGGAAAGGGAGAATTGCAGGTGAGAATACAGTTGTGGAGTCGTGAATACCACTCTAAACTTTAATAGCCAACTGACCAAAAATCTTAATTTTTAATTTCGCACTTACGCACATGATTTTATTACCTTGTTAATATTTAAGGTTGACAACCATGATGCTTCAATGTGCTTCGCAAGGTTTAGTTTTTTGACATTTTTAGCCATTCTTCTCTCTTTCTTTAATTGCTATAATTTTATATGTTTAATACTCGCATTCGGTTAAGTATCAGAGTCTGGGTCCAGAAATATGTAAAACACGTAAAATTTACAGGAAAGAAATAGTGAATGGTTTATGTTTCATGAAATTCATGCTAACTAAACAAGTTTAGTACTGAAGTTTGAAATGTGAAAAGCTACGTGTTATTTACACTATTCTGATTGGAGACTTTACTCAATGCTGACGTCAGACATTAGGGTCTAATGAACAAATTAGTTCTTTGCATTGAAAAATTGAAGTTCGATGTGATATATGAGACATTTCAATTTTGAATTTTATATGAACATATGTCCGTGAAGTAGCACGGATTATTAAAATTGAGCAAACCGTGTAGCAAGTGTAGAATGGCATTCAAAATAAATGGAGGAACACTTACATGTTCAAATGTAAACATCGTGTTCATGGTGTAGTATGTCATTGACACAAGTCGGCACTGAAAGCTACTTTTTTTTCGAGGACACAAAGTTTTCGATAAGAAAGGCCGATGCAAAATTAGGAAATTAAGGGAAGATCGATTATTTCTTCAAGCCTCTATGAGAAACGAGGCAGTGGTCCATACTTTCCTGAAGGCAGAGTCGGATTTGTACAAAGTGTGAAGGAAAGTAATTGCAATTAATATGTTAAGAAAGCAACTAACGTAACCTAATCTAATGTTTTAGGGACATCCTCGTTTACACGCACACCCCTGTCGCTGGTGTACCTATTTCGTACGGACGCGCTCCTCTACTACCACTTGGGTTCCCTGTTACGCTTCAGCTGTGACTCAACTAAATAGCATTCGTGGATTTTAGTAGCCACTTAACAGAGGTTGGTTTGTGGTTTTTACATTGTAGTTTTATGCCATATTTCCGGATACAGTATTTATACACAAAACGGCAAAATTCTCTTGAAGTGCTTGTGCAACGAAGAATTCTTGAGAAACGTTTTCTTTATAGTGACAGTAAATATGGGAACAGGCTCTTTTTGGACCACTGCTGGGAAAATTCAGTGATTCTTAATTTACCGAACACTGCTTCTACCACTTGCATTCAAACAAATGCATAGTTTATTTAACTCTCCTCAATTTGGACTTTATTTTAAGGTCTTAGGATAGACCAGATATGACAGTTTGACACATGCACTTATCAACGAGAAATAATTTAATTAATTTTATTTATTTTATTTGTACCTATTACAGGAAATAAATCCCAATTACAATAGGCTTACATATTAGTAAAACACTAGTGAGTATAATATAAAAAGGAGAAAAAGAGAAAGAGAAAAGAGAACAGATAAATAACAGTTAAAAAGACACTGATAATGTAACTCTATGGCGTACAAGATAATTTGAAAATATAATATTCAACTTAAATATTTTCACAACAAGGCTTAGTAATTACTCACACGGTGCTTATATTACAATAAATTTAATTGTTTTTATATAAGATGAAAATGATGATGAAAAATCTAACTCAATATTGGTTGCCGATAAATTATTGTAAGTTTTATATTCTCATTGGTGGTGAATTCAAGTATGCTTCGGTTTTAGCTCTTGTAATATGGAATGGCACCCTGTTACGAAGATAGGTAATTTTTACATTAAAATGTAATTTACTCAATAATTCCGGATTATCTACAGTACCATTTACTAACTTGAACAAAAAAGTAACAGGGAAATCTCCCGTCTTACAGATAACATAGAATAGTTAAATGTATTTAATAATTCCTTATAAGATGTTTTCTCTGATGGAATTTAGCTTATAAATTTGATAAAACAAATATCTCAAAAATTTATTCTGAATACGTTTAATTTTCTTTTCATAGCACTTGTAGTAAAGCGACCATATAATAGAAACATATTCAATTTTACTACGAACCATACTGTTAAATAAGGTTGCATAAGCTTTAATCTGCTTAAACTCTCTTGTATTTCGTATTAAAAAACCAAGACATTTAAATGCATCGTTTACGATATCGTCAATATGTTGTTCGAAACATAATTTACTATTTACAAGTATACCTAAATCATTTACTTCATACACTTTTAGTATAATAATATTGTTAATTTTATAGTCATGATCGTAATTAGAGACCTTTCTCGAAAACGAAATTGATACACATTTATTGATATTAAATGGTAACTTATTTTTAATACTCCATGCATAACAGTTATCCAAATCTGTTTGCAGTTGTGATATATCATTACTATCTCTTATCTCTTCATATAGTTTCATATCATCTGCATATAATAGACATTTTGAATATCTAATGACAGTAGGTGAATCGTTTATAAATAACAAAAACAATAATGTTCCCAGATTAAAGCCTTGGGGGTATACCTGAGATTCTGTCATATACTATTGATTTAGTTTGATTGAAAGTCACGTACTGCTTGCTACCTTGTAAATAAGAGCATAGTAACATCAACAATTTGTCAGAAAACCGCATATTTGATCATTTCATTAGCAGTATATCGTGATCGAGGCTATCAAAAGCCTTTGCAAAGTCTGTGTATATAGCGTCAACTATAGATTTGTTATTAAGATAGTCGAAAATGTCTTGAATAAATGTAAATAAATTCGTAGTGGTAGACCCGTCCTGCGTAGAATCCATGCTGATAAATCGAAATATATATGGTTTTACATGGTTGAAAATTTTTGTATATAATATCTGTTCAAATATTTTAGCTAGGCCTGAAATCAAAGATATCGGCCTATAATTTTCTATTTTGTCTGGATTACCTTTTTTAAGAATTGGACATATCTTACTAGTCTTCCAAAGTACCGGAAAAGTGGTTGTTCTTAAAATAAGATTAAACATGTGAGCAAGAGGTGTTATTAATACATCAGCACACTCCTTAAAAATACAAATTGGAATCATATCAGGACCACTTGATTTCGAGGATTTTAACTTATTTATAGAGATTAAAATTTCGTTATCTGTAATTGCATCAATTGATAACGGGTGAGAAACATCCAATTTACCTGCTTGAGGGAAATCATATGTAGCAGAGTGAACGGGATATACACTTCTAAAATATCGTGCAAAACCATCTACAATAGAATTACTAGTATTCAACTGTTGATTATTATAATGCATCCAATTGATTGTATTATAATTTCTCTTTTTACGTTTAGTAAAATTCCAGAACGATTGATCATTGCCTTTTATTGTATCCTCAACTTGCATTATGTATGATTTGTAAGCTTGAGATATTTTACTTTTTGATTGTCTACGTAAATTAATATATTTGTCATAGTTATAGTGCGATTCATTTTTATGCCTTCTATAATATTCTTTTTCTTTTAAAATATTAATAACTTCAGAGGTAAACCAACTTGGATATCTGTTCTTTTTAAACATTTTTTTGGCAAATTTTTGTCAATAATATAATTTAAAATATCATAAAATTGTTTAACAGCATCATCAACATTATTACACTCAAGTAAACTTTTCCAATTTTGTACATGTCGGATTTTGTATATATTTAAAAAATCTGCCTTATTGTAATTATATTCAGTAACTGGGCTTAATAAAACCTTTGGTATGTTTTTTTTAACAAGCATTCACATTTTAATGAAGGATGATGTGTATCTTCAGGTAGCAGTAGAAATTCATATTTATTTACCATAATTCCATTTTGAATATCAGTTATAACTAAATCCAAAGTCTTCCCATTATCATTTTTACATTATTAAATAGTTTCAGGTGAAATAAAGAAAGGAAATTTGCTAGCGAAATGCATATTGAATCGCCCTGTAATAAATCATAATCGCAACCAGTAATCGCTGGTATGTTAAAATCTCCCAAAATTATCAAATTATTATGCTTACTACTACAAGTAACAATGCTTTCAATTTTTAAAAAGAATTCATTATATTTATCAACTTTTGTTTTTGGTGGTATGCAATAGGTTTTGTGTAATAAACTTAAGAATATGCAATAGGTTTTGTGTAATAAACTTAACCTTATAATACAATCTCTAATGAATCAATGTGTATTGGTATATTTTCAACCTGGAAATCCTTTAAGACTGCTATTAGAACTCCTCCCCTGTTTCTACCTTTTCTATCCTGTCGATACACATCATACCTATGATCTATAAATTCACTATCAAATATACCTTCCAACAGCTAGGTTTCTGTACTAGCCAGGTTTATGAGTGTACTAGGCAACGTACCGAAGGCAATAAATAAAATATTAAAAATTCGGATAACTAAGTGTGTCAAAACCGCTAGATGTGACAAGACCGTTAGATGTGATAAGTGCTATATCACAAGTTCATTATCTCTATAAATTACCACCTCTAGCTAAGCAACGGCTTAGACAAGGACCTGCGGAACAACACAAGAAAATAAGCAAATAGTCTTAAAAAGACTGTTGATAAGAGGACATCAAATAGGTCCGTATTCTGAACAAGCTAATCAACTCTCCGGGTGAAAGGTGGTTTAGTACCTTTAACTAGGCAATAGTTTAGATATGGCCCAGTAGGCGCAACAGATACGAGTACACAAGCAGTGTTAAACGGCTGTTTAACATGGGACTGCGATCATGTATCAAATCAATACAAAGTAATCTACTCTGGGCGGTATTTTTAAGATAACAATGTAATCTAGTACGCAGGTTTTGTTATAAGAAGAATAACAGTGCAATCTACATCAAATATTGGATGAACACCAATTTATGTACAGCAGCCGAATTAAGAGTAAGAGCCTAACTACTAGACATTAAGTATTTAAGTGTGGTAAATATCTCACTGCAGCACACCAGTTTTTGTCGTTGGACGGTTATTACCACAACAGTAAATAATAAATAAACCTATTAAGAGGGCCACTAGCAAATAGTTCAACAAGTTACGAGTTCATCAAAGACACACAGTTAATACGTTTTTAAATGAAATAAAGATTGTTTGAGAAGGTGATTCCCTTGCGTTAAGTGACAAAATTAACTAAAGAATGCAAGAAGTAGGTAGAAGTAAATACATAGTGAATCTATAAATAAATTGCTGAAACGCACCTGAGAACGCAGTTTCTACCTCCGTATCTCGAGAAATTTCTCCTGGGTTGCTGTTGACATCACTGAAGCCGTTTCATTTTACATCTAACTGAAGGAAATCCTCATATTCGGCACTATAAATAAATAAACGGAAATTTTACTATTATTGAAATGGCCCTGTTACCCCGTTAGGAGCGGAATATTCGGAAACGCTGAAAGGAGTGTCTTATATAGAATTTAAAGTCACCACCATTTGTAAAAAAATCGAAATTAGTCACGCCATAATTAAAAACACGCTAATGGGCGCTAATAACAACTAAAAATGTCTATGAATAGGTGCCCAAATGTTTCACTTATTGTATTCATGCAAACGATAGGTAGTTAACATAATTAACTTACCCTAATGCAACAGTCAACATTTCAATTGGTGGTATCGCAAGTCTCATGATAGTATCTTCTGCTTTAATATTTATCACTTATTTTCATTAAGAGTTTATCAAACGAAGTGCTCTTCATGCGGAAATAATTAAAGAAATTTCCTTTGCCATTGCGTAAATCAATAAACATAAAAGAAAATACGTTCAGGATTGAAAATACGAATGCATGTATTTTGTTTCAGGCTAACGTGAAGCTCAAGAGTAAATATGATAACGCAGGGATACGTCAGTAGGAGTATGGAAGTTACGACAGTGGGTATCCAGGGAAAGCAAGGTTGATGAAAAAATACGTAGTCACTAAAAGCTGGTTTTTCCTTACAACAGCATATCACTAATGAACCGTTATTTTTTTGTTGTTTGTATGTTTGCAGATGAGACTCATATTTTCCGCCTATATAAATAACATCCTTTTCCAAATTACTAATCTCAGATTCAAATTCTGCACCAAGCCTGTATATTTAGTTTATGTCTCTTCTTGCTCTTTGTTTCCAACCCTTCCCCACAATTTCCTAGAATTGTAGATTTAACATCATTTAAGTTGTTCTCTTTGCTCGTGTACTCTTCAATTTACGCAAAACTTGTAGCGTTGCAACATTTACTATCTAAAACATTGCAAGTTAGTCCTTCATATGTTATTTCGCACTATATTTTATATGGGTGATAGGAAGCTAAAAGGAGATTTCACGTAACCTCACATGTCACTAGCTACTTTACTTACCTTACCAACTGGCACTAGAGCTCTTTGTGAGCCTTGGCCTCCCTAACAATGTGCCTCCATGCTTTTCTATCCTTGGCGATCTACCACCATCTCTTCTCTTTTAATTGTTTTAGGTGTTCCGTTACGTCGTCTATCCACCTTGTCATTGGTCTTCCTTTTCTTCTTACAGAGTATATTTGCTGCATCATTATTTTCCTTTGTATTATCGATTCTGGCATTCTCTGTGCGTGGCCTAGCCATCTTATTCTCTGAGATTTAATAAACTTTACAATGTCTTCACTTTTTAATATACTGTTTACTTCTTCATTGCTCCTTATTCTCCATATATCGTCTTCTTTCACTGGGCCATATATCTTGCGTATTATTCTTCTTTCGAATCTTCGTAGAGCTTCTTCTTCTGCCTTGTTCATGACAAATATTTCTGCTCCGTACGTTACGATTGGCCTGATTAATGTTTTGTAGATGGTAACCTTGGTTTTCCTGTTTATGAGTTTGCTTCTGATTAGTTGCATATTTGCGTAGTAAGCCTTGTTTCCCATGTGTATCCTTTCTCTTATCGTTCCTTTCTTTTTGTTTTGTTCGTTGATTGAAATACCTAAATATTTAAACGAGCTCACTCTTCCGAATTCTTTCCCATATATAACCATGCTTTTCTTCTTAAATTTCTCTGGTTTCCTAGTGACAATCATGTATTTTGTTTTGTTGACGTTTGTTTCTAATCCAAGTTTATTTGCTTCTTCTTCTAATCTTTGGTATGTTTCCATTAGATCTTTTTCTGTTTAAGCCACTATTGCAATATCATCTGCGTATGCGCAAATCTGGGTGCTTTTGGTGAAAATTGAGCCTCTTTTGTCTACTTCCTGTACAGCTGCGTGCAGTGCTATAATAAAGAGCGTGGTGGATAGCCCGTCTCCTTGCTTGACTCCTTTGTAATACTGAAGTTCTTGACATAAAGCATTTCCTATTCTTACTTTAGCGCTTGTTTGGCGCATTTTCATTTGTGTTAAATTAATCAGCTTATTGGGAATGCCCATTTGCTGCATCACCTTAATGATTTGGTTTCTATTTACACTGTCAAAGGCTCTGCGATAGTCAGCAAATAGAATTATAAGGTCAAGTCCGTATTCGTAATGTTTTTCTATAATTTGCTGTAGAACGAATAGCTGATCAGTCGTGTCTCTTCCAGGTCTAAATCCACACTGGTATTCTCCGATTATAGTTTCTGTGTACTTTTTCATTCTTTTGTTAATAATTTTCTTTAATATTTTGTACGCCGTGCTGAGTAACATTATCGGCCTGTAATTGCTGCATTCTGTGCGGTCTCCTTTGTTGTGTATTGGGCAGATCCTGAGGCATTCGTTCTTCTTCCCAGATGCGCTTAAGGAGTTCATGAATTTCTCTCTTCATTGTAACGCCTGCCATTTTTATTAATTCTATTGTTACCTCATCTTCGCCTGGGGCCTTATTGTTCTTCATTTTGTTTAAGATTGTTTCCACTTCTTCATATGTTGGCTGCTTTTCTGTGACGCCCCTTGTATTCTTCCCTATGTTTGCATTGGTTGTGCGTTCCAGCTCTTGCGTCTCTTCCTTTCCTAATTGTTCCTGGTAATATTCAGCCCACCTTTCTAGTATGCTGTGTGTATCTCCTAACATTTCTCCATTTTTGTCTTTGTAGCCAATTTCTTTGGGTTCATAGCCTTTATTTATCTTTTTGATGGCTGCGTACATTTTACTTGTCTCGTTCTTTTGTTCGCTCAGATTATTTATCTCTGTTATCTGCTCCATAATCATCTCCTTCTTTTTCCTGCATGTGTTGTTGGCTATTCTTCTCTTCTCTTTATAGTTATCAACGTTTCCTCTTGTTTCCTTTTGTAGCATTTTCATCCTTGCCTCATTTTTCTCTTTTATCGCTCTCTCGCATCTTCATCGAACCACCTGTTTCTCTTTATGGTCTGTATCTGTTCTCCTATTATTTCTTTAGCCAATTTCTTCAGAGTTTCTTTAATTTTTCCCCAATGTGTATGTATTGTTTCTCTTTCCGTTTCCGTCCATCCTTCTATTTCTTGCTTTATACTTTCTTGATATCGTTGTCTATTTTCTGTTTTTTCCAGTTCTTTTGTGTTCCACTTTGTTCTACTAAGTATATTTCCTGAATGTGTTTTTCTTATCGTTTCTCGTAGCTTTACTTTCAATAGAAAGTGATCGGAATCACAGTTTGGTCCTCTGGATCTTTTGGTGTCTATTATTGCTGATGCGTGCCTTTGACCGATCAGTGCATGGTCAATTTGGCTGACTGAGTTCCCACTTGGATTCTTCCAGGTTCCTAGATGTATACGTTTATATGGAAAGCATGTACTTTTTATTATAAATTTCCGTCTGATTGCCAGCTAGCATAAAAGATCACCATTTCTGTTACTTTCTTCGTGTATTGTATGTTTTCCACTTACCCCTTTTATGCTATCGTTCTCACCCATCTGGGCATTGAAATCTCCCATGATTATCTGTATGTCATACTTAGGTGTTCTGTCCAGAGCTTCTTCTAACTTGTCGTAGAATTTTTCCTTTTCGTAGTCTTCCTTCTCTTCTGTCGGAGCGTGGACTGTTAAAATAGTTATGTTTCTCCATTTACCTTTTAATCTGAGTGAACTGATTCTTTCGTTAATTGGTTTATAGTGTAGGACACTTCCTCTCACTTCTTTTGAAACGATGAATCCTGTTCCGTATTGGCCAGTTCTTTCTCCGTTCCACAGTAGAACATTGTGAAGTACTTCCTGCGCTATTTCATGCATCTTGCCTGGTCCTAACATACTTTTCACATTCCAGGTTGCCAGAATCATGTCCTTATTCCGTTTCGCCGATCCATTTCCTGTCGTCCCGTCCTTCCGAGGCACATTTTCGGGTTTCTGAACGGTTGATTTTTTCCGGTGTGAAGTTGTTAGCCTCACGCCCAACCCCCAATCTGGAGGAACGGGTGAATTTTTGTCAGGGTTGTCTTCCCTTAGCCTTTATGGATTCCTCCACGAACTGCAAGGCAGCAGTGCTGGTTTTAGTCCAACCCGGTTGACTCCGGTGCCTACTATATCTAGTAGACATTCCCCTATCCGCCACCTGGGGAGGCGCCTGGTAGGGTCCAGCAACCCCTTGCCCGAAGGGCCCAGGCACTAGCTACTTTAATACTTAGTATTTACTTGTTGTGGTTTCAGATATTTAGTCTTTTTAAATATGTTTTCTATCTAATATTTCATTTTATGTGTAAATTTTCTAAAATTTGCTGTTGTATACTTAACTATCGCCATTATTTCAATTGTTTTCGATTTTTCAGTTATCATATATAAAATTTCTGAAGTTCTCAGAATGAAGTTCATAGGATTTTATCTAGATCTAAATTTCTATATTAACTAATTTGATTATTTCCGATCAAAATTATTTTTTCTTCATTGTTTAATGTAATACCGCCGGAAAAAGTAAACACTACAGTTTCTAAGCAGCTGCAGCAATCGGGTAAGGAAACATTATACACATTTTTTCTTCCTAATAACTGTTTGATCTAACTAATCGATATTTGAGTGTAGTGCTGTTCATATCGAACGAAGTTTACTATCTTGGGTGTACTTCATCACTTTCTAGGGATAATGTTCCACTAAGTGCAATGTTCGTGTTGTACCTATGAAACATTTTACTCGAAACAAAATTATACGTAATACATAGTAAAGAAACATGGATATATCGAAAATTTGACGAGTACAAAGATCGAAGTAAATATTCATTACAATCATTTGAAACAAGGAGAACTGATTTCATGTTTCTTACATAAAATAATTCATAGTGCAATAGATTCGGAATTTTTGTTATAAGATATCAAACTTCACGTCCCACATAGAGCAACGAGACCTCATAATGCCATATTCCACCTCTCAGAGCAAACGTCTAATGCATTGGTGTCACAAGGGGACCAAGAGATAGACATTTTTAGCTGTAGATAATTTTTTCTCTATATAAACGAATTGTATATAGTGTTATATGTATTTTAAAGTATAAAACATGTACTTTGCTATGGTAATATTATGTTATTTGTGTACATAGGGGAAGTGAACATAGTATGCATGAAACTGAAAAAATCTTAAACAGAAATGGTAGCACGGCTGATTGACAATTATCTATGCATATGACAGACCTGCATTCTGAAAATACAAGTATGGTTCATATCGTGTCTCAAATAACGTGCACAGAAAGGAATGAATCATACAACTTAAATTCTTTACTTCACCCCACTAGTGGGGGTGAAGTGGTGAGAAGTGTCCTCGACATAATGTAACCAACAAAATATTGACCAGTGGTTCTCAAAATTTCCGATATCGCGGGCTCCCTGTTGATTCGGTAAATAATCTGTGGACCCCTTGCAATGCTATCTGAAATTTCACATGGTATTAAAAGATATACTCAGTAAAAACATAATGCAATAAGTAATTTATTCTACAGACACATGATTGTTTCCCAGTGAACGAGATTACAGTTGAAAATACAGTAACTTCCGAGACTGAAAACCATTTTTAAAAAAATATTTATCTGATTCATACTAGCTCTGTTATAATCAATAAGGTACACTAAAATACATATGCTGAGCAAAGCAACGTTTTATTATAAAAGAATAAAATAATAAATGTAACAGTTTCGGATATCTAACATATCCTTCCTCAGACACTATCGAAAATAAATGAAATTGCAGATATATATAGTCACTGTTAAGAATTTTTAAATTCTTTTAACAGACATATATAAAAGGAGCGGAAAATTCCGAACGCTGATTAGCTAATCAATGAAGAATCATCCAGTCATAATAGAAGTTGTTCAAATTTATACTTAACACCAAGATCCTCCGTGGTCCAGTGGAAATAAGCTGCAAATTAAGATTTTCCAATAACTTGCCCCACTGCTCGTCGATTTTAAGTACTGTATTCCAATTCATAATTCAGCTTTCCTCTTTTTCAATGAACCTGGCCTCCTTGCACTTTCTCATTAACATCCTGTGTTCCCTTGCTAACATTTCACTCTCGCACCAATTAATATTATACCCCGTGTCCCTTACATGTTTAAAAATGGCTTTCCTTTCTCTTTCCAATCTAACATCATCTTGGTGTTGCTATAATCGTTCTTTTGTTTTTTTCTCCGTTTCACCTATATAACAGCTATATATTGAAAGCAGTGATAGAGGAAATGGGAGGAAAGAAATACATGTTTGGAGTGCAGAAAAGCTCAAACAACCATTGAAGACAATATGAAGAAACAGTTTCTGCGATATAGGAGCGAAGTTAGCAAGGATCAAGGAGGGCCTGAGGATAGGATCGAGAATGAGTCCGGTATGGGCTGAGATAGTGATGAAAAGGAAGCCAAAAGGAAACGAAAAGACAAGCTTATATTATTCAGCAGGTATGCTTATGATTGCTTTGGGATATGGAAAGTTACGCGGAGGCAACTTACTAAATTTGTGAAAGAAATAGAAGATCAAGAGAAGGGAATACAGCTGGAATTAGAAGTAGAAGAAGATAAAGCCATTGTATTTCTAGATATGAAAATAAGCAAGCGGAATGACAAATTGTTCACAGAATGGTTCCAGAAGAAGTGTGCATCAAGGAACTTTTGTCATAAAAGGAGTGATGTTGATAGATCTACGAAGAAAAATTTCATAGAAAATATGAAAGAGAGGATCATGTGGACAAGTAGTGGCAAACGGAGGGCAGAGGAAGACATAGAGAAATTTCACAATCAATTGGAGACCAACAGGTATGATAAAAGAAAGCTTAAAATGGAAAGGATAAGAAGAAAGAACCAGAAAAGAAAGAAGAAAGAATGTAAGAAAGAAGAAAAAGGAGAAGAACGAAAGAAGCCATGGTAGGGAATAGAAAGTATAGGGGACGATACTAAGGTAATTAGGAGAGTTCTAAAGAAAATAGGAAACGTTTCAACATACATGAAAGGGAGTAGAAAACTATTGGATGTGTTAAGAATGAAGAAAACGAAGAAAGAAGAAAAAGAGTAAAGCCGAGAAAAGTTGATGCAAAGAACAGGAGTGGTTTATAAGATAAAGAGTGGTGATTCCGAATTCTGTTATAGGTGAGACGAGGAAAAAACTGAAAGAACCATTAAAACAAAATGAAGATGATGTTAGATTGGAAAGAGAAAGGAATACCATTTTTAAACATGTAAGTGACATGGGGCACAATATTAACTGGTGCGACAGTGCAAGAGAACAAACGACGTTAATGAGAAAGTCGAAATAGGTCTGGTACATTGAAAAAAAGGAAAGCTGTATTATGAATTGAAATACAGGACTTAATTTGTAGCATATTTTCCACGAGACCAGGGAGGATCTTCGTGTTTAGTGTCAATTTGGTCAACTTCTCTTATGATTGGATGATTCTTTATTGATTAACCAATCAGCGTTCAGAATTTTCCGCGTTTCTGTTATATATATATATATATATATATATATATATATATATATATATATATATGTTAAAAGAATTTTAAAATTCTTAGCAATGACTATATATATATATATACAGAGTGAATCAAAAGTCTGGACACGGTGGAATAAATCGAGAACTTAACTTCGAACCGAAAAACCAAAAAACACGTGTTTAGTAATATTAAAAAAACTATCTGATGAAACCAAACTCGACCCTCTAGACCCTCCCCCTGGGAGCTGGGGTGGGGTCAACTTTGAAATTTCAAATGGAAACACCAATTTTTGATTGCAGATTTGGATTCCACGGCCCAAACTATGTAAGGTTTCATCAACACTTTTCCGTCGATGCATAATATGGCGCCATAATCGGCGAAAGTAAATTAACTGTTTGGGGTGAAAAAGAAAGACATTTTGCTGTTAGACCGAGAATCGTTACCAACAGATCCGTCACCGTTAACCATCTGCCACTTATAAACGAATCGCTCAGGTGATCGTCGCTTTAACATTTGAATGAACGAACGAGCAATGCCATCCCAATGTTGCAATCCCATGTCACGTGCCACTAAACGTGTTATAATTCACACATCCGTACGTTGCATGTGAGAAGAGAAAACAATAATGAAACGAATAACACACACACACACTCACACACAGGTATCACTTCTTGTACAAATGCTCCACTATAATGCCCAAATTACAGGTTACGCTTATAACCTTCGTCATGTCTATCCCGAACGAAAGTTCGATCAACGTACTTAAGAGGACTCCATGCCACGAAAATGAAATGAAATTTTTGAGTTTTAGGTCCCGGTTTGCTAAAGGAGACGATTTTGCCGGTTAGGCTAAAGGAGACGGTGATTATGAGAGAGATGAATGAAATGGTGGAATTAAGAAAGTGGGAGGAAACGGGAGATCCCCGAGAAAACCCACGCACACGGTGTTTGTCCACCACAAAGTTCATTTGGTGGGAGCAGGTTTTGAACTCAGGACCCCAAGCACCAGAGGTGAACGCTCTACCACTGAGCCACCGTGGCCCCATCCATGCCGCGAAATTAAGATGGTACCATACATATGTATTGAAATGTGCACTCTGTTCACACTATGCTCTTTAGTGGTAACACCTTTAGTTTTGACATTATATTGGAACGACAGAATCTAATCTTGTCTAGGGTCCGATATGATCAATTTATTGATGACATGACACGTTATCAGTGGCGTATTTACGATTTTGTTTCGGGAGGGGCTTTGCTAACTTTTTGGGGGGCTTTGCCTGGAAATGTGAAAATTCTGCAAGATATTTCATTTACTTTACTATACTAAGTAAGATTTCGTTGGGGCTTAAAACCGGAAGCCACCCCCCTAAATACGCCACTGCACATTATAGACATTTAAAAATTAAAGGATGAAAGGATTAAGAATAAAAATAAAACATACTACTACAGACTACTACTACTATCACTACTACTACTACTACAACTACTACTACAACAACTACTACTACTAATGCTACAATTACTACTACTACAACTAATGCTACAATTCCTATTACTACTACTGCTACTACTACTACTACTACAACTACTAGCAGATAATAATATAATATAATAATAATAATAATAATAATAATAATAATAATAATAATAATAATAATAAGGAGAAGAAGAAGAGAAAGAAGAAGAAGTAAAGAAAGAATTTAATAATAATTTCACCCATCTAAAACTATGCGAGACTGCGAGCAGTCTCCTGAGTCGCAGTCCGACTATTCGCACAAGTCAGGCGAAATGATGGCGAAAATCATGATGCCGTCGCTTCGGAGGATGACGTCGTGCCACTGCTGGGAACCGTCTGTCTCATAGCTGCCGTTCCTGAACAGCGGCGGGGCCGTCACGGTGTTCGCTGCCAAGCCGACAAATAGGCAGCCGCCTTTGAACCAGCACTAGCACACCCTTTTCGTTGCTGTCACCCAATAATCGACGACGGTTGGACAAACTTCGTCGGCAATTGTTCATGGGGAACGTCTCGGTTTCAAAACCTAATAGAGGTTCGGATCCCACTTTCAACTGTAAGTCCCGTCTCTCTCGTCCCACTGCGGAAACGGAACAAAAAACACCCTAACGAACCCAATAGCCACACATTTTCTTTTGTTTTTTGATTAGATGTGTACTTCTTTCATCACGTCTACAGCATTGAACCTAATTAAAGTTCATATAGGAAGTTCTCCTGATTTCGCCATTACAGCGCCACGTCACACAGCGACAACGATGTTTCGACTAAATCTTATACAGGTTTGTGCGCAGAATCCGACTCTGCAATAGGAAATAAAAGCTTCCATTTCAAATCTTTCAGCTAATCCCACCTAGCGGTAGGGTGCGGTATCGTGTTTGGTACCATTGAATAACTTTGTTGATCCGACGCATATTTCTCAAAATACTGCACCTTGTACAGACGGTTGGAGCTAATATCAAGCTCAGAAACGAAGAGGGGAGCATCTAATTTCGCCGATTACAGCACGATATCACACATCGACGAAAAAGTTTTGATTATACTTTACATTATTTGGGATGCAGTCTCCGAATCTTCAATAAAACATTGGAGTTCCCATTTGAAAAATCAATGCCCCCCACTTCTTTCCAGAAGGTGGGGGCGGAGTGTTACGTTTGATATCATCGGATAGCTTCTTGAAACATATTAAATACGTTTTTTTGCGCTCTTTTGATCAGAAGTGTATTTCTCCAGTTACTCTATCGTGGCCAAACTTTTGGTTCAACCGTTATTTCAAACATAAATTAGCTTGACAGTTACAGGCTATTTTTGATAATTTCACACCATTCGAACATTTGCACGTTATAGGGCCAATTCTACATTATCCTGATATCTTTTAATCGTCATATAAGATAACACTGGTCGCAGTGGTCATGTGTTATTTTGTAAGATGAGATCTACTACCGCGACAAGGTTGGATCATTCCGATAATTTATCTTTATCAGAGAATGGTACAATCGACCCTAATGAATGTCATGTTTTAGCGATTAGGAAACAGTATATCAATACATTTTCATCTTAGACGCAGAAGTCAAAAAACACCATAGTGCAATAAGCAGATACTTCAATAGCTATACTTTTCTTCAATTTTCCTTTTACTTTTAATTGTTTTATTTTTTGTCCTCTACTCGCCGCTTTTGAATTTTCTGGTTTGCAACACTGATACTGCCCGAAGCCCGAATGACGAAGGTGTGCCTTTCTCTGTGTCTTTTGTCTGTGTGTAGTGTGCTTCTATCCAGTGACGAGAAGGAAGAGAGAAGTGAACTAGTGACATTGAACGAGAACAGAGATCGGAAATACTACCAAGCTCATGAACGAAATGGGAGTATTTAGGGGCCATTTATTTTCCCCGATTACTGCGCCTTGTTATGCATCGACGGAAAAGTGTTGATGAAACTTTACATAGTTTGGGCCGTAGAATCCAAATCTGTAATCAAAAATTGGGGTTTCCATTAGAAATTTCAAAATTGATCCCTCTCCAACCCCCAGGGGGTGGGTCTAGAGGGTCAAGTTTGGTTTCATCAGATAGTTTTTTTAATATTACTAAACACGTGTTTTTTGGTTTTTCGATCCGAAGTTAACTTCTCGATTTATTCCACCGTGTCCAGACTTTTGATTCACTCTGTATATATATACAATATATCGGGTGATTCCGTCAATCCGTACCAGGTTTTTAAATCGAAAACGAAACCAGGTCCGAGATATGTACAAACTGAAAAACACGTATCCCATTTGTTGCAAAGGTCAACAGAGCGAAGTTAAAAATTTCGTCCCAGGGTCCTCCGCAGGGTCCCAGACGGGGTCCAAGTCAAAATTGCCAAATGAAAAGAGGTGTCATGTGGTATATCGCTTGAAAGCTCTTGTAAAAAGAAAGAAGCTACAACAAGTCCCGATTCTCTACGATCGCCCTATGCAACATGGCAGCGGGTCAAAATGTCATCAAAATTTGCATTGAAAACAATATGGCCACCCCTATAAATCTGAAACGGGCAGCCAGACGGAAAAACTGAAGAACAGGTGTCACATGATGTTCAAAGGACAACAGATCGAAGTAAAATGTTTCGCCCCAGGGTCCCCCGCAGGGTCCCAGACAGGCTCCAACTCAATATTGTCAAATGGAAGGGGGGGGTCAAGTAGTATATCGCTTGAAAGCTCTTGTAAAAAGAAAGAAAAAAGTCCTGATTCGCTACGATCACCCTATGCAACATGGTGGCGGGTCAAAATATCATCAAAATTGCATTGAAATGAATGTGAAAAAATACATATTCCAGTGGAATTGGTCGTAAAATTGCTGGACAGTGCCCGGTAGCTCTGGAGAGTTGTGGTATTCATCATAAAAACACATCAGCGAGTGGTGCACACAGCCGAAATATTGAGTCAAAACTAGTCGGTCGGGAGAAAACAACTGTTTTCACTTTGCTTGCACAGAATTCTTCGAGATGTGGAACGAAGCAAGCATGCTCTACCAATGTTTTATGCATCTGTGTTGTAAGAGGTCTGGGACTCTTCCCAGATCTTGACCTTGGTGTCCGCACAGGATACGTGTTTGAAAGCAGTTTGTCGGTAGTTGTGATGTTGCTTCTTAGGTCGGTAGTTGTTAGGGTGGTCTGTCCCCTCCCAGACCTCCAACACTATGGGAGCAAGGATTTTGAACACTGTATCCTCTCGACTGGTTAGTGCAAAAGACGAAATATTTCGGCTGTGTGCACTACGCGATGATTTCTTTCCATGATGCATACCATAACTCTCCAGGGTACAGCAATTATACGGAACATTCCCCTGGGACATGTCGTTTTGCACCATTTGCCTGCATTGAGCCCAGAACCCAAAACGGCGGTATAAATAGATCTGTATTCTGGACTTGCCGTGTGCTATCCAATGACGTATAAATCTTGCCAAACCCCGAGTGTCACGTTGCGACCCTATCCTCGTTATTGTGTTATTTTCGTTCGAGAATGCATTTTGCCCCCAATTCCCGACCTAGGTTTGAATGATGTCACAGCCTGGTTCGTCTGTATACCTATCTTAAGCTGAGTGTTTCTCAGTAACAACAGGCGCATAATGGGATTGACGCAAGGTTCCAGCCCTGTCCTTACCTGCCCTTTTTTTTACCTATGCGTCGTCTAAAAGTGAAATTCATGAGACATTAATGTCGTGAAACGTATAACTTCAAATGAAATACTGAAATGAATAAACATAGACATTTTGATAACGATTACTGCAAATGGATTGTGCTGTTTGCTTGCTTATGTTTGTTGCACAAAACATACGCCCTTCAAGAGCAACAGTCGCAGACAAACCTTGAATTGAAAGGCACGAACGTGAGGTACGCTGGAACACAGTTTGTTTCACAGTAAGTTGAGCAGGCTTTGCTGAAGGGTCGTTAGTACGAATTGTAGTGAAGTACTTGTGCTGTGCAAAAGTAATACACGCTATGAATTGAGTTTTGTGTGTGTGTGTGTCAGAAGGCTTCCATTTCATTGTAGAAGGTGGCTCTACTACTCTAATATCGTGTGTTAGTGCAGTGTCTGCTAAAGATAGCATTGTATTGGAACAATGCCATATACGAACGGCGAGGCATTTGACACGTTAATGGTGTTAGCGGAATGTAGGCAAAACTATAGAGCTGCAGCCCGAATTATAACGCAAGGTTCCCACAGCGACAATCAATTTCCCATGTGCTTCGACGGTTTGCAAATCGTCTGAAACACACAGGGCGCATACCTCCCCTTTATGGGGGTCACAAACATGCTCCAATTGTAGATGATAACGATGTCGTTATTGATGTTTTGGGTGCTGTCGACATACGTCCTAATGCATCCTCAAGAGATATTGCCCGGGATCGCGGAATTAGTCAAACAAGTGTACTGCGTGTACTGTGGAAGCATAAACGATACCCGTACCATATCTCCTTGTGCCAGGTGCTAACAGATGACGACCGTAATAAGCGCCTCCAGTTTTGTAATTGGGCCCGTCAGAAATTGAGGACAAACCCAACGTTTTTCACTATGTACGTTCTGTGGACAGACGAAGCAATATTTGCAAGTGATGGTCATGTCAACCTACACAATGCGCATTATTGGGCTGCGGAGAATTCGCACTGGAAACTACAGATCGACCGACAAAGACGTTGGAGCATCAATGTGTGGGGTGGTATCATTAGAAAACATGTAATTGGGCCCTGGTTTATTGATGGAAATTTAACGTCTGCTCTGTTCCATTAATTCTTGACAGAACATCTGCCGCAACTGCTGGAAAACATCCCACTTCATGTGGGGCGTAATATGTGGATGCAATTGGATGGTTGCCCAGCACATGCTGCTCGTATATGCAGAGGCGCATTAATTACTTTATTTCCGCACCGTTGGGTAGGAAGAGGGTCCGATACTCCTTTCCCTCCTCTCTCTCCAGACCTTACGTGCATGGACTATTATTTCTGGCGTCGACTCAAGGAGCTTGTTTACACGAAGAGACCAACTACACCAGAAGATATGAAGCAACGTATAATGACCGCATTTCGAAGCATATGAGAGGCAGAGCTTGAAGCTGTGGGCTATAATTATTATCGCCGTCTGGACCGTTGTCTTGCTGTACATGGACGACAATTTCGGTAAAACGTGATGTAAAACATGCTGTGTGAAGTGCACATCTGTTACATAACGAACAGCAGCCGTCTCCAAGGTAAATATGATATATCCTTTGTACGTTATGCGATGGTAAATTAATTCTTAGAACAACGTTAGACGTTTCAATATAATATGCTTACCTGTCCACCATAAGGCTTCCATTTCCATACTGTGTATGTTACCAGTGTTGACTACGAGACGAGACAAGACAACACTTTTCAGTAGTGTCACGAAAGAGGACTGAACAGTCTCTGTAGTATCGTACCCGGAAAACGTATGTTACCAAGGAAATATAGCTGTTCAAAATGTTCAGGGTCTTCCTTCCAGCACAATCAAACAACTGATAATTTGGAGGTGGACCCTGCCTGGATATCTAGAACTGGTTACCGTGATATATTGTACTTTTGAAATAATAAGACACTTGTTTTTCAGTTTTTCCGTCTGGCTGCCCGTTTCAGATTTATAGGGGTGGCCATATTGTTTTCAATGCAAATTTTGATGACATTTTGACCCGCCGCCATGTTGCATAGGGCGATCGTAGAGAATCGGGACTCTTTGTAGCTTCTTTCTTTTTACAAAAGCTTTCAAGCGATATACTACTTGACCCCTATTTCCATTTGACAATTTTGAGTTGGATCCCGTGTGGGACTCTGCAGGGGATACTGGGGCGAAACTTTTTACTTCGATCTGTTGTCCTTTGAACATCATGTGACACTTGTTTTTCAGTTTTTCCGTCTGGCTGCCCGTTTCAGATTTATAGGGGTGAACATATTGTTTTCAATGCAAATTTTGATGACATTTTGATCCGCTCCCATGTTGCATAGGGTGATCGTAGAGAATCGGACTTGTTGTAGCTTCTTTCTTTTTACAAGAGCTTTCAAGCGATATACCACTTCACCCCCTTTCCATTTGATAATTTTGAGTTGGACCCTGTCTGGGACCCTGCGGGGGACCCTGGGGCGAAACTTTTTACTTCGCTCTGTTGACCTTTGCAACTAATGGGATACATGTTTTTCAGTTTGTACATATGTCGGACCGTTTTCAATTTAAAGGGCTGGTACGGACTAACGGAATCACCCTATATATATATATATATATATATATATATATATATATGGGTGATTCTGAAATTAAGGGGAATTTTGGCATTGGAAAAATCTTAAAATTAAAAATCGGAGAAATAATGTATAATTTATTTTTTACACACTTAAGGACTAAACAAATACAATCATCACAGTGAATGAGGTCAAGAAAATATATATTTTAAAAAAATGGTAATTTATTATTTTGACAAACACGGTGGTTACATTAATATCCACGGAGGTTACAAAACATACTCAGTGAAGATATATTTAAGTTTTTTCACTAGTAAAATGTAAGACAATGTAATATTTTGAATTGAATGCTTAATATAAATTTGTGCACACAGCTAAAATTGCAGTAAACGTAAACCGGAATGTTTTATTTTCCAAGAAAAGCTGTTTCAATCCCGCAACAATGTCTTTAGTATCCACAGTGGCTCTATTTGCTTTTGAGGGAAACAGAATTATGAGTTCTACCTCTATTCTGTAAAAAAAACTCGACTTTAATCGGAGATGTTAGTAGACATTTTAAGACCACGTAATGTCTCATGGTGTTTCTGGAGTACATAATTTCAACATAAAAGAGTTTGCTGTGTAAGTTCTGTCGATATCCCAAAAAATTTGGCATCGTTTTCGTTGTCACTGGCGGATTAAACATCTTGATAACACAACGTTTGTTGAGATTTATTTGGTACTGGGTGCAGTTGTTAGGTAAAAATATGGAACTTTTAACACGAACAATAATGAAACTTCTGAACATCGTTAGGTTAGAATAAGAGTACGAAGATCTGAAAACAAGTTGTAGCAGTTCATAAATGCTGTTACATAAAAGAATACACTTTATGGTTGAAATACACTGAGAAAAAAATTGTAGGTGGCGTACTTAAAAAGGTTACATGCGTAATTCCTGTAGTTTTTGGACTTTACGTGCAGCAGACGTATAACTGAAAACGCATGTTTTATAATACTTTGTGTGTAAGTGTTCCATCTATACGTACTTTCCGTATGAAACAATGTCGGCGGTAAGGATCTCACATACAAATGGACGTATATAACATATAGCTGACGAAGGTAACAGAAGTATATGCATGTGATATACGGAAAACTGTTAGATGTCAGACATCCTGCAACGGCATGATGTGACATCTAGGGGCAATGCCTATGTAGCATGCGGATAACGTATGCTCCGTACTGATTTCTATAGTAAGCAAGAGGATACCGAATATTTGTTACGCTGTCCGGAGAACGGATTTTTCTCTGTGCAGCAGGCACAGAGTTGTATTGTCCCTCATGAAAATGACTGCATTTAGTGTCAGGATTACATTGAAAGCAGCTTAGTCTGCGCATATTTAATACCAATGTGTTTCTTCCCCATGCCACTTGACAGCACTTCCATCCCCTTTGGTAGCTATAACCACAGGAGATTGCCCTCCTCATTTCAGTTATAATTCGCACACTGTCAACAGATGTAAACTCGAAGCGTGAAGAACATTTTTTACACAATGACTGCGGCAACCATAATATAATTCGTGATACCAATATATTTAGGGAATAGATTACATTTTGTTGATAGTTAACATGGAACCTTAAAGGATTTTACAACTGATTTCAACATATCTATTGTTTTATTCATTATAAACATATGGAAAATTAATAGTTTACTTGTAGCTACAAATGGCTACTTTATTGGTTGAAGCATAAAAATAAAGTTGACTCGGGCGGAAACCGAACCCGGCACCCTTTGCACGTGAGTCATAGATATTCCTCAATCTGACACGCCGTCACTTGATAACTTCATGGGTCGTACGATATATACGGCCAGTCGGAAACTTCAAGACGCTTTTTCTCCGTTATTTTTGGCTATTGCGCTCTCCCAGTTTGTAATATTAACACTTTAAATATGCACTAGCAGTTCGCGAAAAATGACCCCGAAGCTCATTTACCAAGTCTGCTTTCTCCTTGTTAGTTTTATTTCGTTTTGCAATTTTTCTTACCACTTTTCTTTTGGCTGGTTTCTACCCGGTCAAAATTAGGCCCAACAATATCATTCCTTACGACATTTCGATTGTTACCACCATTATCACTTTCAGGAGGAGTTGCCTCTTCCAGCATTTTATTTACTGCTTCCTTCTTTTCTTCGTTTCTTCTTTTTTTATGCCTTCTAACTTTTTCACGTATTTTTTTCACTGGGCTCTTTTCTCTTGTTTACTCATGTCTGCTATTTTTAAAAATCATTCCGCTTGTAGTTCCGGCTTTGTATCTATCTTTCCCTTTTCTTTTGAATTCTTCGTATAATACAGGATCTGCTTTTATTCTTTCTCTTCTTCGTCTTTCTGATTCTCTTCTCTTTTTTCTATTTCTGATACCTTACTTGGCTTTTTCTCTCCACAATTAACGCTTTTTATTTGATCCCATTGTTACTTTTTCACTACCATTCCTCTTTTCTTGGTGCGATTGTCTCTATAAAATAAAAAAGTAAATCAATAATTTGAATAATCCAGGTTTAATCAGCAACAAACCTGTTTTTTATTAGCTTGGACTCTACAAAGTGCACATCCTAACACCTAACTTCAAACATTTAGTGCTTTTGTTCATAGAGAGAAGCAACAAAAAATGGTACAGATGTTCTATTTCGAAATTTTACTCATGTATAACATTTAATTAAATTTTAATTTAATATTCATCAAACAAATCATATATTATTGAAAACAACTGTAATTTATATTATAGTAGCATGTTTAGTCAACATGATGGAATTTTTGGAATTTTTCCTCCGGGTAGCTCTAATAGGTAGCATTTCAATAAGAAGCTCATAGTAACTCAAATATATAACTATTTTTTATAATAATATCATGAAATGCTCATTATGGTAACCTCCATGCTAGATAGAAACCATGGAGGTTACTTCCATGGAGGTTACAAAAGTGCACTTCAGACAGCCTGATACTCAAAACTAGAAGACTATATATGGAATGACTTCATTTTTAGTAGGAAAACTGCTATTTTAACAATAATCAATTGAAAAAACATTTTCAACATTTTTAATAATAAAACTAGCAAATACATGGAGGTTACAAGATCAAAGAGTACGCACCTATTTTCCACAAGATGTGAAGATTTTTCACGAACACAATACTGCACACACACTTATCACTCACAAAATGGCTGCTCTGAGCTTCACTTTCAGATCTAGAGACTGGACAGTGTTGCTTCCTAGTAGAGATTCTGGTAATTTTTAAAGTACTCCATGGAGGTTACCTCACAACCCAGGGACAATATTTTCGCATTAAATAGGCCATGAAAATGACCTTAAAATTTAATTTCTTGCTAAGTAGTTTCATTATTTATGTCTTACAGTAGTAACTTATTTTTTTCAGTAATTTTTCACTAATTTTCTAGTGAAAACATATTTTTCTCTTCTGTTAATGTTGAAAAATGCTGGTGGGGACACTCCACGGAGGTTACATTTCACATATTTTTCGCTTTTTAAAAAGCAGAAAAATAAAATAAACGTTAAAATAAACTCTGGGAACACAAAGTACTAATTATCTTTTATTTAATAATAACTTTGTTACTTTAATATTGCATATCAAGAGGCTGAAAAATCAGAGGGACTGAAAATTCCCCTTAATTTCAGAATCACCCATATATATTATATTATATAACAATGACTCTCTCTCTCTCTCTCTCTATATATATATATATATATATATATATATATATATATATATGCAATTTCATTTATTTTTGATAGTGTCTGAAGAAGGATATGTTAGATATCCGAAACTGTCACATTTACTATTTTATTATTTTATAGTAAAACATTGCTTTGCTCAGCATTTGTATTTCAGTATAAGTTAAAATTATTTTGAAGGAAATCCACTTGATAAACAATGTTCTCAAATGTAGGGTCAGTAATGTGATGAATGCAATTCTTTGTTTTTACATAATTGCATTGAAATCTGAAATAATTTTTGTCACCATCAATTTTAGGTCCAATTCCACATTAACACAATTTCGCTTCAAGATTTTAATACTGCAAAGAGTCGAAAAGGTCTGCTCACATAAGTAAGTACAATTGTTGCAATGCCTTTCTAGACAACTCTTCTTATTCACAGGGCAGAAATTTACTAAAGCAGGAACACATTTAAATTTACAAACGTAGGTATAATTTCAAATTGCTTTCTTTTTGGTAACTGGAAAAATACTTCTTGCATAACAGCTGCGAATTTAATTTTATTGCAACACATTTCAATTTTTAGCCGTCCCGGACACCCTGGCTAGGTCCCAGGGACCCCCAGGAGTCCACGGACCCCACTTTGAGAACTACTGATATATACTGCTATATAATGAGTATACAGCTAACGAAGAACATCTATATGGTGTAAAAGTACATAAGTTATTGTTGTAGAAATGCTTAAGAAGCAAATAAATATAACATCCCGAGATTGTGTTCAAAGTATCGCCTGCGGGGAATTGAGTTGTTTGAACTTACAAGAAAGAGCACAATATTTGAATTCCCAATAGGTCTTGAACCCAGATTTTTCTTATACGAGACTGTGGTTTGGATAACAGACAGGAATAAAAATATAAATATATTCTTTGGTCCATATTGTATACATGGAATGATGAACATGACTATTCACAACCGCGGTGATTTTGGCAGACTTCTGCCAGTTCCAAAACATCAAAAAGCAGGATAGCCAGAGATACAAAAAATTTTCTTCGTTAAATTAGGTATCATTGGAAATTACCATCCGTGGCCCCTCACAGAATAGAACCAAATTACTAGCAATTTATCTACATACTGTCATTCAAACGTAAAGCGGACAAGTGGAGGATCCGTGAAGATCCTACGGAAACAGACAATAAACGTAGTCAATATATATAAAAAATAACTCTTTTATGCAAATGAATGGAAATTACTATCAGTGGCCCCTCACAGAATAGAACCAAATTACTAGGAAATTATCTACATACTGTCGTCTTTCAAACGTAAAGCGGACAAGTGGAGGATCCGTAAAGATCCTACGGAAACGGACAATAAACAGAATCAATATATATAAAAAAATAACTCTTTTATGCTAATCAATCGAAATTGCAATCAGTGGCCCTCACAGAATAGAACCAAATTAACTTACTAGCGAATTGTCTATATAAGGTCGTCTTTCAAACGTAAAGCGCACAAGTGGAGGATCCGTAAAGATCCTACGGAAACGGACAATAAACGGAGTCAGTATATAAGAAAATAACTCTTTTGTGCAAATGAATGAAAATAACCATCAGTGGCCCCTCACAGAATAGAACCAAAGTAACAGCAAACTATCAACATATTGTCCTCTTTGAAATGTAAAACGGAAAAATGGAGGATCCGAAGAAATACTACGGAAACGAACAATAAACGGAGTAAACATATAAGAAAATATTTTTATGCAAATGAATGGACATTAGGATCAGTGGCCCCCAACAGAATAGAACCAAATTACTAGCAAATTATCTACATACCGTCGTCTTTCGAAGGTAAAAAGGACAAGTGGATGATCCGTAAAGATTCTACGGAAGCGGACAATAAACGGAGTCAATATATAAAAAATAACTCTTTTGTGCAAATGAATGGACATTAGGATCCCACAGAATAAAACCAAATTACTAACAAATTATTTATACACCGTCATCTTTCAAACGAAAGGAGCACAATTGGAGGATCCGTAAAGATTCTACGGAAACGGAGTCAGTATATAAAAAATAAATCTTTTATGCAAATGAATGGAAATTACCATCAGTGGCCCCTCATAGAATAGAACCAAATTACTAGCAAATTATCTACATACTGTCATCTTTCAAATATAAAACGGAGAAATGGAGGAAATCGCCGTTCGTATATGGCATTGTTCCAATACAATGCTATCTTTAGCAGACACTGCACTAACACACGATATTAGAGTAGTAGAGCCACCTTCTACAATGAAATGGAAGCCTTCTGACACACACACACAAAACTCAATTCATAGCGTGTATTACTTTTGCACAGCACAAGTACTTCACTACAATTCGTACTAACGACCCTTCAGCAAAGCCTGCTCAACTTACTGTGGAACAAACTGTGTTCCAGCGTACCTCACGTTCGTGCCTTTCAATTCAAGGTTTGTCTGCGACTGTTTCTCTTGAAGGGCGTATGTTTTGTGCAACAAACATGAACCAGCAAACAGCACAATCCAGTTGCAGTAATCGTTATCAAAATGTCTATGTTTATTCATTTCGGTATTTCATTTGAAGTTATACGTTTCACGACATTAATGTCTCATGAATTTCACTTTTACACGACGCATAGGTAAAAAAAAAAGGGCAGGTAAGGACAGGGCTGGAACCTTGCGTCAATCCCATTATGCGCCTGTTGTTACTGAGAAACACTCAGCTTAAGATAGGTATACAGACGAACCAGGCTGTGACATCATTCAAACCTAGGTCGGGAATTGGGGGCAAAATGCATTCTCGAACGAAAATAACACAATAACGAGGATAGGGTCGCAACGTGACACTCGGGGTTTGGCAAGATTTATACGTCATTGGATAGCACACGGCAAGTCCAGAATACAGATCTATTTATACCGCCGTTTTGGGTTCTGGGCTCAATGCAGGCAAATGGTGCAAAACGACATGTCCCAGGGGAATGTTCCGTATAATTGCTGTACCCTGGAGAGTTATGGTATGCATCATGGAAAGAAATCATCGCGTAGTGCACACAGCCGAAATATTTCGTCTTTTGCACTAACCAGTCGAGAGGATACAGTGTTCAAAATCCTTGCTCCCATAGTGTTGGAGGTCTGGGAGGGGAGAGACCACCCTAACAACTACCGACCTAAGAAGCAACATCACAACTACCGACAAAGGGCTTTCAAACACGTATCCTGTGCGGACACCAAGGTCAAGATCTGGGAAGAGCCCCAGACCTCTTACAACACAGATGCATAAAACATTGGTAGAGCATGCTTGCCTCGTTCCACATCTCGAAGAATTCTGTGCAAGCAAAGTGAAAACAGTTGTTTTCTCCCGACCGACTAGTTTTGACTCAATATTTCGGCTGTGTGCACCACTCGCTGATGTGTTTTTATGATGAATACCACAACTCTCCAGAGCTACCGGGCACTGTCCAGCAATTTTACGACCAATTCCACTGGAATATGTATTTTTTCACATTCATTTCAATGCAATTTTGATGATATTTTGACCCGCCACCATGTTGCATAGGGTGATCGTAGCGAATCAGGACTTTTTTCTTTCTTTTTACAAGAGCTTTCAAGCGATATACTACTTGACCCCCCCCCCTTCCATTTGACAATATTGAGTTGGAGCCTGTCTGGGACCCTGCGGGGGACCCTGGGGCGAAACTTTTTACTTCGATCTGTTGTCCTTTGAACATCATGTGACACCTGTTTTTCAGTTTTTCCGTCTGGCTGCCCGTTTCAGATTTATAGGGGTGGCCATATTGTTTTCAATGCAAATTTTGATGACATTTTGACCCGCTGCCATGTTGCATAGGGCGATCGTAGAGAATCGGGACTTGTTGTAGCTTCTTTCTTTTTACAAGAGCTTTCAAGCGATATACCACATGACACCTCTTTTCATTTGGCAATTTTGACTTGGACCCCGTCTGGGACCCTGCGGAGGACCCTGGGACGAAATTTTTAACTTCGCTCTGTTGACCTTTGCAACAAATGGGATACGTGTTTTTCAGTTTGTACATATCTCGGACCTGGTTTCGTTTTCGATTTAAAAACCTGGTACGGATTGACGGAATCACCCGATATATTGTATATATTGTATATATATATATATATATATATATATATATATATATACAGGGTGAGTCAAAATAAGTGTTACAAGCCAATATCTCGCGAACTATACATCATATAAGAAAAATATTAAGAGACAATGTACAATACAGAGGGGCCTAAGAAATGAGTCAAACATTAGATTTCCCCCGCCCCCCATTTTGGGAGGAGTAGGGTGAACGTGAAATTTTCAAATGGGAACATAGGTCGAGTGATACCTCGTTCGAAAGAGCTTGAAAAATTGAACAATTTTTGTAGGAAACAATTTTTGATATGGGGCACCGTTTTCAAGATTGGCCCCAAAAATCGTACTGTATCCGATAAAATTTCCAGTACTTATAAATAAGTGTTACAAGCCAATATCTCGCGAACTATACATCATATGCGAAAAATATTAAGAGACAATGTACAATATAGAGGGGCCTAAGAAATGAGTCGAACATTAGGTTTCCCCCGCCCCCCATTTTGGGAGGAGTAGGGTGAACGTGAAATTTTCAAATGGGAACATAGGTCGAGTGATACCTCGTTCGAAAGAGCTTGAAAAATTGAACAATTTTTGTACGAAACAATTTTTGATATGGGGCACCGTTTTCAAGATGGGCCCCAAAAATGGTACTGTATCCGATAAAATTTCCAGTACTTATAAATAAGTGTTACAAGCCAATATCTCGCGAACTATACATCATATACAAAAAATATTAAGAGACAATGTACAATATAGAGGGGCCTAAGAAATGAGTCAAACATTAGGTTTCTCCCGCCCCCCATTTTGGGAGGAGGGGGGTGAACGTGAAATTTTCAAATGGGAACATAGGTCGAGTGATACCTCGTTCGAAAGAGCTTGAAAAATTGAACAATTTTTGTAGGAAACAATTTTTGATATGGGGCACCGTTTTCAAGATGGGCCCCAAAAATGGTACTGTATCCGATAAAATTTCCAGCACATATAAATAAGTGTTACAAGCCAATATCTCGCGAACTATACATCATATACGAAAAATATTAAGAGACAGTGTACAATATAGAGGGGCCTAAGAAATGAGTCAAACATTAGGTTTCCCCCGCCCCCCAATTTGGGAGGAGGGGGGTGAACGTGAAATTTTCAAATGGGAACATAGGTCGAGTGATACCTCGTTCGAAAGAGCTTGAAAAATTGAACAATTCTTGTGGGAAACAATTTTTGATATGGGGCACCGTTTTCAAGATGGGCCCCAAAAATGTTCCGGTATCCGATAAAATTTCCAGTACTTATAAATCGGAAACGTATGAGTAGGAAACGATTAAACAAAAAATGAAAAACGGAAACATCATAGGCAATGTGGAATGATGTTGTCGTGGTGTCCGCAGGGCCCTAATAATGGGGCTCCGGGACCAATTTCAAAATTATTAATGGGAATATACCTGTAGGTTGAGTGATACCTTGTTTGATAGATCGTGGAAAGCCAAACAGCTTCGTACGAAATTTGTTTTCATTTTGGGCAAGCCTGTTTCAAAATGGCCGCCAAAAATGGTTTCACATTCAGATAGAAAGTGCAGTGTTCAATTTGAGTATTACACGCCAATATCAACGCAACGAACTACGCATCAAATAAGAAAAGTGTTAAGAGTCAATGTACAATACAGAAAGCCTGAAATTTGTGTTAAAGAAGTTCCCTCGTCCCGCTTTTGTATGGAGGGGTGTACATGGAATTTTCAAATCGCAACATAGGGCGAGTGATACCTCTTTGATAGATCGTGAAATACCAAACAGCTTACTACAAAAGTTGTTTTGATTTCAGACAAGCCTGTCACAACAGCATTACCACAACCTAATATCCTGTAAAGTAGTAGGATAACGTTTAGTAATTCTACGGGTATGTGCGATGTTAAAAATTGTAATTTCAATCACTGTAAAGCAAATAATTTCAACACTTACCATGTTACAAATGATGCTCGATATGTCCTCCATCCTGCTCCACACACCTCCGTAAGCGGCGGCATAAGGATATTCGTACATCATGTAGCATCTCTGGAGTGATAGATGCACACACACCTTGGATACGCGCCTTCATATCATCAGTAGTTGTTGGTACGTTGGACATTACCCGATCCTTAACATAACCCCAGAGGAAAAAATCAAGTGGGGTTAGGTCAGGAGATCGTGGAGGCCAGTGAATAGGACCTCGACGCCCAATCCATTTATTCGCCATACGGTGGTCCAATAAGGCTCTGACCTGACGTGCGTTGTGTGCTGGAGCACCATCATGTTGATACCACATTCTTATACGTTCAGCGAAAGGAATATTCTCTAACAACTCCGGGTATAGTACATCACTGATAAATGCGGCATAGGTATCACCAGTAAGACGTCCATCAAAAAAATATGGCCCAATGATATGGTTACCAAGGATGCCACACCATACATTAAGAGACCACCGATGCTGATGAGCAACTTCTCTCTGCCATAGTGGATTTTCCCTAGCCCAATAATGCATATTATGTCGATTTACGTGTCCTGTGTTTGTAAATGTAGCTTCATCGCTAAACAAGATGGTGGATATGAAGTTGCGCTGTCTGTTTTCCATACCTTCCAACCATAGACAAAATTGCAATCTGGCAACACTTATTTATAAGTACTGGAAATTTTATCGGATACAAGACCATTTTTGGGGCCCATCTTGAAAACGGTGCCCCATATCAAAAAATTGTTTCCTACAAAAATTGTTCAATTTTTCAAGCTCTTTAGAACGAGGTATCACTCGACCTACAATATGTTCCCATTTGAAAATTTCACGTCACCCCCCTCCCCCCCAAAATGGGGGGCGGGGGAAACCTAATGTTTGACTCATTTCTTAGGCCCCTCTGTATTGTACATTGTCTCTTAATATTTTTCGTACATGATGTATAGTTCGCGAAATATTGGCTTGTAACACTTATTTATAAGTACTGGAAATTTTATCGGATACAGTACCATTTTGGGGCCCATCTTGAAAACGGTGCCCCATATCAAAAATTGTTTCCTACAAGAATTGTTCAATTTTTCAAGCTCTTTCGAACGAGGTATCACTCGACCTATGTTCCCATTTGAAAATTTCACGTTCACCCCCCTCCCCAACAAAATGGGGGCGGGGGAAATCTAATGTTTGACTCCTTTCTTAGGCCCCTCTGTATTGTACATTGTCTCTTAATATTTTTCTTATATGATGTATAGTTCGCGAGATATTGGCTTGTAACACTTATTTATAAGTACTGGAAATTTTATCGGATACAGTACCATTTTTGGGGCCCATCTTGAAAACGGTGCCCCATATCAAAAATTGTTTCCTACAAAAATTGTTCAATTTTTCAAGCTCTTTCGAACGAGGTATCACTCGACCTATGTTCCCATTTGAAAATTTCACGTTCACCCCCCTCCCCCCCAAATTGGGGGGCGGGGGAAATCTAATGTTTGACTCATTTCTTAGGCCCCTCTGTATTGTACATTGTCTCTTAATATTTTTCTTATATGATGCATAGTTCGCGAGATCTTGGCTTGTAACACTTATTTTGATTCACCCTGTATATATATAGTCATTGCTAAGAATTTTAAAATTCTTTTAACATATATATAAAACAGAAACGCGGAAAATTATCGAACGCTGATTGGCTAATCAATAAAGAATCATCCAATCATAAGAGAAGTTGATCAAATTGACACTAAACACGAAGATCCTCCCTGGTCTTGTGGAAAATATGCTACAAATTAAGTCCTGTATTTCAATTCATAATACAGCTTTCCTCTTTTTCAATGTACCTGACCTACTTCTACTTTCTCATTAACGTCGTTTGTTCTCTTGCACTTATTAATAGTGTGTCTATTGCACCAATTAATATTGTGTCCCATGTCACTTACATGTTTAAAAATGGTATTCCTTTCTGTTTCCAATCTAACATCATCTTCATTTTGTTTTAATGGTTTTTTCAGTTTTTTCCTCGTCTCACCTATAACAGCTTTCGGAATCATCACCATAACAGCTTTCGGAATCTTAAAAACCACTCCTGTTCTTTGCATCAACTTTTCTCGGCTTTCATCTTTTTCTTCTTTCTTCGTTTTCTTCATTCTTAACACATCCAATAGTTTTCTACTCCCTTTCATGTATGTTGAAACGTTTCCTATTTTCTTTAGAACTCTCCTAATTACCTTAGTATCGTCCCCGATACTTTCTATTCCCTACCATGGCTTCTTTTGTTCTTCTCCTTTTTCTTCTTTCTTACATTCTTTCTTCTTTCTTTTCTGGTTCTTTCTTCTTATCCTTTCCATTTTAAGCTTTCTTTTATCATACCCGTTGGTCTCCAATTGATTGTGAAATTTCTCTATGTCTTCCTCTGCCCTCCGTTTGCCACTACTTGTCCACATGATGCTCTCTTTCATATTTTCTATGAAATTTTTCTTCGTAGATCTATCAACATCACTCCTTTTATGACAAAAGTTCCTTGATGCATACTTCTTCTGGAACCATTCTGTGACCAATTTGTCATTCCGCTTGCTTATTTTCATATCTAGAAATACAGTGGCTTTATCTTCTTCTACTTCCAATTCCAGCTGTATTCCCTTCTCTTGATCTTCTATTTCTTTCACAAATTTAGTAAGTTGCCTCCGCGTAACTTTCCATATCCCAAAGCAATTATAAGCATACTTGCTGAATAATATAAGCTTGTCCCCTCCTTTCCTTTTGGCTTCCTTTTCATCACTATCTCAGCCCATACCGGACTCATTCTCGATCCTATCCTCAGGCCCTCCTTGATCCTTGCTAACTTCGCTCCTATATCGCAGAATCTGTTTCTTCATATTGTCTTCAATGGTTGTTTGAGCTTTTCTGCACTCCAAACATGTATTTCTTTCCTCCCATTTCCTCTATCACTGCTTTCAATATATAGCTGTTATATAGGTGAAACGGAGAAAAAAAAACAAAGAACGATTAAAGCAACATCAAGATGATGTTAGATTGGAAAGAGAAAGGAAAGCCATTTCTAAACATGTAAGGGACACGGGGTACAATATTAATTGGTGCGAGAGTGAAATGTTAGCAAGGGAACACATTATGTTAATGAGAAAGTGCAAGGAGGCCAGGTTCATTGAAAAAGAGGAAAGCTGAATTATGAATTGGAATACAGTACTTAAAATCGACGAGCAGTGGGGCAAGTTATTGGAAAATCTTAATTTGCAGCTTATTTCCACTGGACCACGGAGGATCTTGGTGTTAAGTATAAATTTGAACAACTTCTATTATGACTGGATGATTCTTCATTGATTAGCTAATCAGCGTTCGGAATTTTCCGCTTCTGTTATATATGTCTGTTAAAAGAATTTAAAAATTCTTAACAGTGACTATATATATCTGCAATTTCATTTATTTTCGATAGTGTCTGAGGAAGGATATGTCAGATATCCGAAACTGTTACATTTATTATTTTATTTTTTTATAATAAAACGTTGCTTTGCTTAGCATCTGTATTTTAGTGTACCTTATTGATTACAACAGAGCTAGTATGAATCAGATAAATATATTTTTTTAATGGTTTTCAGTCTCGGAAGTTACTGGATTTTCAACTGAAATTTCGCTCACTGGGAAACAATCATGTGTCTTTAGAATAAATTACTTATTGCATTATGTTTTTACTGATTATATCTTTTAATACCATGTGAAATTTCAGATAGCATTGCAAGGGGTCCACAGATTATTTACCGAATCAACAGGGGGCCCGCGATATCGGAAATTTTGAGAACCACTGGTCAATATATTGTTAGTTACATTATGTCGAGGACACTTCTCACCACTTCACCCCCACTAGTGGGGTGAAGTAAAGAATTTACCTTGTATGATTCATTCCTTTCTGTGCACGTACTTGAGACACGATATGAACCATACTTGTATTTTCAGAATGCAGGTCTGTCATATGCATAGATAATTGTCAATCAGCCGTGCTACCATTTCTGTTTAAGATTTTTTCAGTTTCATGCATACTATGTTCACTTCCCCTATGTACACATATAACAACATAATATTAGCATAGCAAAGTACATGTTTTATACTTTAAAATACCTATAACACTATATACAATTCGTTTATATAGAGAAAAAATTATCTACAGCTAAAAATGTCTATCTCTTGGTCCCCTTGTGACATCAATGCATTAGACATTTGCTCTGAGAGGTGGAATATGGCATTATGAGGTCTCGTTGCTCTATGTGGGACGTGAAGTTTGATATCTTATAACAAAAATTCCGAATCTATTGCACTATGAATTATTTTATGTAAGAAACATGAAATCAGTTCTCCTTGTTTCAAATGGTTGTAATGAATATTTACTTCGATCTTTGTACTCGTCAAATTTTCGATATATCCATGTTTCTTTACTATGTATTACGTATAATTTTGTTTCGAGTAAAATGTTTCATAGGTACAACACGAACATTGCACTTAGTGGAACATTATCCCTAGAAAGTGATGAAGTACACCCAAGATAGTAAACTTCGTTCGATATGAACAGCACTACACTCAAATATCGATTAGTTAGATCAAACAGTTATTAGGAAGAAAAAATGTGTATAATGTTTCCTTACCCGATTGCTGCAGCTGCTTAGAAACTGTAGTGTTTACTTTTTCCGGCGGTATTACATTAAACAATGAAGAAAAAATAATTTTGATCGGAAATAATCAAATTAGTTAATATAGAAATTTAGATCTAGATAAAATCCTATGAACTTCATTCTGAGAACTTCAGAAATTTTATATATGATAACTGAAAAATCGAAAATAATTGAAATAATGGCGATAGTTAAGTATACAACAGCAAATTTTAGAAAATTTACACATAAAATGAAATATTAGATAGAAAGCATATTTAAAAAGACTAAATATCTGAAACCACAACAAGTAAATACTAAGTATTAAAGTAGCTAGTGCCTGGGCCCTTCGGGTTAGGGGTTGCTGGACCCTACCAGGCGCCTCCCCAGGTGGCGGATAGGGGAATGTCTACTAGATATAGTAGGCACCGGAGTCAACCGGGCTGGACTAAAACCAGCACTGCTGCCTTGCAGTTCGTGGAGGAATCCATAAAGGCTAAGGGAAGACAACCCTGACAAAAAATCACCCGTTCCTCCAGATTGGGGGTTGGGCGTGAGGCTAACAACTTCACACCGGAAAGAATCAACCGTTCAGAAACCCGAAAATGTGCCTCAGAAGGACGGGACGATAGGAAATGGATCGGCGAAGCGGAATAAGGACATGATTCTGGCAACCTGGAATGTGAAGAGTATGTTAGGACCAGCCAAGATGCATGAAGTAGCGCAGGAAGTACTGAGGTATGGAATACAAGTGGCGGCCTTACAAGAAATAATATGGCAAGGCACAGGAAAAATGGAGGAGAAAGACTTCACAATGTTCTACTGTGGAACGGAGAAAGAACTGGCCAATACGGAACAGGATTCATCGTTTCAAAAGAAGTGAGAAGAAGTGTCCTACAATATAAACCAATCAACGAAAGAATCAGTTCACTCAGATTAAAAGGTAAATGGAGAAACATAACTATTTTAACAGTCCACGCCCCGACAGAAGAGAAGGAAGACTACGAAAAGGAAAAATTCTACGACAAGTTAGAAGAAGCTCTGGACAGAACACCTAAGTATGACATACAGATAATCATGGGAGATTTCAATGCCCAGATGGGTGAGAACGATAGCATAAAAGGGGTAAGTGGAAAACATACAATACACGAAGAAAGTAACAGAAATGGTGATCTTTTATGCTAGCTGGCAATCAGACGGAAATTTATAATAAAAAGTACATGCTTTCCACATAAACGTATACATCTAGGAACCTGGAAGAATCCAAGTGGGAACTCAGTCAGCCAAATTGACCATGCACTGATCGGTCAAAGGCACGCATCAGCAATAATAGACACCAAAAGCTCCAGAGGACCAGACTGTGATTCCGATCACTTTCTATTGAAAGTAAAGCTACGAGAAAAGATAAGAAAAACACATTCAGGAAATATACTTAGTAGAACAAAGTGGAACACAAAAGAACTGGAAAAAACAGAAAATAGACAACGATATCAAGAAAATATAAAGCAAGAAATAGAAGGATGGACGGAAACGGAAAGAGAAACAATACATACACATTGGGGAAAAATTAAAGAAACTCTGAAGAAATTGGCTAAAGAAATAATAGGAGAACAGATACAGACCATAAAGAGAAACAGGTGGTTCGATGAAGATGCGAGAGAGCGATAAAAGAGAAAAATGAGGCAAGGATGAAAATGCTACAAAAAGAAACAAGAGGAAACGTTGATAACTATAAAGAGAAGAGGAGAATAGCCAACAATACATGCAGGAAAAAGAAGAAGGAGATGATTATGGAGCAGGTAACGGAGATACTGTTACTGTCAGCAATTACAGGCCGATAATGTTACTGAGCACGGAGTACAAAATATTAACGAACATTATTAACAAAAGAATGAAAAAGTATACAGAAACTATAATCGGAGAATACCAGTGTGGATTTAGACCTGGAAAAGGCACGACTGATCAGCTATTCGTTCTACAACAAATTATAGAAAAACATTTCGAATACGGACTTTACCTTATAATTCTATTTGTTGACTATCGCAGAGCCTTTGACAGTGTAAATAGAAACCAAATCATTAAGGTGATGCAGCAAATGGGCATTCCCAATAAGCTGATTAATTTAACACAAATGAAAATGCGCCAAACAAGCGCTAAAGTAAGAATAGGAAATGCTTTAAGTCGAGAACTTCAGTATTACAAAGGAGTCAAGCAAGGAGACGGGCTATCCACCACGCTCTATATTATAGCACTGCACGCAGCTGTACAGGAAGTAGACAAAAGAGGCTCAATTTTCACCAAAAGCACCCAGATTTGCGCATACGCAGATGATATTGCAATAGTGGCTTAAACAGAAAAAGATCTAATGGAAACATACCAAAGATTAGAAGAAGAAGCAAATAAACTTGGATTAGAAACAAACGTCAACAAAACAAAATACATGATTGTCACTAGGAAACCAGAGAAATTTAAGAAGAAAAGCATGGTTATATATGGGAAAGAATTCGGAAGAGTGAGCTCGTTTAAATATTTAGGTATTTCAATCAACGAACAAAACAAAAAGAAAGGAACGATAAGAGAAAGGATACACATGGGAAACAAGGCTTACTACGCAAATATGCAACTAATCAGAAGCAAACTCATAAACAGGAAAACCAAGGTTACCATCTACAAAACATTAATCAGGCCAATCGTAACGTACGGAGCAGAAATATTTGTCATGAACAAGGCAGAAGAAGAAGCTCTACGAAGATTCGAAAGAAGAAGAATACGCAAGATATACGGCCCAGTGAAAGAAGACGATATATGGAGAATAAGGAGCAATGAAGAAGTAAACAGTATATTAAAAAGTGAAGACATTGTAAAGTTTATTAAATCTCAGAGAATAAGATGGCTAGGCCACGCACAGAGAATGCCAGAATCGAGAATACAAAGGAAAATAATGAAGGAGCAAATATATTCTGTAAGAAGAAAAGGAAGACCAATGACAAGGTGGATAGACGACGTAACGGAACACCTAAAACGATTAAAAGTGAAGAGATGGTGGTAGATCGCCAAGGATAGAAAAGCATGGAGGCACATTGTTAGGGAGGCCAAGGCTCACAAAGAGCTCTAGTGCCAGTTGGTAAGGTAAGTAAAGTAGCTAGTGACATGTGAGGTTACGTGAAATCTCCTTTTAGCTTCCTATCACCCATATAAAATATAGTGCGAAATAACATATGAAGGACTAACTTGCAATGTTTTAGATAGTAAATGTTGCAACGCTACAAGTTTTGCGTAAATTGAAGAGTACACGAGCAAAGAGAACAACTTAAATGATGTTAAATCTACAATTCTAGGAAATTGTGGGGAAGGGTTGGAAACAAAGAGCAAGAAGAGACATAAACTAAATATACAGGCTTGGTGCAGAATTTGAATCTGAGATTAGTAATTTGGAAAAGGATGTTATTTATATAGGCGGAAAATATGAGTCTCATCTGCAAACATACAAACAACAAATAAACAACGGTTCATTAGTGATATGCTGTTGTAAGGAAAAACCAGCTTTTAGTGACTACGTATTTTTTCATCAACCTTGCTTTCCCTGGATACCCACTGTCCTAACTTCCATACTCCTACTGACGTATTTCTGCGTTATATTTACTCTCGAGCTTCACGTTAGCCTGAAACAAAATACATGCATTCGCATTTTCAATCCTGAACGCATTTTCTTTTATGTTTATTGATTTACGCAATGGCAAAGGAAATTTCTTTAATTATTTCCGCATGAAGAGCAATTCGTTTGATAAACTCTTAATGAAAATAAGTGATAAATATTAAAGCAGAAGATACTATCATTAGACTTGCGATACCACCAATTGAAATGTTGACTGTTACATTAAGGTAAGTTAATTATGTTAACTACCTATCGTTTGCATGAATACAGTAAGTAAAACATTTGGGAACCTATTCATAGACATTTTCAGTTGTTATTAGCGCCCATTAGCGTGTTTTTAATTATGGCGTGACTAATTTCGATTTTTTTACAAATGGTGGTGACTTTAAACTCTATATAAGACACTCCTTTCAGCGTTTCCGAATATTCCGCTCCTAACGGGGTAACAGGGGCATTTCAATAATAGTAAAATTTCCGTTTATTTATTTATAGTGCTGAATATGAGGATTTCCTTCAGTTAGATGTAAAATGAAACGGCTTCAGTGATGTCAACAGCAACCCAGGAGAAATTTCTCGAGATACGGAGGTAGAAACTGCGTTCTCAGGTGCGTTTCAGCAATTTATTTATAGATTCATTATGTATTTACTTCTACCTACTTCTTGCATTCTTTAGTTAATTTTGTCACTTAACGCAAGGGAATCACCTTCTCAAACAATCTTTATTTCATTTAAAAACGTATTAACTATGTGTCTTTGATGAACTTGCAACTTGTTGAACTATATGCTAGTGACCCTCTTAATAGGTTTATTTATTATTTACTGTTGTGGTAATAACCGTCCAACGACAAAAACTGGTGTGCTGCAGTGAGATATTTATCACACTTAAATACTTAATGTCTAGTAGTTAGGCTCTTACTCTTAATTCGGCTGCTGTACATAAATTGGTGTTCATCCAATATTTGATGTAGATTGCACTGTTATTCTTCTTATAACAAAACCTGCGTACTAGATTACATTGTTATCTTAAAAATACCGCCCAGAGTAGATTACTTTGTATTGATTCGATACATGATCGCAGTCCCATGTTAAACAGCCGTTTAATACTGCTTGTGTACTCGTATCTGTTGCGCCTACTGGGCCATATTTAAACTATTGCCTAGTTAAAGGTACTAAACCACCTTTCACTCGGAGAGTTGATTAGCTTGTTCAGAATACGGACCTATTTGAAGTCCTCTTATCAACAGTCTTTTTAAGACTATTTGCTTATTTTCTTGTGTTGTTCCGCAGGTCCTTGTCTAAGCCGTTGCTTAGCTAGAGGTGGTAATTTATAGAGATAATGAACTTGTGATATAGCACTTATCACATCTAACGGTCTTGACACATCTAGCGGTCTTGACACACTTAGTTATTCGAATTTTTAATATTTTATTTATTGGCTTCGGTACGTTGCGTAGTACACTCATAAACTTGGCTAGTACAGAAACCTAGCTGTTGGAAGGTATATTTGATAGTGAATTTATAGATCATAGGTATGATGTGTATCGACAGGATAGAAAAGGTAAAAATAGGGGAGGAGTTCTAATAGCAGTCTTAAAGGATTTCCAGGTTGAAAATATACCTATACACATTGATTTATTAGAGATTGTATTATAAGGTTAAGTTAATTACACAAAACCTATTGCATATTCTTAGTATATATACCACCAAAAACAGAAATTGATAAATATAATGAATTCTTTTTAAAAATTGAAAGCATTGTTACTTGTAGTAGTAAGCATAATAATTTGATAATTTTGGGAGATTTTAACATACTAGCGATTACTGGTTTCGATTATGATTTATTACAGGGCGATTCAATATGCATTTCGCTAGCAAATTTCCTTTCTTTATTTGACCTGAAACTATTTAATAATGTAAAAAATGTTAATGGGAAGACTTTGGATTTAGTTATAACTGATATTCAAAATGGAATTATGGTAAATAAATATGAATTTCTACTGCTACCTGAAGATACATATTATCCCTCATTAAATTGTGAATGCTTGTTGAAAAAAACCCATACCAAAGGTTTTATTAAGCCCAGTTACTGAATATAATTACAATAAGGCAGATTTTTTAAATATATACAAAATGCTACATGTACAAAATTGGAAAAGTTTACTTGAGTGTAATAATGTTGATGATGCAGTTAAACAATTTTATGATATTTTAAATTATATTATTGACAAAAATTTGCCAAAAAATGTTTAAAAAGAACAGATATCCAAGTTGGTTTACCTCTGAAGTTATTAATATATTAAAAGAAAAAGAATATTATAGAAGGCATAAAAATGAATCGCACTATAACTATGACAAATATGTTAATTTACGTAGACAATCAAAAAGTAAAATATCTCAAGCTTAGAAATCATACATAATGCAAGTTGAGGATACAATAAAAGGCAATGATCAATCGTTCTGGAATTTTACTAAACGTAAAAAGAGAAATTATAATACAATCAATTGGATGCATTATAATAATCAACAGTTGAATACTAGTAATTCTATTGTAGATAGTTTTGCACGATATTTTAGAAGTGTATATCCCGTTCATTCTGCTACATATGATTTCCCTCAAGCAGGTAAATTGGATGTTTCTCACCCGTTATCAATTGATGCAATTACAGATAACGAAATTTTAATCTCTATAAATAAGTTAAAATCCTCGAAATCAAGTGGTTCTGATATGATTCCAATTTGTATTTTTAAGGGGTGTGCTGATGTATTAAAAACACCTCTTGCTCACATGTTTAATCTTATTTTAAGAACATCCACTTTTCCGGTACTTTGGAAGACTAGTAAGATATGTCCAATTCTTAAAAAAGGAAATCCAGACAAAATAGAAAATTATAGGCCGATATCTTTGATTTCAGGCCTAGCTAAAATATTTGAACAGATATTATATACAAAAATTTTCAACCATGTAAAACCATATATATTTCGATTTATCAGCATGGATTCTACGCAGGACGGTCTACCACTACGAATTTATTTACATTTATTCAAGACATTTTCGACTATCTTAATAACAAATCTATAGTTGACGGTATATACACAGACTTTGCAAAGGCTTTTGATAGACTCGATCACGATATACTGCTAATGAAATGATCAAATATGCGGTTTTCTGACAAATTGTTGATGTTACTATGCTCTTATTTACAAGGTAGCAAGCAGTACGTGACTTTCAATCAAACTAACTCAATAGTATATGACAATCTCAGGTATACCCCCAAGGCTTTAATCTGGGAACATTATTGTTTTTGTTATTTATAAACGATTCACCTACTGTCATTAGATATTCAAAATGTCTATTATATGCAGATGATATGAAACTATATGAGGAGATAAGAGATAGTAATGATATATCACAACTGCAAACAGATTTGGATTACTGTTATGCATGGAGTATTAAAAATAAGTTACCATTTAATATCAATAAATGTGTATCAATTTCGTTTTCGAGAAAGGTCTCTAATTACGATCATGACTATAAAATTAACAATATTATAATACTAAAAGTGTATGAAGTAAATGATTTAGGTATACTTGTAAATAGTAAAATATGTTTCAAACAACATATTGACAATATCGTAAACGATGCATTTAAATGTCTTGGATTTTTAATACGAAATACAAGAGAGTTTAAACAGATTAAAGCTTATGCAACCTTATTTAACAGTATGGTTCGTAGTAAAATTGAATATGTTTCTATTATATGGTCGCTTTACTACAAGTGCTATGAAAAGAAAATTAAACATATTCAGAATAAATTTTCGAGATATTTGTATTATCAAATTTATAAGCTAAATTCCATCAGAGAAAACATCTTATAAGGAATTATTAAATACATTTAACTATTCTATGTTATCTGTAAGATGGGAGATTTCCCTGTTACTTTTTTGTTCAAGTTAGTAAATGGTACTGTAGATAATCCGGAATTGTTGAGTAAATTACATTTTAATGTAAAAATTACCTATCTTCGTAACAGGGTGCCATTCCATATTACAAGATCTAAAACTGAAGCATACTTGAATTCACCACCAACGAAAATATAAAACTTACTATAATTTATCGGCAACCAATATTGAGTTAGATTTTTCACCATCTTTTTCATCTTATATAAAAACAATTAAATTTATTGTAATATAAGCACCGTGTGAGTAATTACTAAGCCTTGTTGTGAAAATATTTAAGTTGAATATTATATTTTCAAATTATCTTGTACGCCATAGAGTTACATTATCAGTGTCTTTTTAACTGTTATTTATCTGTTCTCTTTTCTCTTTCTCTTTTTCTCCTTTTTATATTATACTCACTAGTGTTTTACTAATATGTAAGCCTATTGTAATTGGGATTTATTTCCTGTAATAGGTACAAATAAAATAAATAAAATTAATTAAATTATTTCTCGTTGATAAGTGCATGTGACAAACTGTCATATCTGGTCTATCCTAAGACCTTAAAATAAAGTCCAAATTGAGGAGAGTTAAATAAACTATGCATTTGTTTGAATGCAAGTGGTAGAAGCAGTGTTCGGTAAATTAAGAATCACTGAATTTTCCCAGCAGTGGTCCAAAAAGAGCCTGTTCCCATATTTACTGTCACTATAAAGAAAACGTTTCTCAAGAATTCTTCGTTGCACAAGCACTTCAAGAGAATTTTGCCGTTTTGTGTATAAATACTGTATCCGGAAATATGGCATAAAACTACAATGTAAAAACCACAAACCAACCTCTGTTAAGTGGCTACTAAAATCTACGAATGCTATTTAGTTGAGTCACAGCTGAAGCGTAACAGGGAACCCAAGTGGTAGTAGAGGAGCGCGTCCGTACGAAATAGGTACACCAGCGACAGGGGTGTGCGTGTAAACGAAGATGTCCCTAAAACATTAGATTAGGTTACGTTAGTTGCTTTCTTAACATATTAATTGCAATTACTTTCCTTCACACTTTGTACAAATCCGACTCTGCCTTCAGGAAAGTATGGACCACTGCCTCGTTTCTCATAGAGGCTTGAAGAAATAATCGATCTTCCCTTAATTTCCTAATTTTGCATCGGCCTTTCTTATCGAAAACTTTGTGTCCTCGAAAAAAAGTAGCTTTCAGTGCCGACTTGTGTCAATGACATACTACACCATGAACACGATGTTTAGATTTGAACATGTAACTGTTCCTCCATTTATTTTGAATGCCATTCTACATTTGCTACACGGTTTGCTCAATTTTAATAATCCGTGCTACTTCACAGACATATGTTCATAACAGGAATGCAATGGATATACCCGATTGCAATGAAATGAGCTGAGCGAGCTTAAACTACGTAATCAGGCAGCGTTTTTCGGTGATTATTCCTCGATGGTACATCGGATTTTTGATTTCGACCTATGTTGGCACTCAGCTCGACATACTCTATCAGCGTGCTAAGTTTGGTTGAGATCGGCCAAACGGTCTAGGAGTAAGCGTTTCTCGGTGATTATTCCTCGATGGTACATCGGATTTTTGATTTCTACCTATGTTGTCACTCAGCAGGACATACTCTATCAGCGAGCTAAGTTCGGTTGAGATCGGCCACACGGTCTAGGAGTAAGCGTTTTTCGGTGATTATTCCTCGATGGTACATCGGATTTTGGATTTCGACCTATGTTGTCACTCAGCACGACATACTCTATCAGCGTGCTAAGTTTGGTTGAGATCGGCCAAACGGTCTACGAGGAGTTCGCGGACAACCAAACGGCTAACCCGAGTATAAGAGCTTCGCTTCGCTCAGCTCAATAAGATTCAAAATTGAAATGTCTCATATATCACATCGAACTTCAATTTTTCAATGCAGGGAACTAATTTGTTCATTAGACCCTAATGTCTGACGTCAGCATTGAGTAAAGTCTCCAATCAGAATAGTATAAATAACACGTAGCTTTTCACATTTCAAACTTCAGTACTAAACTTGTTTAGTTAGCGTGAATTTCATGAAACATAAACCATTCACTATTTCTTTCCTGTAAATTTTACGCGTTTTACATATTTCTGGACCCAGACTCTGATACTTAACCGAATGCCAGTATTAAACATATAAAATTATAGCAATTAAAGAAAGAGAGAAGAATGGCTAAAAATGTCAAAAAACTAAACCTTGCGAAGCACATTGAAGAATCATAGTTGTCAACCTTAAATATTAACAAGGTAATAAAATCATGTGCGTAAGTGCGAAATTAAAAATTAAGATTTTTGGTCAGTTGGCTATTAAAGTTTAGAGTGGTATTCACGACTCCACAACTGTATTCCCACCTGCAATTCTCCCTTTCCTGCAATAGTAGGCAACTCAAAAACAGGGCCATTGGAGTGGTTGAAAATTAAAAATATGTTGGACCAAACCTCAATTTTGTTACAAATATATCAGTGTGGCAAACTGCACATAAGAAAAAAATACATTGTTAGGAACGACGATTTTATTATCGTGAGGGCAATGAATGACATAAAAAGTTACTAAATGCTCTTACTTACACAGGTCAAACTAGATGAATGGTAAGAAATAGATATCAGAGGAAAGCAGATTTTTTAATTTTTCAAAAAAGGTCTCGTAAAAAAAGAAAAAGCTACATAACGGAAAGGTTTAATATAAAAAAACACCACAAAAACCAACGTCCACACGAAACGGAAAGGGATGGGCATAGGGTCTATGTGGGATGGGCATAGGTCAATTGGAGCGAGTTTTATTTGAAACTTGAATCTACTTGAAAAAATTTCTCCAACTGAGGACCAATCCATTAAAAACGAAGCAAATTATACCAATAATAATAATAATAACATTGAAAAGATATACTCTTTCATTTTTTCATCTTTCTTTCTGTCTCTTTTATATATCCTCCTATTTTCTTGTTTTCTATTATAACACCCCACATAAATATGAAAGATGAAATGTTTTTTATGCGAATACTAAAAGGTACAGTATTTGCTTACTGGTTAACTGCTGACCTCGATAGTTGAGAAGTCTAGTGTCTTTGACGAGGTTCCCGGTTTGAGTTCCGAAGAATCATGTATTCCGGCTTGAGCCAAAAATGGTTAAATATATCGTGCTTGGGCCAAACACGTTTAAAAGTGTTCGGCCCGCGTTTTACTTCGGCTTGGGGTGAAACATTTGACAGTGCACGTCCTTGCCTTAATAGTAAGTAAATGCTGATGTTTATGTACACGAAACAAAATTTGATGAGGCCGTCTTGTCATAAAAATTTATTCTGATCTCGTCATCGAGACAAGATGAGATGCTAGAATTGTCCCTTCTCGTGAACAACATTAAAACTATTCCACTTACTGCTTACGTTTCTCATCGCTTTTGTTTTTCAAATAAACAGGTGATGATTTTACAAAGAGAAAACGAGTTGCATGGACGAGCTAAATATCAGACTCGATCCGACTCCAAACTTGACTTCAAAACAATGAACTGGTTTGCAATTCGAATTGAATGAATCGGGTAATCGCACAACTCGTATCTCTCATTGCTTGCTATAGATAGACAAGAATTAAGCATGATTTTCAACGCGTCATACCAACACCTTCAAAATCACTCTGTAGCAGTTTTGTCAACTTAGATCAATTAGAAAAGGATAGAAAGCGATTTGAAGATGTATTAGAAACGTTACAAGACACATACATAAACAAAGAAGATTTTCTAAAGATTAGGATGGATACTACTAAATTGATTATGCAGAAAGAAACCATACCTCTATTATATCGTTTGAGAACTAAGAATGTTAAAGACCCAATCTTTAGAATATTCAATCTTTCTAATGGTTATAGGTTTCTCTATAATGAAAAAATAATGCACATGGAATTAAGTTTGGATAAATATTTTCTAGAGATATATTTGGGTGATACTTTGATGGAAAATTTACCTTTCAGCTTTAACAATAATGATATAATTACAATTAAACCAAATAAAAATTCAGCTATTGAAGAAGGACAACTATTGTTTGTTGTAATGTACATAGAAAGAGAACTTTCCTAAAGGCGTCTGCTATATAATAAATATGGATATTTTTTGTAATGTTAAAAGTAGAAAAGAAGAATTTAGAGAAGTTTTTACGTCAAATTACACATCCTGGGTTGATTTTAAGAATAAAAGATTGGTTAGTGTATCTAATGCTATCGATAAACAAGATGTTGTAACATTAGAACAGCTTGAATCAGCAAATGAAGAGTTTAGTTTACTTACACGAAAAGGAATTGTTGAATTTCCATGTCGATTGGCAGAAGATGATCTTGGGAAACCAGCTTTTTTTGTATATAATTTAGCTGCTGCCTACAAATTTCTTTATAGAGGTAGGTTAATGCATATAGAATCAAGTCTTAATAAACATCTTATAGACCTATTTTTAAATGAGACACTAGTTGAAAGTTTCCATTACACTTTAATATGTATGATCAGTTAACAATTAGACCATCCAAAGATTCTGATTTGAAAGAAGGTAAATTATTATTGCTTATTATGTATATAGAAACAGAGGATGAAGATAAAAACGAATCAAGTGATGATGACGATAATGTTAAAAGTATAGTTTTAGGCAATGATAAATTTTAATTTTTTTCTTGATTTTCTATACAAAAATAATAATGTTAATGTATTGTGTTAAATGTAAGAAATCAACAGATACGAAGAATGATACCATTAGAATTGAACAAACAAAAACGGAAGACGTCTAAAGAAAGGTATATGTTCTGTATGTGGTGTTACTAAATCTCAATTCGTTAAAAAGAAAGATTGACTATATGATGGTAAAGGTGTTAGAGAATACATTATAGAAGAAATTCACAAACCATCTAGAAAAAACTTTGACAGACTAAGTGTGGTTATAAAAGATATCGATGATCTTTGGCAAGCTGATCTTGTGGAAATGGATAGCGGAGTATTAAAAGGTGTTTCCAAATTAAACAATTTCTATCAGTATCGGCTAACGATTATAGATGTGTTTTCGAAATATGCGTTTGCTGTTCCTGTTAAAGATAAGGGTGGTAAGAATGTTACAGAAGCATTTGAATCCATATTAAGAGCGAGAAAACCTAGTAACTTACAAACTGATCAAGGTAAAGAGTTTTACAATAAAGAATTTAAGAAATTGATGGAGGAAAATAGGATTAATCATTAGTCAACCTATAGTGGTAAGAAAGCTTCTGTTGTTGAAAGATTCAATAGAACACTTAAACAAAACATGTGGAAGACGTGTACAACACAAGGGAATTACAAATGGATAGAGATATTACCTACACTAGTTAGCGAGTATAATAATAGAGTACATAGAACAATTGGCTTAAAGCCTATAGAAGTTAACAAGAAAAATGAGCGAACAATATTGAAGAAAGTGTATAAGAAAGAATATAAGCGTGTTAAACCCAAATACAAATTAGACGATTATGTTCGTATAAGTAAATCGAAAGGGTTATTTGAGAAAGGATATACACCTAATTGGTCAACAGAAGTATTTGTTATTAGCGAAGTTATTCCATCTAATCCACCTACGTATAGAATTAAAGATTTAGAAGAAGAGGATGTACAAGGCAGATTTTACGAATCAGAACTATTAAAGACGAGCCATAAAGATGAATACTTGGTGGAAAGGGTGTTGAGAAAGGAAGGTGACAAAGTATACGTTAAATGGCTAGGATTTGATGATTCACATAATAGCTGGATAGATAAAAGTAATGCTGTAATGTAAATATAAATGTTGTCTTTTATGGAATAATAACCATAAAAGGTTAGTTTGAATGAGATAAGGAGAACAATTCGTTACTCCTACATAAACAAAGGGTAACGACACGTTACTTCTCAAACAACAAAGGGGGTAACGAAACGTTACTCTTCATGGATGTTTAAATTTTTACCAGTTAAAACCACGGATGTTTAAATTTTTACCCGTTAAACCACGGGTACAATCTCTTTAAACTTTCTTTTATCTTCTGAGTCGAGGTGTTCTCTTATTACAGCACAACAGAAAAGAGCAATGGAGCACTTTTGCACTGTTGCTCTACACATCTAATAAAAGGAGGGGATAAAGAAACAACGAGGAAAGAAATTTTATAAATAGTTAGAAAATAAAGGATGGAAAAACATAATAGAGTATTATGAAAAAAGCTTAATGGTCGGAATTCCGACCGCTTCAGAAACTCATTGTTTACGGTAAAACTAGGTGGTAACGAAATAAAGTTAAAAATAATGATTTTCTATATAATAAATTTGAGTACTATGGATAGTTCTCTTAGTTTAAACGGTATTTGCTGCGAACAGATTAAAGACAATTATTGGTATGGTATTTTTGGCGATTTTAAATTGATTATAGATAAGAGTACAGCATACTTTAACGCTACAAAGTTATGTCAAGATGGTGGAAAAGAATTTAAGAACTGGATTAGAAATAAAGAATCAAAAGAACTAATAGATTATATTTCAAGGGCTCACATGCGAGCCGATCAAATCTTTCAAAAAATTACAGGTGGTAAAGGAGAAATATGGAATGAATTAAGAGGAACGTATGTTTGTAAAGAATTGATTCTAGATATATCATGATGGTTATCTCCAGAGTTTTATCTTAAATGCAATCAAATTAACTACTTTACTCACGATTTTATACATCTTCAAGAAAACAATGAAGAACTTCAAACAAGAGTAGAAGAGATAGAACGATTAATGAACGATTTAAGAATAGAAAACACAAGAGTTAGAGAGATAGCAGCACCATACACAGAGGATAATTCAAAAGATAATTGCCTAATCATATACAAGATGAACAAACTTAATGATCCTTTCCCTTATTATGCTATCAGGTGCCAAAAGAGAATCCTATATAAGCCTCTTAATGAAGCAGAAGAAAAATATCCGAATCATGTAATAATATACGAAAAGTTTAGAGATCCTAACAGTATTAAGCTATTCAACCTAATGCAGCAAGAACTAGATATTGGTAAAGGTAAAGGTAATGAGTTTAGCACACCACTATCTGAAGAAGAATTGACTAAAGAAATTGATTATTTATATGATTAGTTAATATCTAATCATATGTAAAAACTTAATTTGTAGTGATCAAAGATTTTCTATATAATAAATATGGAGAAACATTTTGATTTATTACATGATAGACTTAAACTAATTCATCATGATCTTAAACTCTTAGCAACACTACTAGAGAAGCAAGCTCTGTTAATAGGGAAGCAAATAATGTTAAAAGTAAAAGAATTATTAATAACACAACAAAAAACATCTGATTTGAGTAGTGATGATGAATATGAATATAGTAGTGATGATTATGATGATGAGTAAGTTTACAAAAATGATTAAGATTTAAAATGTGTATATGTAACTTTGATGGGTTATTCCCATGAAAGCCATGTTCCAGTACAACGCGTAATATGTAGACAATCGCAGGAGTGTACAATGTTAAGTGATGTATTAGGACATAGGAAAGTAAAAATAGTACAAAAATTATTAGAAAAAATCTGGTGAAAGAAAAAAATTGAAGAGTGATAATAAAGATTTTCTATATAATAAAAGATGAGTAATTATAGTAGATTAAGCGTAATAGAGTTAAGGCAGCGATGTAAAGAGAAGGGGATAAAAGGTTATTCTCGACTAAGAAAAGCAGAACTTATTGAGCATGACAATCTTATACAATTACCATTCTACAATGTAGATAACTATAGTGATTTAAATATAACACAGCTTAAACAAGAAGCAAAGAAATTAAATATACAAAGTTATAGAACGTTAAGAAAAGATCAACTTATAACAAGACTAAACAAGAAAAACAATAAAGATATTTTTCAAAATACAAAGCTAGAACAACAAGAACCGAAAGTAAAAAGTAAACAATTAAAAAGGATATCCCCATTTGAAGATGCTGTAATTGAAGAACCGAAACCAACACGTATACCTATAAAAGTAGAATTAGAAGAAACAGCACTCAAGAAGCGTTTACAAACTATTAAAGTTGAAAACACGGGTGGTTCTGAAGATCCGATAAAATTTTTAGATGTAAGTGGAAGAGTTGCTATTAACAAAATTAAAGAAGAATTAAAATTTCACCCTGTTAAAGTTAACCTTGTTTTCATTTGTGATTATATAAAAGATAAAGAAATACAAGAGCGCAATTTTAAAACATCAAACGAGAGAGTATTAGAAACAACTGACTTAAATGAATATATATCCCATGCCAAACAAAAACTTCGTAGAGAAATGGAAGAATTTGAAGGTAGAAGATCAGGATAGACATTGCACCAAATTAAATACTTACAAATCAGATTAAACAAATATGTACCTTTAAGAGCTTCTTCCTATAATGAACTTCCTAAACCAATTAAAGAAAGCAGTGATTAATATTAAAAATAAAGACAATAAATGCTTCTTATACGCTATTGCAAGTTACTTAAAACCTGTAGATAAATGTTCTCAGTACCAAAGACCTTCGCATTATAAACAGCTTGTTAATAAGTTGCAAAAGAAGTATTGTGATAACATTGAATTTCCAGTACAATTAAAAGATATTCCAAAATTTGAAAGAAGAAGTAATATTTCCATCAATGTTTACAGCTATGACAAGAACTATAATGTATATCCACTTCAAATCACAAAAACAAAGCAGGAAAAACATGTTATTTCATTATATGTAAAAGATGATCAAAATAATAATCATTTTTGTTGGATAAAAGACGTATCACGATTAATAAGAAGTCAAGTGACAAAACATACCGAGAAGTTATACTTTTGTGATAGATGTTTAACAAGGCACTTTCGAAATGAGAAGCAGTTGCAAAACCATGAGCTATATTGTAAAGAGCATGAAGCTGTTAGAATAGAACTTCAAAACCATACGACAATCAAATAGAATTTAAAAACTATAATCGATCATTAAGAGTTCCATTTGTGATACTTGCTGACTTTGAATGTATCTTATGTAAGTTAAAAATAGAACACAATTGTAGTAAAACAGTAAAATATCAAAAGCATGAACCAATGAGTTTTTGTTACTATGTCAAATATTCAAATGGAGATTATAAAGCCCCTGTTAGTTATATAGGTCCAGATGCTGCAAAAGTATTTATTGAAATGTTACAAAAAGAAGCAATAGAAGTTATGGAAATATATAAAAGGATAGTTAATATGAATCCGCTTACCGAGGAAGAAATAGAAGCTTATAACAGTTCCGATACTTGCCATGTATGTGAGAAAAACTTGAATGACTTACCACCAACCGTTGAGAAAAAGTAGAAATATTAAAGAAAAAATACAGTTCTACAAGGATAGAGATGAAATGAGTGAAAAAATAAATGAATGGAAATATGAATTAAGAAAATGTTTGTATAAGATAAATAAAAATAAAGCAAAAGTAAGAGATCATGTTCATTTAACTGGAAAGTTTAGAGGTGCAGCTCACAGTTATTGCAATTTAAACTATAAAAATCCTAATTTTGTTCCAGTATTTCTTCACAACTTGTTATAATACGCATTTGTTTATTAAGGAGTTAGCTTATGACACACAGAAAATTAAACTGATCGCAAATAATGAAGAAATATACATAACATATGAAAAATATGTAAAAGCAAGATGAAAAATGGACTAAGTTTAAGATTTGTTGATTCTTTTAGATTTATGTCAAAGAGTTTAGCAGAGTTAACTGGTAATTTAAAGCCAGAACAATTTCGAGAAACATTAAAGTTTTTCCCGATTGATAAACTTGATCTAGTTAATACTAAAGGTGATTATCCATTTGATTATTTTGATTCATTTGAAAAATTAGAAGAACCTGTTCCATTATCTATAGACAAATTTACAAACAGATTAACAGGAGAAAAAATGAGTCCTGAACGTCATAAGCTTCATGTACTAGTTTGTAAAGAATTCAATCTGAAGTTAGTGAGAGACTTAACTGAACATTATAACAAAACAGATGTCCTTCAATTAGCCGATATATTTGAAAACCTTAGAGATGTGTGTTTAATGGCATGTGGATTAGATCCTGCATGGTATTATGCAGCACCTGGCTTATCGTGGGATGCAATGTTAAAAATGACTAAAATTAACTTAGAAATGTTAACTGATTATGATAAAATACTAATGCTACAAAAGGGTATACGAGGAGGAATCTCACAATGTAGTAAAAGATATGTAAAAGCTAACAACAAATACATGGCAAATTATAATAAAGATGAGTGTTCAACATATCTAGCATATCTGGACGCAAACAACTTATATGGATGGGCGATGAGTCAATACATGCCCTATAAAGATTTTAAGTGGGTTAAACCTTACATAGATATAATGAACATTGCAGATGATTCAGAAACTGGTTACATATTAGAAGTAGATAATGCGAGGTATTTACAAACCAAACATTCTGATTTACCATTTGCTCCAGAAAACATGTGTCCACCAGAATCTAAACAATCAAAACTACTAACAACACTTTACAATAAGGAAAGATATGTAATTCACTATAGGAACTTAAAACTATATATGTCACTTGGAATGAAATTAAAGAAAGTGCATAGAGTATTAGAATTCAAACGATCAGACTGGTTAAAGAAATACATTGATTTAAATACAAATATGAGAACGAAAGCAACAAATGATTTTGAAAAAGACTTCTATAAGCGCATGAATAATTCAGTATTTGGGAAGACTATGGAGAATATTAGAAAGAGACAGCCCATACAATTAGAATGTGATCCTGAAAGAGTAGAAAAATTAATTGCAAAACCAAATTTTGATTACAGAACAATATTTACACAGAATTTGTGTGCTATACATATGAAAAAAGAGCGATTGACATTTAATAAGTCAATATAAGTTGGTATGAGTGTATTAGAACTATCAAAACTATTAATGTATGATTTTCACTATAACAGTATGAAGCCGAAATATGGAAACAATATAGATATGGATACTGATAGCTTTATGTATGAGATTGAGACTGAAGACTTTTACAAAGATATAGCAGAAATAATTGATCAATTTGATACGAGCGAATACGAGAAAAATAACATATATGGACTAGCACTAATAAACAAGAAAGTAATAGGTAAGATGAAAGATGAGAATAAGGGTAAGACAATGACAGAGTTTATTGGATTGAGATCAAAGATGTATGCTTATAGAGTAGAAAATAAAGAAAAAGGCTAAAGTAGTAACTAAAGCTGTAATATCAAAACAGTTGCAGTTTAATGATTATAAAGAAAGCTTATTTAAAAATGTTAAAACATATAAAGACATAAACGTCATTAGAAGTTATAAGCATGATATATATAGTATAAACGTTCATAAGCTAGTATTAGATTCTTCAGACGATAAAAGGTATATATCACGAGATGGTGTAAATACATTAGCTTAGAGATGGGGTCATTATAAGATAAAGTAAAAATGTAATTATGTATAGTGTAGTGTAGTGTAGTGTAGTGTAGTTTTAGATGTAAGTTTTTAGATGTAAGTTCTTTATAGTTAAGTGCTATAAAGTTCTAATTAATTTGGTTCTTATGTAAATCCTTTTGTAACTAGATTTAGTGATTTTTTGTAATTTTGTAACTAGATTTAGTGATTTTTTGTAATTTTGTAACTAGATTTAGTGATTTTTTGTAATTTTGTAACTAGATTTAGTGATTTTTGTAATTTTGTAACTAGATTTAGCGATTTTTTGTAATTTTGTAACTAGGTTTAGTGATTTTTGTAGCTAGGTGTAATTCCTTTTGTAAATGCTTGGTGCTTTCCTTCTGTGCTAATAATCAAAGTACTGGGGGAAAATAAAAAGTATCCTAGATTGTTTATTTCTTTCAGTGTCATATGTGTTGGATTAAAGTTTTCTATCTTATTCGCGCTTTTTATGTAAATACTGTGCGCTATGTGTAGTTAGTTGGACCTTACGTAAAATGCTTTGTGTTTTCCTGTGTGCTGGTCGAAGAATATTGCGAGGGGGAAAGTTGTCTGCAGAACATACATATGTACTACTCTCATCTCTCATCATCACCGTCTCCTTTAGCCTAACCGGCATAACCGTGGGACGTAAAACTTAAAGATTTCTTTTAATTTCTTCAGGAAAGAATTGCCCTAGTTTCTTACTGTCCCATATTACAATAACAAAAAAGTATTCTATTCTACTCATCATTCCTGCTGTCCGTGCTCGCTGCATTCAATAGTTCGCTTCTTTCCTCTGAACACTACCTTCTTCGCCAGCCCCAGATTCAATATTGCACACACAGGGGCTTTGCAAAATCACCGCTGATCATGCTTTCCCGCCATATGTCATTAACCTTAACTCTATTCACTTCACCCCTATGGTCATTTCCCCCCGAATAGTGTTTCTTCCAGACCTGTTTTTGAGGGAGCAGTGGCCCCCTGTAGCTCTAAGATTGCCCCCTGGAGGAGACCAAAATAATACGTCTATAATATAATAATAAATAGAATAGTATCAGCAGTGCCTTCCCGGAATACTAAGTGTGCCCCCCAGAACATTGTTTCTGGAAGAAACACTGCCCCTGAATTGCACTACTTTAAAATGTGTTATCATACAATGATAGAAGACTGTAATAGACATTTGTCTATTGTTTTCCGAAATAAATAAATGGTAATGCAAATGGTATATACTTCTTTCCAAGCATTGTTATACAGACGCGGTTGTTGATGCAGAGTAACCATTACGAAGAGATATTATTATTGGTACTAAGTAATATTCATCGCTTATAAACACAAAACAAAAATTAATATAAAATCAGTACACCACACAATGAATACATTAATAACAACCAAATTTTCCGTAAATATTAACAGAACGACGGCACGGATGAATTTAAATATAATCAATGCTAGGGACAGAAATGAATGCAAGAGTTTCTCTGCACTGAAGATAATAATAGTGTTGTGTGTTGAATATGATCAGCATTTGCGTTCTCTCATTGAAACTATGATGTAATTCACGCAATTCTAAGATAACCATTTTGCTCTTTAGTACGGACCAGACTCTTGGCGGAGTATGGATCAACTGTAGGAAGATAAACAAGATTCGTCTAAAATATTATTGTTTGTATTATCCTGTCTTATCTTCCATTTCCTACGTAATATCCGAATTAAGTTGTTTTTCTTTTGTCTTTGGAAGAAGGGTCTTTTCTCTTTCTTTCCACTTAAATATGAAACCATCCTTGAATGGAATGCAGTTAATTAAAGTATGACAAACACAAACAATGGTAGGAGCTTCAGTTGGTTGCTTAAAATGCTTAAATAATTTAATTTGTTTTACACTTGGAGAGAACTACAAAAGCTTCTTTTCACTTTTCGTTGTGCTATGACTGCACGAGTAGAATTTCTATAATGAGACACATTGAATTACAAAACTCGGTACTGATTTATTTTCTAATTTACCGTAATTTCTTAGTTATAATTCGTTTTTCTTCTTCCAGAATTCACACTTTATTGCATTTCAAGATATAACAGAACGGTGGATCCAGTGGTTGTTTATTTTCGTCGTAGTGACAACTCACACAATCATTACTTTTTTTCTTCCTGTTCCTGATTGTCCGAAGTAAGTACAAAGTTTCGCAATACGTACTTTTTATTTCTTTAGGAACGAGTAAATTCTCCATGTTTAAAAGACATGATGTGTCTTGTTGCGTGGCTTGTGGATCACGAGTTGTGGCATGAATAATCTAAACAATAATTCTCGGAGACTTTAAATCCCTGTGACCCACGGCTCACCGTGATCTTCTGTGACACAAATTAATGTTACCCTCTATGATCTGCAGTGACCTACCAGCAAGTCCAATATGACCTTTTACGACCCACAAATTATTGAAGAAAAAATGGTATTTTCGATAAAGATTGGCAAGTTATCATGCGGAACAGAATTAAGCATAAAAACTAGGCGTCTTCTTTTAACTAAGTCAATAACCTAGAACATTACTAAATGATAAATGTAATCATCAAAGAATCATGTCCCAAAAATATAGCCACCAATTCCACTATAAAGTCTACAATTTCATATATATATATATATATATATATATATATATATATATATATATATATATATATATATATATATATATATATATATATATATATATTAAAGCCAAAATGACGTTGAGAAATCATGCTGTTCGTATTTACCTAAAAGACAGCGGTATGCATGAAACATCTATATCCTCATAAACCCATCGCCTTACAAAGTATGTCACCACTCTAATGTTACATAAGATGGCAGGTTACATAAGAATTTGTGATTGAGTTGTTAGTTTGACTAGAGAAGTGAGGAGTAGGTGTATCTAATTAAGGTTCAGATTAACAGCGTCAGTGCTGTTATCTCTAAAAAAGTTCGGATTCTCAGTTTCTTGATTTCTTATCTCATACGGTAAGGTAATCGTTACAATATTTGTCAGTGACAGTGTAGATATTGTTATTTCTAAAAATCGATGTTGTAGCCCATTTATGGGAACATTTATCTCCTGAGACGAGGTAGGGTGAAGAGAAAGATAGAGAGATAACGTCTGTAAGGTGTGTTTGATGTAGTAAATAAATATACTCGACTTACCAGGTAGCTAAGAAAAGCGCAAGGAGATCAAATATCTGAACTTCTTGGGAACGTCATAGAGGTGAAAATATGATTAAAGTTGCCAATGTAATAAGGTAATTTTTCTCTCTCTTTAATTTTATGAGCATACTATGGTCCTGTTGAGGGTTAGCAGATAAAAGGAACACTTTCGTTCAATATTTAAGTAATATATATATATATATGTTTTCCCGACGAGTATCCGAACCGACAACCATTCTATTATATGTTCCTTACTCTACCACTGAGGTAACTACAACCCGCCTGTAACGCTTCAAACATTAGTTTTTCTGAACGTGTCACATTTCATGTGTTTACCGATTAGCAAGACGACTCTCTGTTGACAGTTGAGTTTTCCTTTGATTGACATCGTATTATCGGTTACAACTATAAATGCCCAAAGGTAATTAATAGTTTATTTTATACTATCTTGTACGTAAGCCTAAATGTTCACAAATAAGAAATTGTTGTTTCCACTTTGCGTTGCATGTCCGAACGAAGTAAATCAAAATTCGTGTAACTTTTCCAACAGCGAACGATTCCTGACAGGTACATAATTTTCCCATGAAATTCAGAATGCAGTAGACGTTGGATATCAAGTCATTGAAGTGTACGAAGTTTGGTGCTACGACATTACAGTTTATGATCGTGAAACAAAGAAGGGCTGGTTATTCAGTTAATATATATACACGTTCCTAAAATCCAAGCTTCAATCTTATGGATAAACAGTCAACTGTGTCAAATAAAAATAAAAGCAACAATATATTCACAGTACCAGAATATGAAGGAATTACCTTAGGTGCATGGAATATGGTAATATAAATTCCGCACGTCATAGTCTCACAAACCTTTGCTTGAACTGAATGTGGGGACGACTTACTTTGCAAGACAATTTCATCCATACTATCATAATTAATGATCCAAAAGAACTGAATAAAAAAAACTAGTAATTCTAAACATACAGATGAATCAAATTATACCACTGTATGATATAATTCTATATTATGCATTTATTCGCAATCGGTAGATATTCCAGTTCAAAATCGTAATTCTGATGTCCTCGGAGCTTTCACTACTTGTAAGGCCCGAATGGAACTACATAAAAATTTAGAAAACCTCCAAAAGTCTTATGCTTTGAAATTTACACGATATTTAATCCGTGCAGTAATATTTACACGATTATCTGAATCTACAATACATCCAGAGGCATTACAGTACTCCATGTCAATTCAACTGGCTGATTCTTTTTAAATGGCATACATAAAAAAATACGTGTCTGGAGAACCCAAACAAGTATGCCTTGCAAATTTATGACTCCGAGACGGAGTTGACAAGTTATATGTGCAGAATTCGAGAATTGATATAATTACAATGGTAGCTAATTTAAATTTCAATAGTTTAGAACAACAGATTGTGAGTCAATCCCGTGAAAAAATATCCATTGTTACACCACATATTTTTTTTTAGAAATTAATACTGTAATCTTCTTACGAAGCCAGAAGAGAAGAATCACAGTTTCAATTCTAGAAAACGTCTATTAATACCAGGTACCTATAAAAAGTTGCATTGGGTATAAAAAGCTAAAACAAAATTATGTACAACAGCCGAATTTCCTTTATTTCACAATATCACAGGACGACGAAACGAATTCTATGACATCACACACCTTTTCCTCCTTCCGATGCCTAGCGGAGACCAACTATGAAGCGAATTTAGGTGCGAAAAGAATATTTTTAATCATTTAGTGTGTGATTCAGCATAAAACACTAAATGTTGTTCAGTACCTACAATTCATACATTTCCTATTTTAGGATTCAAGAATACACCATTTGAGCTCCCAGTTTCTAACATCAGCGAAATCGAATCACGCGGTTCCACGAAAACAAATTAATACAATCATCCAATAACCGTTTGTCTCGACTACATGTAAAAGAAGGAAACCATCAATAATAATTATGTTCTATCTATTAAATATTTCTAAAATAAGTCAAATCAAGTTTTGTAAACATTAAATATTATCACGTTGCTTTTCAAGAGAAAACAATTTGCTTTCTTTCTCTCTCTTTCTCATTCTTCTTACAATTGCCGTGACAATTTGTTAGCAGGGGTGAATCCAGAAGGGGGGGCGATCGGGGCGATTGCCCCCCAGAAGAGGAAACTTTCTTATTTTATATATATAAATAAAACCCATCCTAAAGTTTGGAGCCCTTAAAAGTAGCAGTATGACAACCCACCGCTTCCCCCGCAGAAGTCGGTCCTGGATCCGCCCCTGTTTGTTAGATTTGTTGTATGTAAGTATTCTCATGTACCTGCTGATAATTATTGATGTTTATTAAATATCTAATCTTTGATCACTTGTTATGGTTGTAGGTTTCCTCATGCCCTTACTGGATCTCAATAACATTATTTTTTTTTTTCAGGAAACAAAATAAATTTAGCACGTTTATTAACATGTTTTACTTTTTTATTCAAAGAAATTTGTTTAGTTCCAGGAGAGAAATCACAGGCACAATTGTACCACTGCACAGTACAAAAACCAATCATCTTAAAATAAATATCCATTAGCATAAGGAAAAAATATTTTATTAAAATATGTGTTTTAAAAAGCCTGTATTTTATTTCATACTTCGAGAAGTTCAAATTCAGTTTTTCTCAAACAGATTTTACAAGTGTAGAAATTTTCATTCATTTCTTTTATCACAGTTAACCGGTGAAAAATGTAAACTTAATTTGTTTTACAAAATTTTGAAATTGAATAAATAATTCTTCAGATTTTTGATTCAGAAAATTTCATAACTAATATTTCGTTAGAAAAAATCAGCAATATAATTTCAGGTACAGAATTTTCTTAAAAGTAAACTTTTGTTCAAAAGAAGTTTTATCTTAGAATTTTTAAAATTTTAAAAGAAAAGTTTTCAATCCAGAATTTTCAAGAAATTCTTTTATAAAAAGTTTGAAACAAAATTCTTTTTTCAGATTTTTTAAAATTTCAAAATTGTTTTCGTTACGAAAAACTTCTAACTGATCCGACCAGATATATCGATTCATTCTGAAACAACATTATTGTTGGCAGCACTGAAAAAACGTGTAGACCTATATATTGTTGAGTATTTGTTATCTATTCATTGTCGTAGTTGAGACTAAAGTGTCATTGAGGCGTTGATCTACAACAATGTGAAATCCAAAAGATATGAGCACTGCTAGTTTCGAAGCTAGGAGTCTCCGAGAAGAATCAACCATTACGAACAGACTAAGGTTAAAGAATAAATATCTGGTTTGCATTACACCTCCAAATACAGAGAGCTAAACAATATGGTCATGTTTGTGTTATTCCTTGTGTTTTAAATCCCATTGACTAACAAAACGTTTAGCATTGCGATGAAACAATCATGCAATATCACCTCAGCCAGTGGTCCAGGGGGACAATCGGGGCGATTGCCCCTCCCAGAAGGTTAAACTTTCTTATTTTACATATATAAGGAAAACCCATCCCAGAGTTCGAAGCTATTAAAAGTAGCTCTAAGTAGTGGTATGACAACCACCGCACCCGCAGAAGTCGGTCCTGGATCCGCCTCTGATATCAGCAAAATATATATATGAGTGGTTTTCTTCAAGGTCAGACGTTAATAACAAGAAAGAAGATTCATATGAAAGTAGTACAAGGAGAACAAAACTAGATATTACTTCCCTCAAATTTTAAGAAAGGAGCATGTATGTTACGGAAAGAGAATGGATCCCTATGTCCTATGAAAAGAGAATGGACCCCTATACTTATCCATATAACCATATAACGTGTTAAAGGCCCATCAAAGAACAAATTACGTCAGTAACCGACCACGTGGAGAACACGTGGCAATACTAGTATTCGCTCATTTTTTTAACTCACAGAATGGGATTAGCAGTACCGTTCAAATTTACAGTGGTATGTATAGGAGTTCTAGAAATCATTCATTAATTTTTTAACAATTCCAAAATTTAAGAGTGGTCCTATGTCCCCCTTCCAAAAATTTAGAAGAAGACGATGGGTTCGTGGACTGAATTATATAACCATATAACGTAATAAACTCTCATCAAAAAGGATAATTGGGTCCAAAACCTCCAAATCTTTAAATTTGGATAAGTTCATACCCACAGCAGGAAACAAGATGAAACACCCGAATTTATAGGGGTTATATTGGCTCCAGAAAACATTTACCTTTTTCAACAATTTCTAAATTTAAGGAGAGGTCGCGGTACCCCTCCTAAAATTTGAACCGGACATTCATGTCTTATAAAAGAGAATAGTCGCCTATACTCACCCATATAATCATAGAAAGTAATAAGGCCTTTCAAAGAGGAGGAAATATGTTAGAAACCTCCAAATTGTAAGTTTAAGAGGGGTATAACAGTGTATTCATGTCTTATGAAAAGATGGACTCATATATTCACCATATCTTCATAAAAGAGAATTAAAAAAGATTAAAAACTCCTAAATTTACATTTTTGGCAATTTTATACCTATCAAACGGAACGAGATGGACTATTCAATTTTGCTGACGTATATACCCCTCTCCTATGCTGTCACACCAAAGTGTTTGTGGTTTCCCAAATGTAAGGAGTGTGGTCCTGTATATCCCTCAAAAAATTTACGGTAGGCCAAGGTACCTTTTCCAAAATTTAAAGGGGGTTGTCCTGGGTACCTCAGGGCATAGCCGTGGGGCAGGGAGCCGAGGGCACAAAGTTATGTCAACTACTGCCCTTACTACTGCTACGTCTTCGATTAATTACCTTCAACTGTATTAGTTTCTTATTAAAATAAATATTGTTTTCATAGTTTATTGTTTTACTATTACTAATATTTACTAGTTTATTCTGTTGGATGAACCTACAATAAAATACGTATTTTTATAATAGAGGTTACCTAGGTCCAGGAGGGCTTCACAATTACAGCAGATATGTAAATTGTACTGGTGGAGCTGCTGGTTATATTGATCGAGTTGTTTTTGGCGACAACCACATATATCAGCATCCTACTTGTGAGAAAATTTATCATACAATGGTGCCTTATGATCCTGAAGGTAAGTTACGTAAACTTGGTAGTAATTTTATTAGAGTTTTGTATAATTCGTGTTGTGAAATAATGTGAAAGTATATGTTGGTAATAAATTATGGTGTCCTCCTTCTAGATACTATGTAAGAAAATATGTATATTGAAACGAAAGGCTAATAAATGAGTCAAAATACCCGGGTTATCCCCATTCGCTATGCTGATACTGGGAATATCTGCCATACAGTATTGGGACCATACGATATATTCGAAAGAAACGCGATTACTTAGTAGCAAATATTAATTAAGTAGTAGGCGTACATTACTTAAGGTGATTACATTGTCTTATTGTATACATTTGCAAAATCTTTCTTAAAACCACTATATAAATTTATCTTTGCTACTGAGGGAAACAAATACTGGGGAAGCTTATCTGTGTAGCACCAACATGGATGGATATGCACTCTAAGTGGAATTACTGTCTAATGCCGAACAGAAAACGCAATTGGCGCGAAACAAGTGTATATCGACAATTCGCTCGGGTACAAGAATAATGCTATGGTATCTGCTCCTACTTTCCATATATATATATATACATCCTCACTTCATTGTCAAGGCCCTATATTGGTATTTTACATTTAAAATTGCAACCGGGTGTTTCTCGCAGCCGTATACGATTGTCAGATGATCACCCTTGTTCTTCGCGCGCAGAGTCATTCGAAGACTGAAAACGTACTCTGTACACAAACAGTTTATGGTTGTGAACTCGGAAAGCCTGGTACTTCTGCTTGTCAAGGTCAAAAAGTGGGAGAATAAAGTATGTGTAGAATGTAAAGAGGGTGCAACAGTGACGGATACTTGTAAGAAACATATTCAGTTGTAGTTCGTGCACATTCCGCCTGTAGCGCTACTGAGGCACAACGTATATTGTAACTTTATAACTCTTGTACACCGCTAGTAGGTGTATTGGCGTAAGTGACGACCGAAACTATGTTGTCAGCTCTGACTGCGATAACGCACTAATGTGCTGCTTTTGCTTTTCCTTTTTCTCCTTTGTCATTTGTGAGATACCAAACATGTTGTTTTTGCTTGTTGCACGCGCTGAACGGGTACCTGCGGAGCGAAGTATTTAAGAAGTTGACTACATAGTCTTGTTTACGACAGAAATATGATAAGTACTTTGAATTATAATAGGTTTTAAATAGGTTAACTGTTGAAAAAAATGCGAAAATAAAGCTGTACTTGTATATGTATCTTAGTCGAGGACGTAGCTACTGACAGTGTTGATTACAGATTTTCTCTTGGAAGAATTTCATTACACTAGAGGTGAAAAGCAGACGTCCATTTAGACAGCCCCCACCCCATCTTTTCAGACTCAATCGGAAATGGTGTCAATCGTTTGTACACAAATGTGCAGGCAAAATTTTCGTTTGTACACAATTAGGGGCGCCGCCAGAATAAAAACAAAGTGGGGGCTGTCTAAATGGTAGTCCCCACCATGTCCAATTAAATCAGAAATCATCGCAATCGTTTGTACATCGTTTGTACAGAAATGTGTGTGCGAAATTTTTGTTTGTACACAATTATGGGCGCCGCCAGAACGAAAACAAAGTGGGGACTGTCTGAATAGTAGCCCCTCCACCATGTCCAATTCAATCACAAATTTTCGCAATCGTTTCTACATCGTTTGTACAACAATGTGCAGTCCAAATTTTCGTTTGTATACAATTAGGGGCGCCGCCAGAACGAAAACAAAGTGGGGACTGTCTGAATAGTAGCCCCTCCACCATGTCCAATTCAATCACAAATTTTTGCAATCGTTTCTACATCGTTTGTACAACAATGTGCAGGCCAAATTTTCGTTTGTATAGAATTAGGGGCGCCGCCAGAACGAAAACAAAGTGGGGGCTGTCTGAATGGCAGCCCCTCCACCATGTCCAATTCAATCACAAATTGTCGCAATCGGTTGTACATCGTTTGTACAAAAATGTGCTGGCGAAATTTTTGTTTGTTCACAATTAGGAGAGCCGCCAGAATGAGAACAAAGTGGGGGGCTGTCTAAATAGTATCCCCCACCATGTCCAATTAAATCACAAATCGTCGCAATCGTTTGTACAGAAATGTGCAGCCGAAATTTTCGTTTGTACACAATTAGGGGCGCCCGCAGAACAAAAACAAAATGGGGGCTGTCTGAATAGTAGCCCTTCCACCATGTCCAATTCAACCACATATTATCGCAATCGTTTGTACATCGTTTGTTCACCAATGTGCAGGCAAAATTTTTGTTTGTACACAATTATGTGCGCCGGCAGAACAAAAACAAAGTGGGGGCTGTCTAAATGGTAGCCCCCACCATGTCCAATTCAGTCACAAATAGTCGCAATCGTTTGTACATAGTTTGTACAGAAATATGCAGGCAAACGTTTCGTTTGTACACAATTAGGGGAGCCGCCAGAACGAAAATAAAGTGGGGGCTGTCTGAATGGTAGCCCCTCCATCATTTCCAATTCAACCACAAATTGCCGCAATCGTTTCTACATCGTTTGTACAACAACGTGCAGGCCAAATTTTCGTTTGTACACAATTAGGAGCGCCGGCAGAACGAGAACAAAGTGGGGCTTTCTAAATGGTAGCCCCACACCATGTCCAATTAAATCACAAATTGTCGCAATCGTTTGTACATCGTTTGTACAGAAATGTGCAGGCGAAATTTTCGGTTGTACACAATTAGGGGCTCCGGCAGAACGAAGACAAGGTGTGGGCTGTCCAAATGGTAGCCCCCACCATGTCTAATTCAATCACAAATTGTCGCAATCGTTTGTACACCGTTTGTACAAAAATGTGCAGGGAAAATTTTCGTTTGTACACAATTATGTGCGCCGGCAGAACGAAAACAAAGTGGGGGGCTGTCTAAATGATAGCCCCCACGATGTCCAATTCTGTCACAAATAGTCGCAATCGTTTGTACATAGTTTGTACAGAAATATGCAAGCAAACTTTTCGTTTGTACACAATTAGAAGAGCCGCCAGAACACTACGTGGTAGTATCGTGTATTTGGACTTCTTATATAGAGTAGCAAGAAGGGGGCAAAGTTAGCTAATTTTTGGAGTTTGGAGTTCAGCTGCTACAGTTTAGTTTCGTTTCTTTTCATACACTTTGGTTCCTCTATCTTCATAGCCAGGAATCAGAACTGATATTCTTCCACACCAAGGCTTGAGTGTCCGATGTCTTATTCATCTCTCTTGAAATTGTTTATTTAAGGAGCTACTGAACCTCGAGAACAAACTGTGCAGGTGAACTATTTTCTTGCAAGTGGATTTCATTGATGATGTACCTAGATACAAACTCTCGACTTCTGGCACAAAGAATGTTTGGAACATTTTCAGAAACCTATCGCCAGATGAGAAAAATGTACCAGCGATATGGTCTATTGAAACCGCAAACATCACAAATCACATGTGTGCGGTGATATGCGCACCTCCAATTTATATGAATTTTCAACACTATAAATTCGGCAGTTGTGCCTAATCATTTTTTCTGACACGTAATATGTGATCTTATCTACGAACGGACTCCCAGAAAAAAAAACATTCGTTAACTTTCAAACGGGAAGCACTAATTCTAAGAATTTCATTTTTATATAAATTTTTATATATCAAATCGCCTACATTTTAACGTCTACGGCAGTGCTTTTCCCTTTTTACGTACATCTCATCTAACGTTAACCTCCGCATTTCCAGTTGCAAGAGTCATTGCTCAAGCGATTTCAAAAGACTATTGTTACATGCGCTCCTGCATTGTCTGAATCACATCATCATTCTGGTCTTTCTTTCCCTAGAATTTCTATTAGATATCCCGGAGCCGCAAACTTTTCATATCATGAATTTATGACGTTCTCTCTGCTGCCAGTGGACTCCACTACGTTCTTTGGAACTTTCATTTCACTGAAACTCAGAACTGCGGAAAGTGTAGCATACATATGCCTTTTTCTATACCGACACATTACCTCGAGTTTGTGAGCACTAACACAATCGCCATTGGCCAGAATGGGTAGAATAAACCTTTAAAGTTTCCTCTTCCTCACCGAAGAAGTTATATTGGTAGACCTAACTGGTACACTTGGCATCAAAATATTGTGACAGCTAACGCCGTGCAGTTAGGCCACCCGATATACACCTTTTTATCCCATAATCGTGTCAAGTAAAGAAACCCTTTTCAATTCTCCTTTCTTGTCTCCTATACTAAAATTACCTAACAGTATGACCGCATTTCTTATTTCAAACTATACATGTATTAGTTTCGATAAAATGAAATAACAAAACCGAGACGAAACAAGATTCATAGGTTGATGTAGGGAGAAACTGAAGCACACACAATGAAAAATTGAAACCAATGGACGTCTATTACACAGATTCAGAAATGAGGCAGAGAGAGAGAGAGAGAAGAGGAGAGAAGAAGAAAAATAAAAAGGAGAACAGATAAAACTGTCGAATTCAAACGTAGTAAGGAAAGAACCTAACATTATGAAGTTCCGTTTCCAGAAATCCAACAGTAATATAGAAATAACGATCGTTTTTACATATTTTTTCAGAACGATTCGAATATATAGAGGATGTTTTAACATTCATTATGTCCCTTTCATAATGCATAACACACTCAATTTCGAGTAGAACTGTAGATCTCTGACACACATCTAGGATAATGTCAAAAGTTTAACACATGCTTTGTTTCCGCGTGGTTCCATTGCAAATTCGTACTCTTCGCGTGGTTCGAGTATTCATTGGATGTACTCTTCCAAAATACATTCTAACAAACCCAGTAGATAGCGTTGGTCATATCCTCCATTTCAGACTACTAATGTAAACTGAACAAAAAACAAAAAAAAAAACGTAAAAAAAAGAAAGGCAAAGAGAACGCAAGAAACATAAAATAGAACAATTCTATTTTACTGCTAAATTTCTATCAGAAATACCCTCTGTCAAAAGTCCAAAGTGTATCGTAATGAAAAGATACAAATGTTGGAAAGGAAAATTTTATGTTAATCATGGATCTAGCATGTTTCAAATTTCAACGTGAAAAAGACACATTGAATTATAGGGTGGGAACAGATTTTGTGTCTTAATAAAATTTTGTTTTCAAATAACCAAAGAGGTTACCATTTTCTAAACTTTTCCGAGGATTAATCTATTCGTAACATCCAGCATTGATTTCACCTTTTCCAGATATAACGTAATTTGCACAGATAGAATTAACACACTAAGACGAAAGGGATCATCGTGTCAGTCGGATAATGTAGACCGCCACTGGGTCGAGGATTCAAATCCGCAGTGACCCGGTAATTCAATTGAGACTCTGTAACCCAGAGGATAAAAAAGAGATTTTACTTATTCCCTTGCGATTAAACAGTATTTCTGTCACAGATGACCGGGACTGGAAATGTTATGTACAGAGCACGAAAAACAAGACGCCGAAGTTAACACTTAATTAGATTGTCCAGACCAGGTATATCGGGCTCTTGCTCTGTTTTAACTTCAGAACATGAAGTGCGTGTGTGTGAGAGAGGGAGATATGGGAGAAGGGAAAGATGCAAAGACAGGATAGGGATCATCAAGTAAAAGAAAGGGGGACGAATATAGATACGAAACATATCATTGCAGTGTATGATGTTGAACGCACACACTGTTTACTCGAACTATCGCCAGTGATGACTTTTAAGTTCTCCACCAGAAGATAAATCTCTGCAGCCATTATTTAATGCGAAAAGAAACATAGTTCCTAATGGAGAATCGAACCAAGATTTTTCATTGTGTAGTCTGTCACGTTACCACTACACCACCGATTGCTTTAGCGAAACTATGTTTAACAAATGGTATAGTGTTTCTTTCTGAGAACGATAACAGGAAAAGTGTATACTGCAGATCAATGATGTTTTTGGTAATTAACCTTCCCTTTCCCAACCAGCATTCTTAAGCAGTCACTGTCATGATACAGGTATTTGCTTTCACATTCTTATGTATTGCTTGTCCAGTATGATAAGTCGATTCTTCACAATCACTTTGTAAAAAATTAACTTTGGCGTGAACAAGATTTGAACCTAGATTCGATAGCCGTAATTTTCATAAGACCATTACGTTACCTCTACGCTATCATGACATCTGAAATTACAAGGCAGATATTAGTCACTTTATCCCTGATCTTTGGAACGAAACAACGAAATTGAATTATTCGACGGCCTAGAGAGAAATTATTGCCCACTAATAAAGGAAAAACATACTCTCCAGGAAAAATTAGAGAAATAAATCATATTTTACAGTAGTTTCGTCGTGCAAGTTCAAAAGTACGTAAATAATAATAATAATAATAATAATAATAATAATAATAATGTTCACATTGACAGTACAGTAGTCTTTTATCATTATTATTATTATTATTATTTTTATTATTATTATTATTATTATTATTATTAACATCAATTACCCGCTTCGTTGGGTTATTGAGTCACTGTTTAGGATTACTAAAGCGCTCTTTGATATCGGTCAGTTCCGATGTGTCCTTCCCACCCTATGTTGTGGGACATGGCATCTGCAGTGGCATTGTTCATCTCAGCGAGGCGGAAAACTATGAATTCGACATTGATATTGGTTATTTCGATCATTTTTATACTCGTATGTGTCCTCTCCTCCAAGCTCAGGGGATGAATTTGGATTTAAACAGTATGAAATGTGTCACTGTTAATCTCAGCGACTCCAAAACTTATAGATTCACGACTTACACCGGTAATTTTTCGTTCCTTTTTTAAATGTTGTTCCCTCTCCTCATCTCTTAAGTTACACCGTGAAAGTGATATGACAGAAACCATCTCAGGTTCGAACTTCATCTAGGTTGAAAATTTGATCGAGATTGGTATGCTGGTTCAAGAGTCATTAATTTTTATTTATTTTTGATATCTCCCTCTCCCATTACCCTCCCCAAGTTTTCCCGTCAAAGTGAAATTATAAAAATCATCTCAGGCCCGAACCTCTTCTATGTTTAAAATTTGATCGTGATTGATCCTTTGTTTCACGAGTTATCAAGTTTTATTTATTTTTTAACTCCTCCCTTCTCTCAACCCTAACCTATATCCTGAAAGTAAATAGATAAATATCATCTTAGGCCCGAATTTCATCTATGTTGAAAATTTAATCGAGATCGGTCGGGTGGTTCAATAGTTAGTATGTTTTACTCCTTTTTATAATTCAAACCTCATCCCCTCCTCCTATCTCTAACTTTACCGTTAAAATGAAATTATAAAAAAGCTTCCCAGGCCCGAACATTATCAATGTTGAAAATTTAACTTAGATCGGTCTTTTGGTTCAAGAGATTAGGATTCACAAACATAGTTACTTTCCATATTATAATAGAGATTATTATTATTATTATTATTATTATTATTATTATTATTATTATTATTATTATTATTATTATTAGCGTACTTTTGAACTTGCATGGGGAAATTACTGCAAAATATGTTTTATTTCTCTAATTTTTCCTGGATTGTATTTCTTTATTAGTGGGCAATAATTTTTCTCTAGGCCGTCGAATAAGTCAATTTCGTTTTTCGCACCAAAGATCATTGATAAAGTAAGTAATATTTGGCTTGTAATTTCAGATGTCATGATAGTGTAGAGGTAACGTAATGGCCTTATGAATAATACAGCTGTCGAACGTAGGTTCAAATCCTCTTCACGCCAAAGTTATTTTTCTTACAAAGTGCTTGTGACGAGTCGACTTATCATACTGGACAAGCAATACATAAGAATGTGGAAGCAAATACCTGTATCATGATAAAGACGATTTAAGAATGCTGGTAGGGAAATGGCAAGGGAATTACCAGGACATTTCAAAGACATCATTGATCCGCAGTATACACTTTTCGTGTTATCATTCTCAGAAGGAAACACTACACCATTTGTTAAACATAGTTTCGCTAAAGCATTCGGTGGTGTAGTGGTAACGTGCCAGATTTCCAAATGTAAAAGCTTGGTTCGATTCCCATCAGGTAGTAGGATTTTTTCGCATAAAATAATGGCTGCAAAGCTTTATCTTCTGATGGAGAACTTACAAGGCATCACTAGCGATAATTCGAATAAACAGTGTGTGCGTTCTATATCATACACTGTAATGATAACTATGTTTCATATTTATATTCTTCCCTCTCTCTCTTTCTAGACGATTCCCTATCCTGTCTTTGCATCTTTCACTTCTCCCATATCTCCCTCCCTCTCACACACACTTCATGTTCCAAAGTTAAAACAGGGCAAGAGCCCGATATACCTGGTCTGAAGGATCTAATTAAGTATTAACTTCGGCGTCGTGTTTTTCGTGCTCTGTGCATAACATCTCCAGTCCTGGTTATCTGGGACAGAAATACTGTTTAATCGCAAGGGAATAAGTAAAATCTCTTTTTTATCCTCTGGGTTACAGAGTCTCAATTGAATTACCGGGTCACTACGGATTTGAATCCTCGACCCAGTGGTGGTCTACATCATCCGACTGACACGATAATGCCTTTGAGCTCTTAGCGTGTTCCTTCTATCTGTTCAAATTACGCTATATCCGGAAGAGATTAAATCAATGCTGGATGTTCAGAACAGATAAATCTTCGGAAAAGACTAGAAAATGGTAATCTCTTTGGTTATTTGAAAACAAAATTTTATTTGGACACAAAATTTGTTCCCATCCTATAATTCAATGTGATTTTTTCATATTGAAATTTGAAACAGCCTGGATCTATGAGGAACATAAACTTTTCCTTTCCAACATTTGTACTTTTCATTACGATACACTTTGGACTTTTGACAGAGGGTATTTCTGATAGAAATTTAGCAGTAAAATAGACTTGTTCTATTTTATCTTTCCTTCGTTCCCCTTTCTTTTCTTTTCGTTTCCTTTCTTTTTTCTTTTTTGTTCAGTTTACGTTAGTAGTCTGAAATGGAAGATATGACCAACGCTGTCAACTGGGTTTATTAAAATGTATTTTGGAAGAGTACGTCTAATCAACACTACCGAATTTGCAATCGAACCACGTGGAAACAAAGCATGTGTTCAACTTTTGACATTATCCTAGATGTGTATCGGAGATCTACAGTTCTACTTGAAATTGAAATGAAAATGAAATGAAATCTTTAAGTTTTACGTCCCACGGTTATGCCGGTTAGGCTAAAGGAGACGGTGATGATGAGTAATGAATGAAATGGTGGAATGAAGAAAGTGGGAGGAAACGGGAGAACCCCGAGAAAACCCACGCACACGGTGTTTGTCCACCACAAAGTTCACTTGGCGGGGGCTGGGATCGAACCCGGGACCCCAAGCACCAGAGGTGAACGCTCTACCACTGAGCCACCGCGGCTCCTACTTGAAATTGAGTGTGCTATGCATTATGAAAGGGACATAATGAATGTTTAAAACATCCTCTATATACTCGAATAGTTCTGAAAGATATGTAAAAATAAACGTTATTTCTATATTACTGTTGGATTTGAGGAAACGGAACTTCATAATGTTAGGTTCTTTTCTTACTAGGTTTGAATTCCACAGTTTTATATGTTCTCCTTTTTATTTTTCTTCTTCTCTCCTCTTCTCTCTCTCTCTGCCTCATTTCTGAATTTCTGTGTAATAGACATCCGTTGGTTGTAATTTTTCATTGTATGTGTTTTAGTTTCTCTCTACATCAACTTATGAATCTTGTTTCGTCTCGGTTTTGTTATTTCATTTTATCAAAACTAATACATGTGTAGTTTGAAATAATAATTGCTGTCATATTGTTGGCTAATTTTAGTATAGGAGAGAAGAAAGGAGGAGAGAGAGGGGGTCTCTGTACCTAACACGATTACGGGATAAGAAGGTGTATATTGGGTGGCCTAACTGCACGGCGTTAGCTGTCTCAATTTTTTTGATGCGGAGTGTACAATAAATGAATCTGAGTTGCCTACGGACTTTATCCTTTTCTTGAATATCAAAGTACTTTTCTTCGCTTAATCGAAGACCATTTTTCATTTCCTTTTCTTCCTTGGTTTGTTTCATTTAGCAAAAGATTCACATTCCGCCTTTTATTTTTCCCTCTTATTAAATAAATGCTTTTGTTAACATGTGTATTATTATTGCCTACCGGTTCCGATGCTAACCAAGACGTCCAATATTTTATGAGTACTACTATTGTTTACATTAATATTATTATTTCTTTGTTTTAGGGTTGCTTGGTGTCTTGACATCAATCTTTCTAGTTTTCCTTGGAGTTCAAGCTGGAAGAATATTAATAATATACAGCAATAACGTAGCACGTATTTCCAGATGGTTGATATGGTCACTAATAACCGTAAGTACTCAAACTGTGTGTAACATTTTTGAATAATGTAGAAGGTACATTATGTTTTCTCATTTAAGCGTAAGTTATCGTGCGAATAGATATGTATCCTGAAGTTAAAAATAGCTTTATATTATATTTTGAATACCGAATTAGATTTGAGGTATTTTTAGCAAAGAACAGAAGAGAAGATCCAGTGAGCTGTAACTATCGGTATTAGAAGCAGTTTTAATAATACATGTAAAATACGCTAATCTCGTTTTGATATGGATTTGGTCACAAAAACCTTAGGATCCCAGAATTATCTCCTAAATTACAATCCTAAAGGTCCTCAACAATGTTTTTTACCTTACGTGAGTGCTAATTGACAATAATTTGTGAAATAAAACCCGGAGATTTCTTCTAATAAGCATTGCTATCTTCAATATTAACCTTAAACGCACTGTCTATTGATTCACACTCTTTCAAATAAGTAGCGTAAGTGATTCCTGGAATAATCAGAAACAACATTAAGTATAGGTTGGAGCTATCATTTCTTATACCTCCAATCGTTGTTTATAAGTATCGTAGCACAAAGTATTAATGACAACATGAGATCAGGCCTATCTCATGACTATGGCACGCACTTTCGGAGCAGAAGACCCGGATTCGATTCCTGGTAGCGTAATATACATTTGAAATCCGAGGTCCACGTCTTATCTATACTCTGTCACGAAAACTGACGTTTCACTGCGAATCAAGTAACCAACCAACAAGATAGAATACAAACTCAGGATTTGTAAAAGGCGTATGCCGTAAGAGCGATTAAAATTGGCGCTTAATGATAAATAGGTGGGCGGGATCAGTTGCACAATCTCTTCAGTGTACAGAGCAGTGCTCTAAGAAGCTTGACTGGATAATAATCGAGTAACGAAGCTTGAAGAAATAAAGATCAAACATATAGAAAAGCATTGATATCTCTCAACATCATAAGACACAAAATAAAATGACAAGTGTATTCAAAGGGTGTCATCATCTCCGTACGGAAAGACGGCTTCTCGAACTGCATAATATTTTTCCATACGAAACGTGCTGTCACGTCATCGATGCGTGTGGAAGCAACGGATAAAAGGTAACCTATACAATGATCATCTTACATTGAAGGACGCAATGTTACCACGCCATGGAATGGCAGCAGTAATGAAGCTACATTATCTGACTTCGCCCTAGCCGAAAGTATTGATCCATCTTCTTCTTGATTTTGGTAGGGGATTGTTTGGATGCATTTACCTGTGTTGCTAGGGATCCACGTTTCAATCGCGGATCAACTGAACTTCCGATGAACAACATCGTTTACGTGAGTTACCTCGGTGTTTCCGCGTTAACTTCCACATTCACATTGCACGACTTCTTATTATTCACCTTCCTTAGTCATACATTTTTTTTGATTTCTTCCGAGAACATTAAATTATAAATTTCATTCTAATTTCATTTCTTGATTTTGGGCGATATACGTTGTCCCACCCCTTAATTTTCGGCAGGGTTCATTGTCACAGACCATTAACTCTACAAATAAACAAAAGTGGTAAAGATGTATGGGACTCTGGTATGCAGCTGTGAAAATTTGATATGTCTACCTCATTCCATAGGCTGGGTAAAAATTGCAAAAAATTATGAATTTGAAAGGTTTAATATAAGGCTTTTTCATAGCATGTGATGGTAAGTATGCATACCGTGGACCACTTCTTTTATTACAACAGGAATAATATGGTCATCCATCTTTCGCAAATGTAATTAATGTATTGGCCGAACCCTACAATTTGGGATTCGGCAGGAAATAAAAAATCGTGGTTATTGTGTAGGGCTTGCCTACACACTACTGCCTATTTTGGTGGTCCATCTCGTTCCTCTAGACAGAAAGTTAGGTGTCTTCTACATGAACCTGGTCCAAGGTAACATCTCCCAAAATGTCAAAACGGGATTTTTGCGACTACGATTTTGGCAGATGCTCCATGAGCACCAGAATCCTTTCCAAAACATAAGAACTGAATATGAGAGAGATTATTTCAAAGCTCATAGATGAAGTCTCAAAAGAACTTCTTTGAGGTACTACCTTGAATTATGCTTATGGTAAGCTTCCGATCACAAAAAACGGTCTGAAAAGTTGAATCTAAGTATTTATGTCAGTGGGGTCTGCTTACCAAGTAAATCTGTTTTCCCTCTATCCTGTTAAAGAGCAGCATGCGTATTCTCTAATAAGAGTAGACCATATGGATTACCTTCAATTCAGTATTTAAGAGGCATGTAGAAAACAATGAAAATATATAGCAAGGAAGAAAGGTAAAAGTGAAACCTGACATACCACATAATACGAGTTTGAAGCGTGTGCAAAGCACATTGTCACAATGCAGTAAATCAAACAAACGGAGAAGAATAGTATTCATGCGCTCTGGTTAAAGTAGATAGCATAATGGATTCGCCTCTCAATATTTTTGACATGGATTCGAATCCTCTCTACAGAAGCTATTTTGTTCAGTAAAAAACGTGCATTTTCCTTACAGAGAGGATTCATACTTGAATGTAAGAAATTTATAAATATATCACAAATATTCATATAATGCATTTGAATATATATATCAAACAAAAGCACAGCCCCTTGTCCTTCTGTCTCTAACGTTTACTGTGATGCGGGTGGCCCATGCTTGATTCCCGCCAGGAGCTCATATGTGTCGTATTACACGTTAAGCAGTAGGTCGAAATATCGTATAACTTCCGTGTTCAATAGACTGAAATAATGTGATGTCACATCTATTTCGTTGCCATGGTGATCGTAGTTTTATTTTCTAAACAACATGGCCTAAGAACCTAAGTATAGAGTGAAAACAGTGACGTGTTGACTTTCTGGATTGCAAACATTAAAGTAAAAGAAAAACTTGTACATGTTTAAAAAGATTCCAATGAATGAAACTACGAAAACATAGAAAAAGCAAGCGATTAGGTAAATAATATGAAAAATATGACAAGCGTTGAAAGTGAAATGTTTCCCCTGATATTAAAGATTTTCTGATTTATACATTTGGAAGGTACGTTACTTGTCAGTAAATACTTAGCTTATTTATTATCGGATATTAAATTTAAATAATTCTGGAAAATATTTATTTATTACTATCAGTATCACACATTACATTTCAAACGTGTATGTCTACAGAAATTGTTTTTAAAAGTTATGCTGAACCATTCATAATTGGATGTTTTCTTGCACTGTCAGTATATATTTTTAATGTAAGTTGAAAATATAAGGAAAGATCCGATTCATGTTAACCGATCAGAAATTGGTCCACAGTGAAAATTCTTAGAATGTATATGGTTACAAGCTTCGTGTCATTTTTTTGATTGATTGATTGATTGTTTGTTTATTTTGTAGCCACTGTAACTATGCACTCATATTTTAAAGGGTGGGTGTAAAATATCTAAATGCGCCAATATAATTAACATTATTTTCAAAATATACAATCATATTTCCTTGTAGACAAATCGTATATTTATTCTATTTTCATTGTGCAGACAGCTCATCAGTCTGTACCTTAGGGTTTTTACATTGCGTATACTTCTGTAGTTGATTTTGTTCATTGTGCGTTACGTGGTAACGGCGCTGGCATTAAGCAATTTCTATCTCATCATATTACCTAGAGATGTCGCCCCTGTAGAAAAATGTTCCTTATATGTTACTTTAAAATTTCTAAATTGTGGACTCATATTCTTAATCTGTACTTTTTCCTGCCAACTTTACTTTGTCTCAAAATATTCTAAAATTATTATTAACCCTGTGCTCTTATTAACAGTATACTTCATAGTACTCTTATCGCTTCATGCGTTTTTCTTTAGAAAAAAGCATGGCGATCACCATGGTAACGAAGAGGAAATGACGACACCACTATTTCAGTCTATAGCACAGTAAACTCCTATATAGTATAATCTAATGTTGACTCAAACGTGAAATTATGTACATTTGAGAGTTTTCTGCATCTCCCATACACAAAACCTGATTGAAGTATACTGCGCGCAACAGGAATTATTGTGTAAGAAACTAGATGATTTATTAAATTATTCTAAAATTTCTGCTAATCTATCTCAATATCCAAGCAGACTTCTCCGTTCTGCACACAGGAATAATAACGTGTATTAGATATCAATCCAGAAACTTAAAGATTGTTGAAACTTTCCTCCTGTTTTTCATTTCTCATTTTTTGTTTTCAAAAATGCTGAATCACTATTTTTAATCAACAGCTTGCTTACCGAAGAACACACTTCCAATTGAAGGAAATCCGAATATCTGGAACTTTCTAAATAAAGACAGAGAAATTTCAGTATTTTAAATATTTTGTTCTTTTGTTTCGTACCAGCGAAGTTTCCAAAAATAGTGGAACATGTATTCCTCTGCTTTTAATTACTAATTTTATACCTCTAAGTTGAGCATTCTTAGCTGGGTCATTTAAAAGGAAATTTGAATATTATACAAATGCTCTTCCTACAGTTACTCATGGAAGTTTCGGAAACACTTAAGCACTTATTTCCATTTTTAAGAAATACAGAATGTATTAGTGGAATCCCACCCTCAATATTTCAAAGTAAAGAAAACAAAGGAAAATTTTAATATAGAAATGGCCCGCACGGAAGCTGCTTTTCTTCTTTTTTTGAAATGTTGAAACATGAAACATGAAGAAACAAATTGTTACGTTTTGTACTTTCTGAATAAAGGAACTATAATTTGCGTATTCTTGAAACGATACTCTCATCTTCCTCAGGATAGATTTTTCGAAAATACTTAAACACGTATTACATTGCTTTTAAACAAGTCTAAATTCTGAGTTTCATCTCCCAAACTCAAGGATTCTTAGGATATTCAATCCATGGCAGAAAATTTGCTCCACCTTCAAACTTGCGTAGGCTACATGTTTCAATCAAAATCTTTCTTACGATATTCCTTGGTTTTGTGACAAAAGGAGTATTCTGTCTAAATTTCAGTCCATATAACACGAAATTCAATGACAGTCATCCGAGGAAAGTTTCGGCAGCGTATAGTCTCTTATTTTGAATACCTTGAATAGCATACACCGCGACGATTCTCTCACCATGCGATCTTCTTCGAGCTTGCCAACTAAACGAGGGCGTGCTCGCTTCCTCACGTTTTATTTTTGTCTTTTGAGTAATTTAATTTTTAGTTCGCGAAGTTGTTTTTTAAAATTTTATTTTTGGGTAAGCTGTGAAATTCATTTTTCATTTTCCTTTAAACTGTAAAATTCATTGTTTATTTGTGCTTAAACTCTAACACTACGAGTTTGAAAAACTGACTTAGGTGTAAAAATAATTCAAATCAGTACTTGCGATATGAAATCGGTGGCTTTTGATACTTTTCCAAAAGGTACACTTTCATCGTTGATCGCGAAACGAAAATTTAGTACGGCATTTCCCCTTGTATTCTACAGTCAGAAACTTTAGAAAGTTGAGGTGGGATGTATAAAAAATGAGAGCTTTTTCCATTAGCAGAATAGTTTCAGTGTATGCCTGATAGTTGGACAACCAACATGGCAGCAAATACATGCCCGAAAACATAACGTGCCAGAATATTCCTTACTTGGAGGAAAAAGCATTACTATCTGAGAGCATCACTTAGAGAAACAACCATACGAGATAAATCTGCAAAAATTTCATTCACGTTAAGTTCTAAGAGATTGGAATTAATGCAAAGAAAACGAAAATACATGCAGAGACCAAAAAAAAAATATGGAAAGCTAAACAAAATGAGAAAAAAAGGAAAGAGGGAAAGGAAAGAGCGAAAGACATGGGAATAAATTAAATTTTAAAGCTTAACGAAAAACAGTTTGCGTCTTTCCCCCTGCGTCTATCTTGGGTTTTTCTCCCGTTATGCGATAAACCTGTTTCAGTATCAATTGCAAACATCATTTACAATGTTTAATTCCTTTGAAAAAAGTAACTCTTAATCCAGGCTGGGATTCCAACACAGGACCCTTAGAATAGCAGTCACACACGCTGTCCACATAGCTACAGAGGCATATCAAGTGTGTTCTTAAATCAGCCATTGTCTGCGAGTAGTGCTCTCAAACGGGTCGGGTTACGGGTCGGGTCGGGTCAGGTCAACTCGGGTCGGGTCGGGTCAGTCGGGTCAGCTCGGCTCGGGTTATGGGGTCGGGTTATTCGGGTCGGGTTATCGGGTCAGGTCAGTCGGGTCAGCTCGGGTCGGGTTGGGTCAGTCGGGTCAGTTCACTTTGGTAAACTGAGTTTAGATTGAGTTTAAACTCGGCTGAAGTCGAAAGCTGCTGTTTTTCACTAGCTGCCTACTTAAAAATAGCAATTTTCAATTGATTTTAAAGAAACCATAAATCTATTTTGAACACTTGCAGCTAGTGTTTTTATGGTAAATGCTTATTTTTGTACTTGTGTGTACGTTAGTTTTTAAATGTGGAAGATTGATTTTGCCAATCGACTGTAATATTAATATCTACGCCAATATGGAGTCTGGATTTAGAACAAAACTAAAAGTTGTTTGAGCAACACCAAAAGAGATAGTGGATATGGACGACCAAGCCCAAGCAGGGCCGCGCTGGCACAGTGGTAGAGAATTCATCTCTGGTGCATGGTGTCCAGTAGCGTAGCTAGAGTTATTTCAGGGGGGGCAATGAAGGGCCCAAGAGGATTTTGAGGGGACCATCTCCAATATATATATATATGTGTGTGTGTGTATTCAAAGTGAATGTTTCCAACTTTGTGGTTCATGATTTTACTCTTTGGAAAACAGTAAAAATATAAGAATTTAGTACCTCAAACAACTACGATTCATTAATGCAATGCATTTCTAATATAAGTAAATAGTTATTTAATCATGGCGTTTAAAATATGTGTAGCTGGTTGACTTAAGTGGAAGCAAACACACTTTTACAGGTAAAGAAAATAACTTATAGGTTCATGCCTCTACTTAAAGAGGATCTTTCTATTCGTGTGGGCAACAGCAAACATATCCACAAGTTGTTAAAGATCTAACGATTTAGCAATTTTCTTCTCAATGTAAAGTAACACTAAGTTTTTCAACTTATCATGAGTCATTGAATTGCGTATACAAGTCTTTAATCTTTTCAAAGAAGAGAATGGCCTTTCACATGTAGCACTAGAAACTGATATAATCACAGAGATGATACCTAGCTTGTAGGTTTCTAGGAATGCGTTTTTGTAGACACAAAGAAAATCAACGAAATTCGTTAAGGAATCAGCTTTGGTTTTCTTCTCGTTTTCATACAACTTAATGTTAGAGCAACCCCCATTATGCTTTATTTCTTGTTTAATTATGCTTTTTTTTCAAATTATGCTTTATTGTTAATTTCAATGATTATTTTACATTAATCGTGTATAATGTATAATATTTATTATACATTAAATATTCTAAATATCTTGATCTATTTATTGATATTTTTTGCAACTAGTTTCTCTCATATTTAATAAACTTTCTACTTAATTCATTGTAAAGAGATGTGCTTTGCTCGAATAAATTTTTTCTATCATTTGTGTGCGCCTTACAGGTGCATATATACAGAAAGGGAAAATATAAGATGCCACCAAGAAATACAGAAAGTGCTTAAGTTCAAAAAGTCAACATAACAATATACAGTAGTACGGAGTTCTTGCATACTATTCATAGTTGGCGGAAAAATTTCTTCGTTTATTTTTTTCTTTTCTCCACATCAAAGGATTACACCGAAAAGTTTACAGAAATGAAACTAAGCTTTTCATTGTTGCATTGTTATGTTCTCAATGATTTTGCATTGTAAATATTGGTTTTAAAAAATATTAACACAGTATGTTTAACTTTCAGTTAAAGAGAATTTTCCAAGAATTGTGCTATATATTTTAAATTATGCTTTATTTTCTAAAATTATGCTTGTAAAACTAGTTTCTTCTGGAGCCTTAGACAATCACAATCATGTTCAAGGTACCAACCATATGTGTAAATTGCTGTTATGCTTTATATGCTTTTTATGCTTTGGGTTGCTGTATTAATTGTGTTTGGGAGGATTTTGAGTTCTCACTTTAATGTTTGCAGATCACTCCATAATGCTGGGTTATAGGCTCGACAATGTTGTAATTTAAAAAGTTTTTACTTTTTGGATGTAGAGTAGTGATTGATCTGATGATTTTGCAACATGATACAAAGCGGTTTTCCATATCAGAGATTGTCTATCAATAGTAGGGAGAAAAATGTTTCTTGATAGATATATTATCTTTAGAAAATTCGTTTTCTGCATCCAATGAAGGAAAAGATTCATCCAAAATGAATTTGTGATATTTCGATGGCGGATGTCTAGTTCGTTTCCACGAGGAACCCCTATATTCTATTTGTTTCCGGCTCTGGAATTCGAGACTATTTTCTTTGCACATCTGCAAACATTCTTGATAAATTTGTTCGAATATTGTTCCTTGAGAGTCATATTTATCAGACCTCATCTTGGACAGCGTTTGAACTACTGTATCTACAAGGATCAAACCTTCTGACATGTCTGCATCTACTTGAGATAAGGCGAAACTCAAAGTTATAGCATGGCACCAGTAATCTTAATTTTAGTAGCCCGAAAACATTCCCTCGTGTACAGATCACACTAATTTTCCGGATGGAATGATGGAGGTAAATAAACATCAGAAGTTCCAGATTTGTTTTAATACCGCATGATAATCTAATTTGTTGAAAACAGATTTTATGAAAAAAAAGGAATAAATGGATATGATAATTTGAGAAAAAAAGTGATAGTGCTTAAGTGAATTATAAGAAAAAGCCTTGAAAAGTAATCAAGAGGAACCATTAGTATGTTTGTCCTTTGTTATAATAAATTGTGCTAAGGGACAACGGTGATAGAAACTAATGAAACTTTATAATTGCAAAAAAATCATAAAGCACTTAATTTGAAATTAAAGATTGATAACATTTGGTAATATAATGGGGATTTAGGCTGGCAGAAAGGGAGAGTGAAAACGAAGGCAACAGAGACTTTTTTTCTTTTTTTAGCTATGCGCAAAGAGATTAACCTTGGACTTCGGGTGAGAGGTTATCATATACTCATGTGAGTTTCAATTGCTACCACTTGTAAAAGTTAGCTAAGAAAGACAGTTTGAGCATAGTTTTAGTTTCCTAGCTTAATTAGTTTTTGTGACAAGTAACTCCTTTATACAAATAGCATCGTTAATATCATCTTGTATGTTAGAATTGTCTTTGTGTAAATAAAATTGTAATTAAGCATTTCGAGGTAAAACAGGTTCTTTTACTTAACTCCTACAAAGAAAAGATTAGAACTTACCTCTTATGCACAGATACGACAGCGTGGGATACTGTCGGTCAGTAAATAATATAATCTGAAATCATCTACCATACGTAACTAAATATAATTGATTAATCATTTTTATTAATCAATAAATAGTTGTTTGGTAGATAAACTCATAATAATAATAATAATAATAATAATAATAATAATAATAATAATAATAATAATACCAAATTATTTAATGGATGCTATGCATTTGTTCTATGTCGCCATAATCAATGGAAATCAATTACTTAGTGTACGAAGACTTCTTTCGCCCAACACAAGTGAAATGTTTTAATGCAGTGCATGTTATTTGTAAGTATGCATATCATATTTTAGTATTTAGTTTCCTAGCTTAATTAGTTTTTGTGACAAGTAACTCCTTTATACAAATAGCATCGTTAATATCATCTTGTATGTTAGAATTGTCTTTGTGTAAATAAAATTGTAATTAAGCATTTCGAGGTAAAACAGGTTCTTTTACTTAACTCCTACAAAGAAAAGATTAGAACTTACCTCTTATGCACAGATACGACAGCGTGGGATACTGTCGGTCAGTAAATAATATAATCTGAAATCATCTACCATACGTAACTAAATATAATTGATTAATCATTTTTATTAATCAATAAATAGTTGTTTGGTAGATAAACTCATAATAATAATAATAATAATAATAATAATAATACCAAATTATTTAATGGATGCTATGCATTTGTTCTATGTCGCCATAATCAATGGAAATCAATTACTTAGTGTACGAAGACTTCTTTCGCCCAACACAAGTGAAATGTTTTAATGCAGTGCATGTTATTTGTAAGTATGCATATCATATTTTAGTATGACTTTCAACATTGAAGCGAATGAGAATGCCGACTGATTTTCTATTTTTCTGGTTGTTTGTCAAAAACAAAGGAGATAACTAGATAATGGACAGAAGTTAAAATGAATGTCCAGGAGGCGAGGTCAATGCAAGCATCCCACAGATTTTCGTGAATTAGATCTTCCCATACTACAAACTAAAACGAGTGGAGCTATTTTATTCGGAACGCAACGGTATTCTGCAGTTCGTAACTTTGTTGTCGAGAGATGTTTTGGACGTAGTTTCACTTGTAGCCACTGGCAGCTCACCGTTTGTCGACCTATAATAGCATCATCTGTGTGTGGGGGGGGGCACTAGGGGGCCAAGAATTTGAGCAAGGGGGCCTGGCCCCCCTTGGCCCTCCCTTGGCTCCGCCACTGATGTCCATAGTTCGATCCCAGCTTGTGCTAAGTGGGCTTTGTGGTGGAAAAACGCCGTGTAGTGAGTTTTCTCGGGGTTCTCCTGTTTCCTCCCACTTTCTTCATTCCACCATTTCATTCATTTCTCATGGTCACCATATCCCTTAGCCTCAGTGCAGAATCGGGGGACCTTAAACTGAATATTTCATTTTATTTCACCAAGCTCAAGGACACCGATACAAGAACAAGATAAAGATTGGATATGCAAGACGAAGTGCTTAAAATCTTGCTCTTGTCCTTGTTTTGGTGATCACAAAGTAACGAAGAGCGTATTTTCTTGCTTTCCGTATAGTATGAAAGACCATAATCAAAATCACACTTGGTCTTCATTTGTACCGATGAGGCGAGCATTCTTGGCTCTTGTATAGCATGAAAGATAACCAAGACTACGAAATGCAGGACCAAGACTTGACTGCAAGACAAAGGATAAGACGCAGTATTGATGACCAAGACCCAGGGAGCGAATTGTTTGAATTTCATTTGTTGGGCTGAAAGTGATGAAATAAAATTAGTACTTTATAATTAATTATCATACTGTATTTTTAAATTTTAAATTACAAAATTCATATTATGTATCTTCTTACGTGCAACTCTATATACTGTAAAATACGTTTTAATTACCGAGAAAGAAAAATCAAAGTGGCACGGGTCCCGGAATCATACGAGCCTATTTTGGAATGAAAGTTGAAGGGTTGGAAAAAATCACAGTTGTTCTCCCGTTTCCTCAACCCTTATCATTGTAGTTAAACGATTTCCTTTTGTCTCCGCCAAGATACTCTTGCTACTGCCTTCCGAGAAGACCCCTTGCCGTCCGAGCAGGTGAGAACACTGACCTTGAAGAAAAATTTCGTCACATAGAACTAAAGCAAGAAAAAAAATTCTCCCACGTCGGATATTGGTATCAGTTATAAAAAAAAAATAACTAAACCTCAAAAGTGCTAAATATTCATTAAGATGCATATACAAATCCCCTGCTTGATCTAGCTAGTGGTTAACGTGCAAGACATCGGTACACGTGGTCCGGGTTTAATTCCTAATGCGAGTGCATTTTGGCGTTCACCCAGTGTCCTGACCATAGTGCTCTCGAACGGATCGGGTTGACCCGACCCGACCCGACCCAACTCGGATCGGATCTGTTCGGGTCGGGTCAGATCGGGTCAGGTCGGGTCGGGTTATCGGGTCAGGTCAATCAGATCGGCTCACGGTTCGGGTCAGGTCAGTCAATTCGGGTCACGGGTCGGGTCGGTCTTCAACCCGATCCGACCCGACCCGTTGAGAGCACTATCTGCGAGTTACCCTAGTTCCATATAAAGTTTGAATTTTATTTACCGCCATTAACCATCTGTGGCTCGTAGTCCCCTTGCTTTCATAAAAAGTATTTGTTCTGTAGATTAAAATCAAGAATGAATTAATCTATATTCTTGGGAACATACTGTTGCACCAACACACATACATATATACAAGATCCTTTTTTAGATTTACGAAATCACTCTTTTTTCCTCAACCCACGAAACGGGAATTTGAAAAAGATGGTCGCAACAGTAATGACATCTCGTAGCGTTGTCACGCAACACACAGAGTTTAAATAACGCTTCGAAACACAAAACTGCAAGTTCTGCCGCGTATAATTCGGTAAGGTGTCTGGTTGTTGAGTGCGCAACCTAGGTTCATATCACGCCTGGTCCGGTTTGCTTTCTTTCCCTTTCAAAATACATTTGTATATCTTTATATTTCTTCTTAATAGTTGCTTTCTAGCATTTTTCGTAGATTATCTTAAATTAGTGGGGGTTAAGTAAAGCCAAAAAGGTTAAAATATATGTGTGAGTACTTTATCCGTCTGTGTAGTCATATATCTATCTTTACACATTCGTTTCTTTCTTTCGACTACTATTGCAACGAGACGAGACGGAACCCTTTAAGACGAGACACGAGACGAGACAGACTACTTATCCCGTCTCGTTTTCGAGACAAGACGTTTCGTGAAATGCCTTGTCTCGGCTCATGTCTCAAATATGCAAGCACAGTTAGTACAATGATATTTTTATTAGAAGCATATAGGGTATCAAAAGAATACGAGTTCTTTCTTGTAATACGCCATAATATATGATTCACTATCCCTTGCAATATTCTAAGTAATCGAGAACTCTAATTTCGTAAAGAAAAATAAACAAAAATGGACTAAAACATTAACAAATATGAATATCGATGTATGTTTCGGATAATATTTCAATTGGAGATATCTCCACTCTCTTTTTCTCTCAGTTAGCATGTGCATGATTCTTGTATCTCATCTCTAGATGGAGAACTTTGAGTAAAGAGAAGTCACCACACACCCTGCAAGAACAAATTAAATTTAAAAGTGTTAAATTGACTTACGGTAGATTTGAACCCACGATCCCACGATTCCTATCCTAGTGCCTGTAATACCTCGCCTGCCGATCTCTCCTAACTTGAGAGTTGTGTCATGAAATGATCGTCGGAGGGAGAAAGAACGGAAACAAAAGTTTGATTCTTTTTTTAAAAAAACAAATAAACATAGAAGCTTTCGGTTTGCCGAACGAAGGCTTAAGTAGCCAAGTCTCGGTGAGGACAACCCTTTTAAAGAAATCTTGAGTGTGGCACACTATTTCTTTTCTACCATAGAAAACAGTCTCTGTTGGTAGGTATTAAATTAATTACGCTGAAATCTAAAAGGAGCGCCTTGTGTGCTAAAATAATGCATTACTATGTGTCAAAAAGGATTTTTGTCGCGGGTCTACATGGTCTTCTTAGAATCGATGTTATGAACAATCAGCCCATTCACTACGCATCCACTTCGGAAACTAATCATGTTCAAGAAAGCTATTTAAGTTGCCAATAGATATTTACTACTAGATAAAGAATACAAGAAATTTAGGAATGATCCAAAAATGAATCAAAAGATTCCGGTTTTGGCCATGAATTTTAGGAATGATCCAAACAATGCATGAAAAGATTGCGGTCTTGGCCAATAAATAGATTTTAGATCACGGGCCACAAAAGTTTGAAAGGGTCCCTAAATCGAGTTTTCTTCTTTTCTAGGGAATAAGCTCCTCGTACTGATTTAAGTGATACTTTGGGCTTGGCTACACTATATGAAATACTACAGACATAGTAAGCCATACAATAAAATGTTTGATCGAATGAAATATATTCAATTTCACTCAATCAACCACAAAATTTTTAAACGGTCTCTAAATCGATTTTTCGTATCTTTTTACGGATTAAGCACATCATACAGAGTAAAGTGTTAGTTTGGTTTGGCCGCACTGTATGTAGTTATCAAAATATGGGGCGTAAAATAAAATGTTTGATTGTATGAAATATATTAAAATTCGAGGATCAGGGGTCACAAAATTTTTAAACGCTGTTTTCTACATAATTATTACACCATACTCAGTAAATTGTTAGTTTGGTTTCGCTACACTATAGCTGGTTCTCAAAATATAGAACATACAAGAAAATGTTTGATTGTATGAAATATATTGAATTTTGTGGTTCAGGGGCCACAAAATCTTTGAACGGTCCCTAAATCGAGTCTTCATATTTTTTGCGGAACAAGCATATCGTACTGATTAGATTGTTACTTTTGGTTTCGCTACGCTATATGTAGTTCACGAGATATAAGTCCTACAAGAAAACCTGAAATATATTGCCTGAAATATATTGGATCTTTTGATCCGAAAATTGATATTTACATTTATTTTACTGTTTCAGTTCACACAAGAAGCTTGTAAAAAGGCAAAACAGGAATCAAAACAAATCTTCATAACTTAGCCCTTAACATTAATACAATAAAAGTATTACAACTAGTCCCAGATATTACATTTGTTACAAAAACTTCTCTTGTGTACTGTTGGCTGGGTGGCTATCGCACTTACCATTGAGATAGCCATTAGGTGTGTTCAGTTCGAATCTCCGACAGACCTCGTTTATGATTCCTTTTTCTAATGCTCGTTAAAAAAGAACATAAATACAAAGCAACACATTTTCGTTTCGATCTGATTACGTGATACCTGTGCTTCAATACTACGTTGAGCAAACGTTTGTCTAATAGCGGACATAAGTACTTGACCATGTAATGGCAACTGCCTTAAAACCGAATACAGAATATGAGCATTTAATCTGTCATATCTGTAGTTGGGTGTGGAGAAGAAACAAAATTGAGGACCAAAGTTATAAGAACAACTCAAGTTATTAATATAAACTATGCCAAAGATAATTGACTTACATCATTTTAAAATAAATACGAAAGACGTTTTGAAAACAATAAAAATTACGTAGAATTTTGTAAGCGGAGCAAAGAAACCTATCATAAACACACTAAGGACGAATCTTTTATCGCGTATTGCTCGCGGTTCACTTGCCAAGGCACTCGGACAGTAATCTAAAGGTTCTCGAATCGGATCCATAAAGGGCAAGTAATTTCTTTTACTTTACAGTTTTCGGTGGCGCCTAATTAGCAATGAATCACTTTTAATTATTTTTAGATATTTGAATAGTCGGATGTTTTAATACTTCAACTATCACATCTTTAGGAATAATAATAATAATAATAATAATTTATTATTATTATTATTATTATTAGTAGTAGTAGTAGTATCAGTATTATTAGTATCTCGTAAAAGATTACAAGCAGAAAGCTTATTATCGCTCAGGTCATAGCATTACAAGTTTAAACGAGACATTTGGCAAAAATATTGCGATTTTGTTTAGTGTTGCCCACAAGATGAGAAATTTCTCATCTCGTTCCTAAAGGAACAAACAAAATCGAAACAAAAATGAACATTTTACATTCGCCGCAGGACACGGCTAACTCAAGTTATCGTCTCGGTTTCGAGATAAGACGAAAAGTATTGTAAACATTGCTCGTAGTGGCGTATTTAGGGTCTTGTTTCGGAGGGGCTTAAGAAGCATTTGTATTCTACTTATAATGCGAAAAAATAATTAGGAAATTATTTTGGAGGGCTTTAGCCCCATAGCCACCGCCCTAATTACGCCACTGATTTCTAGTTTTACCCCTATTATCGGAATAGTGTATGTTCATTCTTTAAGTAACAATAGCTATGTAGACTGAATCTTATACGCTGTTTTGCTACTTTGTATTTCTGAGCTCATCAAATTATGGTCTGTGTAGGTATTTTTGTACCAAAGCTTTTTTAATTACTTCTGCGTATTCTAAATGTTAGTTTGTTATATGCTTTACTGTTCATTTATACTCAGTTATTTTTATTTCAGTTATATTCCTTAGAACGTACAGTAGGATACTTTCTACATAAAACTTATGGATCGGTTTCGTTTAAAATTCGGGTAGTAGAGTTTTAAGTGTCTGCATAAATAGTTACCCACAAGTCTGCATAAATAGTTAATTTTTTTTAAGTTCAAATGTTTAGAATATCTTGGAGTTGACACCTTTTACGCAGCAAACACAGGTATGGTATTTTTTCATGACGAATTGTTCCTAAAGTGATCGCCGGAGGTCAAGAGTAACCTCTACCTGTGCATCATGAAGTGAAAAATCTTGAGATGAGTGCGTATACTTGGATGAATTTAGATTGCAACTGTCGTCGATAGTATGGTACCTGGGGAAATCTTAAGAAAATGCGCAATTGAAGTAATGAGAGTACTTACTGTAATTAGTTTTTGTAATTGAAGTAAGAAGGATTTGAAATTGAAGTCATGAAAGTGTACGCGGTAGTGGTATGTTTACTATAATATGAATTAACTTTTTTGCGTTACTTACATATGTAATTGCTACTATCGTATGACATAATGTTCCGCACAATGAGATAAATACCAAATTAAGAACCTTTATGATTTACATATGCATATTTTCCTGTGCAATCAGAGCACTCCCTAATTCCGAAGCTTTACTGTATGCAAGATATTTGAATTACCATTAATATTAATTTTGTTAACTCTTTAATTACCCCTTTAATTAAGCACCTATTATTTTTTCAATCAAAGATGATTTCCTAGAAATAATTTAATCGCGTATGATCATACACGTCACGTCATTACCTTGTAGTAGTGTTTAATTACTTATCTTACTCACATTTATTCTTGGCGTCAAAAATTCGTTTCCTGGTTGGCCGGTTTTGTTTCTTTAACGGCGAATTCTTCATATATGAAATAGAAAAAATTCCGAGTTTCAGAATCTTCATGCTTGACAGCTATATTTTCGAACTATGATGTAATAGAATATCAGTTACTTTAATAAAATAATAACCTAATGAATTTGTTATTATAATTAAAAAATTAGGCAAAAGATTGTGCCTTTAATGATTATGTAACGATAACTGATACTTTGTTTAGCGGATAAGAAGTATATGTATTCTTCCTTTATCTTATACAGAATACACATACTTATGTTATTAATGTACGTAAATAAACTTATATAATACTATATAAAACATATATATTCTTCCTGTATCTTATATAGGATACTCATAATTTTTATTAACTACCTTATATGATTATTTGTTTCTAATTGTAAGGATATAGAAATAAAATACAGGAATGTTAATTTTAAAAAAATATTTAAAATAAAAAAATGTATATATAATGAAAAAATAAAAAATATAAATATATTAAAAAAGTAAAAAAAAATATTTTAAAAATAGATAAAACGGTATATATACAATATTTTTATATACATCGATCTATGCTTGATTATGTACATAAGTTTCTGTGTAATTGATTCTGAATTAACAAAAAATAATTTAAGATTTTGAATATGCTATTTAGAATTTAATATTTACAATATGTGAAAAGATATTTCCAATAAACTATATAAAAATCCGCTCCACATCTTATCTAATAGCGCGCATACCTGTTTCTATCCAAAGTGGTAACGTCTCGTTTGTCCTTGGCACCTTATCTCCTGGAAAGGAACTGGATGAAGAGTTTAAACTCTCATAAGAATAGTTATATATATATATATATATATATATATATATATATATATATATATATTCGCCCCTTGACAATAGTTTTTCTTTGACCTTATAATTATATATTTAAAGTAAATTTTGTTGTTCCATTCCTTCAAGTGAAAATAGGAATACTGCATAATATTTGTTATAATTTGTAATGTGGAACTGTAATTAGTTGTAATCCATGTATGTGTATTTATGGTTGCGATTATATTACTGTTAGGATTTTTCTGTTATGTTTCGATTTTGGTACATATATGTAATATTGTATAAATATTAGAAAGCAGATAATATATGCTTTATAATATAAAAAGTTTACGTATATTTAAAAAATATTAATAATTTTGAATTATAAAAGTCCTATTTACAATATAATATATGAAAATTCTATTTACAAAATATCATATATTATTTACAAAATAAGAGAGTGGTGCGGGGAGCGCAAGTATGCTATAAGGATGATACAATAACCAGTACTTGCGAATGTAAGAAAGAAATCCAACGATGTTGATAATAATATGCTATATTCGAGGCAGTATATCATTGTTCTTAAGGATGTTATAAAATAGAGGCTCCTTCCGTACGTATCTTCATCTTATGAACTCAATGAAGCCAAAAACAACCGAGCATCGTCTGAGGCTGCACGTCTGATTGGCTGTTCTCATTTTCGCCATGATTGTTGGCTCGAAACATTCCGATCTTAGTGTCGCGGAGTGGGCAGAGTAGGTGTTGCGAAGGTGTGACGTATGGCTTCACGATTTTCTTGTATGGGCCGATTCTCTATTGTATAACATCCCTTATTGTTTTGTGGAATTACCATAGTAATGTCCTGCCATTCATGCATGTAATATATATATATATATATATATATATATATATATATATATATATATATAGATAGATAGATAGATAGATAGATAGATAGATAGATATAATTTACAATACTATTTACATATTTAAACACACTCACCTTTTTTCATTCGTACACTTGTCACAGGGCAAGACTTTGCCTTCGATAACCGCATGGAATACTATGGTAATCTGATTCACTGTCAGGGTTCAGTCTTTGTCGTTCGTTATTTACTTTTCGATGTGTCTTTACACTTGTGTTTTAGAAACAATAGAAAACCCAGCCTTACGTACTATCTTTCCTGGGAACTTTAACTCTTTGTTTTGAATTTTATGCTGAACTAAATTATAAGTGATCAAATGTGATATGTTCCCGCGTTCTACTTTCTAAAGTAATCCCACGGATCTTATACACATAATCCGTTTCTCTCGTTCCGATTTTCTTCAATCTATACGAATAACTTTTTGTCCTAAAGCCAATAAGCTTTTCTATTTCCCACCCATCTGGAACTTCGTTAGTTAGTTCTGTCAGGTAAGACCCCGTTGTAAGATTGGATTTTTTTTTTATCACGACGCTGTACAAACATAATACTGTCAGCGTCACAGAAAAGAACATGGTCTGGTCCTGCAGAAGTCAAAACATCATAAAGACGAAGCCTTGCCCACGATGTGATGAACGAAGCAAGCTCGACATTCGAGAACTTCCACGGCTTGTTTTCGCTCTCGATGTCCTTGTATGTGATTAGGAGATGGCGTTCACCAATGGGCGTCACTGTTTGTACCTCTTATTGTGGTGACAGCATTTATATCAAAAATCTTTCCGGAGTGTCAACGATTTTGATTGTGGAAGATCGGTTCTTTGTACCCATTTTCCATAAAGCGAGTTGAGGAATATTTTAAAAATATACCTCAATCCAGGGTTCTTCCTAATGTTACCATAATTCAACTTCATGGAGCACTCGGTAATTTTGTGCCCTGTCATTGTAATTGATGGAGCAAGATGCTGGGTTTCTGTTGGATGCTGGATTTTTAAGGCAGAAATTGATATCATATCGTGATCCTTTAGGGCTCAGTACAATTGTACGTTCGAACTACGGACGAGTTATTAACTCCAAGGCATTAACTAATCGATGTTTTTAAAACAAAACTCGCGTTTTCCACCTCCATCTCCACACTTGTAGCATTGCACATCTAAACCGTTACTCTTACACTTAAGGCAAATCAATTGTGCACAGACAAGATTTACTTAATGTTCTTGTTCACCCTTATCATTCATATCTAGAAGGATAGTCTTTACATCAAAGACTGTGTACAGATATTTCCTACCTGGGTAAGTTGGTGGTTTTGCACATAACATATAGTCACCTTCAACATGCATATCACATAGTTTGCACAAACGCTCCCCGCATTTATGTACAGATTGCCGACACGTCTCAAATCAAGCAGGACGCCACATTCATCACACACCCTAACTGTATCACATACTCTTGCTTCGTCCGTTCGCATCTTTGAGGTTAACATAACATTCATTCTTCAGAAAGAACATATGATAATTATCGCGTTTTCATTGTATATCAGACGTAGATAACTCGTGGTACTTTTCACAATATGTGCACTTAAACTCACACTTGCGATAAATACCAGACTCATTGTACTCCTGCGAGCTCTCTCGTGGCTAAGCGGTTACCGTACGCGTAATTGTCGTGGGAGACACGGGTTCGATTTCCAGCGGGAGCTCATGTGGTTGGGATTCCATGTTAATCAGTAGGTCCACGTCTCATATAGCCTCGCTGCTGAACGGGAAGCTAAACTAAAATCAAAGCAAATCATTGTACCCCTCCACACAATGATCACAAAATCGCACTGTTTCCAGAAGTTTACGCACACTGGTTACTAATTGATAATGTGCGTCTTCGTACAACAAATCTATTTTCATGCCACCATTAATCCCTAGATATATCACATGAAATTCCTGTGTCAATAGATTTCTTTCATACTCAATGATCTGGTAGTTGGGCGCGACGTGGTTCTGTATTTTTCACGTCGTTCAAAGTACGCCCGTTCTGTTCTGCAGCATTTATTCATCAATTTACTGGATTACTTTATTGCTTGTTTTAGCAAGAGATTTTTGGGTTGTTCTTCAATTGATACATTTGACTATACGTTTGATCGGTCCTTGCCATCCCCAGAATCACACTCTTTGGGAGGCAGTACACCTTCCTCTCCATAGGAAGCAATTTATCTTCCAAGAACTCAACCAATGGAAGATATTTCTTAATGGTTCGTTCACGTCTTTTTCCTCTTCCCTTTCGGAGATGAACAGTATGCATCTTAAACGTGACATCACCTCCGACTAGGAACTCCTCATTGCTGTTGACGATATTTTCTACTACGGAGAAGAGGTTATCTGGGTTCAATTCCGATTTTCTGCGCCAAGACAAATTGGCTTATTCAACTTCGAGGCAGTGCTCTCGATAGTTATTCCAACATAAGTCGTTCTTATCAACGTCTTTGAGCGTGTTGTCTATTACAAATTGAAATAATGAATGGATATATTTTTCCGGGTCTTCGATTTCCTTACCAACACGATTAATGCTTATTTCCGTTACGTTTAACCGAAAGTACTCTTATCCTTTCAATGTAGTCTTTACTATTTCTAACTGTGGCGCACCAATACACAACATTGCGTTTGGTGGTCCTCATTATGACGTGAAGTTGGATTAACAGTCTTACTAGTACTAGGCTCAGCCAGGTTAACAGGAGCACTAGTAGTTCAGCAGCGGCTTCAAAAATAATCCGTTAGTGTTACCCGATACTATTAACTGATTGAACTTTTCACAAGCCTGATTTTTTATTTCACCCTCAAGGGAGAATGTGCACTGATATAACTCAGAAATATCAGCAGGGGATTCACAAGTTTCCAAAATAATTTCTTGGACAGACCCACAATGCCTAAATAGCAACTGCAACAGACCTTTATACTCAAGATTACGTACATGCACCCCGTTACTCTGAAATTTATCAACTATCAGCTTGCAGGTATACTAAACAACTTCAGGAGCGTCGTATCCAAAGCGGTGTTCCATAAGTAATCGTTGGTTCAGTTCGTTTGCACTTGTAGAAGCCATCTGTCATCAGAATATTATACTCGTATTGTTGTATAATTTATCACTGTATTTGGTAAATTATGTTATTAGTATATCTTCAAATTAACTTCAGTTTTCTTCAGCGTTCCTAAACTTACCCTTACTACGTAACGATAACTATAAGTTACAAGTCATCGAAGATTCACTTTTAAGGATATCGGAAATTTTCTTTCAAAGTTAATGGTAACTTTAAACTATAATGTTCCGTATTTTGATTTCGTCCAGCAAAGATCCACTTATAAAAAACTTACTCTTTCTAAGTACCGCAACTTCAGTTGACACAAGATTCAGTTATAATTTTATCACTAATTCCAGCAATACAGCAATGTATATTTTCTCAGTTCACTGAAGTTTCAGTTCTATGTTTATCAACTATTGTACTAGTACATGCTAGTAATTATAAAGATCATGTATCTTTTCTCAGTTTACAGTTGGTGCAGCTCTAAGTTTATCAGCAAATCCTTCACTACTTTCCGATAATTGTAATTTACAAAGTACCGTACTGAAATTCCCTTCAAACTAACTACAGCACGCAGCGTACAATCAGGAACGTCTTCACCATACAAATTCTTTTATATTGACTCACAGCGCGATTTCGCCTCTTATATAGAGGTAGATATTATAAATTCCGAGAATTACACACATAGCTTTCCGAACTTTGCCGAAATTTCCCGAAGATAAACATATTTAAAATGCCAAAGTATCGTATATTTGGTATGATGCACTTCGTGTTAGCGCTACTAACTTTATCGACAAATCCTCCAGTACTTCCCGATAACTGTAAATGTTAATGTCCCGCATTTTTTTTCAGTTTACCGAAAATGAAGTTCAAAGTTAGTCGCCAAACCCACTCACAGTTTCCGGTAGCACTAAATGAATGTCCCATAATTTTTATCTAGCTGTTGTAAGTTTGCAATTGTAACACGCAGGGTATAAGCAGGAACGTCTTCACTTTAGCACTGATCTTGCTGCGTGCAATTTATACCTTTCAAAATGTAATCTCGTATCCAGATGCATTAATTCTTTCAAATCTCCTACCCTGATGCGATACAATTGTGTGTTAACGAAATGTTTATGACAAGATGAATTAAAAGTTATTATGAGTTGTAACTCAAACGTTGTAATCACATACTAATTTGAATTAATAAACAAAAAGTTTCCAAACGTATAACAAGCAACAAAAGTGTAATAAAAAAGGAAATAAAAACGAACAAAAATTTCAGCAAGAGAAAAACATACATAGTTAAAATATATATATGAATCTAGTATACAGAAAAAGCTTCTCAAAACAAAATAACATATTGGAAAAAATAAAATATAAGAAAGAAAGTAGCATAGCAAGAAGATATCAGATAAGCAACACAAAGAAAAAGACTTATCTTCATTAGTTTAGGACAGAGAAATTCAACAGAAAAAAATATTAAATAGACAAAAAGGTTAGTTTCTAATCTAAAATATTTACCAGATCGCAGCGTAGCTGCTCTACAGAGTTTGTGCAGCAAACGATACAATGAAAACAAACATTTAGGAAAAATAGATAGTAGAAATGGTAAGAAAGGTTAGCTTCTGTTAGATTGATTGAACATTTTATATTCACATATAAGAAAAAATGGTTCACATAGCATACATTAGTTAAAAGAAATTATTTAATAGATCACAGCGTATAATTTAATTTTTCCCAACAATTTCAACGAATTTCCAAAGGTTAGATATCTGGACTTTCGGCATCGAAGGCCAATTAGCCCCTCACGTTTTGAGAGATGACGTCACTTGGCGAGCACACAATCCGAGGAAACAGAAGCAAGAAAGGACTGGGGAAGGAAGCATTTGCCTCATTCAGGGTGGCTGGCCTGAAAAAGCGTTTTACACTTTTTCGACCGAGTGCCTCCACCGGTTTGAACCCGGGATCGCTCGCACCAAAGGCGAGACGTAGCGGACAGTTATTTGTAGGTTCACAGATTGGCTGCTGTTTGACCTTCCACAAAAACGAACCGACAGTTAGAGAGCGAAAGAATTAAAGAAAGAAAACGATAAAAAATGTTAGCACAGCATAGTTATGGTAAAACAAAACAAACAAAGTTAGAGATAAATAAGAAAGACAGCATCGCATAGCATATGCTAGTTTAAACAAAATAAAAAGCTAGAAGCACTTAAGAGAGGAAAAGAATTTATCACTGAACGAATTTACGGAAAAGAAAAACCAACATAGCTGAATTTTATTTTTTTAAAATCTAAGTGCAAGTTTCAGTTGTTAGAAGCTGTTAATGTCCATTTTGGTTTGTGTACTAAAAATTTTATTATGGTAATTTCTAATTTTTGCTAATTGTTAATGCAGACTTATTTATTCTAAAATTGTTTTTTCACTTTTAACGTTAGCTTCTCCTCATTAAATACTTTTAATAATCACCTATATTTTCTACTTAAATGCTTTCGATAGTCATTTGTATTCTATTAAAATTAACATTGTTTTCTATTAGTAAAAGAAAAACTTTTCAATATTTGTAATTTACTTGTAACAATACTTTGAAATTGTTTTATTATACAAAAGTAAAATGTAAGTTACGATTCTTCGTTTCATTATGTAAAAAGTCTTTTATTCTAAAGCGCAATTCTTAATACGATCGCTTGCAAACATCAAACTCTTATTTAAAATGTAAATTGCAATATAAAAAATGAAATCGCAAATATTGAAAATACAATTTTCAAAATGAAAAATACAAGTTGCAATATGAAAAATACAAGTTGCAAAATTAAAACTACGACTTGCAAAATGCAAAATGCAAGTTGAAAAATTAAAAATACAAGTTGCCAAAATGAAAATGTAAGTTACAAGATTTAAAAAAGAAATTGGAAAAATGGAAGCGTACATTGCAAAAATAAAAATGTAAGTTCGAATATTAAAAATACAAGTTGCAAAACAAAAAATACAAATTGCAAATATGAAACTGTAAGGTGCATATCTTCGAACGAATGTTTCATTACCTGAAAACGTATCATTGTAAAATACAATTCATAGTATGTTCATTTCATTATATGAATTTATTTCAATCTAATTCTGCATATAATTATGTTTATTTGAAATTCAATTCTTCATACTTTTTAACTGTTATTTGCGAGTGATTAAACTCGTTGGTTCTATAATTGCAGTTCTTCATATTTTCTCATTAGCTTAAAATGTTTTCTCAACTAATCAATTTATTTAGGTAATAAAATATTTTATTTTTGTTTACTAACAATTTTTTAAAACTAACAAAAATATTTTGTATTAAAAAATGAAAGTAGTTAACTCTTACCACCTCTGGGTAGACATTTGTTGCTTTCACCGTTGAGTTACAGTTCATGATGTAACACTTGAATGCTGTAGCAATAAAGAAACAATATTATTCTATATGGAAAAGTATACTTCTCATTTTAATTTTTTTTTGTGGACAATTACTTCATAAGATCGTTTATCTTCATTCTAACATTTATGTATTGCCGTAAGGATAAAAATATTTCTTATATAATACATAAGTTATAAGAATAAAGGTAGAAAGTGTACGATTTCAACATTTAAAAATATCTTACAATGTTTTAAAATTTTAGGTTTTTATTTAAGAGAGTCAGAATACTTGACAATTTAAAGTTCCTGAAAGTTAACGTTTATTTTAATAATGTTAGTTTGATTTTCTTGTACAATTCAATGACAAAATGTATATAAAATATCTTACCGGAACTGATGCTGGTTTCCCCTTTTGAAGTTTGTTTTTCCTGCAACACATTTGAAAAGTACGTTTCCTCGTTTTACCATAAAACAAACATATTATAATTGCTCATTCAAACAAATTATTTTCAGTAACGTAAAGGTTTTTTATTACTTTAAAACTAATGTTTTGCTCACATTAATTTCCACTGTATCACACTTTTAGTGTTTTCTCAGACATTCCTCAGAGCTCCTATAAAATTATAATATTCTTGCTACTCTTTAAAATTTTAACAACTTCTTAATATATTGACAAAATATTTAACGAGTTTCCAAAGGAAAGGATAGTACATAAGCAGAGCTTCCTAATCGATCCAACAAAATAAGATGACGTTTTAACGAACCGAATGAACTAAAGTTAACAACGAATTTCCAAAGGAATTTTAATATTCTCGAAACTATATTTCTGTAAGTGTATTATTGTAAATAATAAGAAATAATAAAAAATAAAAAATGAACTAGTTAAAATAATCACACTGTAAGTGTTCTAATAGGTTTCCAACAAAACCGAATTATTTGTTGGTTCACAATCGAAGATTGTTCAGAGTTGCAACAAGGGACGAATTTTGGAAAGTTCCCAATCATAGATTTTTCGAGTAATTATTACGAGCTTTTTAGAAGGATCACAATCAAAGATAGTTTATCGAGTAAGTCATTACGAGAGAATATAATATTCCCAATCGATAACTTAACAAGAATTTTCGAAAGGAGTTGAGTTGATTTTGAGTTTAACGTCCCGTTCAGCAGCGAGGCTATATGAGACGTGGACCTACTGATTAACGTGGAATCCGAACCACATGAGCTCCCGCCGGGAATCGAACCCGGATCTCCCGCGCCCAAGTTTCGGCAGAAACGATAGAATACATAAGGAGAGCTTCCTATGGAAGTGATCCAATAAATAAGATGAGTTTCCCAAAGGAACGAGTTATTTCATAGATCCCAACACAGTTAGTCTATTTGAGGAATTTATTACGAGGGAATAAAATTACCTTTGAGAAAAATCCACAGATAGCACTACACTAGTTCCTTCACGGTATCACTCCGATTCTTGTACTGGTAGTTATGACAGTCATTCCTCAAAAGATACCTAAAAATATATATTAGAACTATAAAATATCTGATATACTAGGTATATTTGAGTATAGATTATCTTATACGTGTACAATTTCTGTAATTCTACTATAGTATATACCTAATAGCCTTAGTTTAGTTAGTAGAATGGTATCGTGAAAACCAAAGTGATAATAGTCAATCAAAGCTGAGGAAAGAAAAAAGTTTTAACCAATACCATTAACATAATGTTAAGTTTCTTCCCATGTTAGTGACTGTAAGCAAGTTATGACTATACTTTATATATATATATCTGCGTCTGTGTGAGAGATAAGAATTTGTAAGTGGAAAGAAGTGATCCACATAATTTGAAGTGAGTATATGAGAGGAGTGCAGATTAGGAAGGGAGTATTTATATACTTCATGTCATAAAAATATAATGTAAACAGAACTTTTCATAATACCATGTGGCAAAGAATACATAAAAATCTATTAAATAGAAAAGGAAGACAGGTAAGGTATGCTACGAAGAGATCCATTAAGTGTGGAAGATAACATTTTGGGTCTTTAGTAGAAGTAATTTAATTTAGCTAAAACAATAAGTTTGGAACAATTACTAAGATGCACTGAAAATGGGTTCAGTACGAATTCAGAGAGTGCTAATAGAACACATATAATACGTGAAAAGTATAAAGTCTCAGTAGGAAAATAAGGATAGCATTGGCAGAAGTACATGAAAAAGTTTTATCAAGGGGGCTCAAGCGTTGTTTCGTACAATTACTATGACATGCAGTGCTATATGTAGGAGCAAGATGTAATCAAGACGAAAGCAGAAGGGATAGAAATCCTATAGGATGAGCAGGAAAAAGGAAATTTTTAAATGATTCAAACTCCGTGGTATTGCATATACATCCAAACAAACAGAAAGCAACAAAGAGAAACAATGAAATAAAGGCACAGATAGTCAACATAGATAGATACAGAAAGCAATAATAAGATTAGTTTAAAAGACAATCAATGAAAGAGTAAGACAAAAATAAGTAGATGGATGCAGATTAAGAAAGCAGAACGTGAAATACAATTTTAATAGCAGTAATCTAATTAGTTCACATACCACAATGAGCAAAGAAAAAAGGACTAGAAACATAATAAACATATATCTAAATATATAGACGTAGAGAAAGAGAGAGACAGAGAAAGACGCACACGTGCAAAGGTGTACATAACATTACAAGAAAGGAAAAATTTTGGTTAGAAAAAAGACATACTGGCAGAGGTGTACACTCAGAGTCATAGAGCATACGCGCCTTTAGCGTGGGTGACCCGGGTTCGATTCCCGGCGGAGCTCATGTGGTTCAGATTCCACGTTAGTCAGTAGGTCCACGTCTCATATAGGCTCTCTGCTGAACGGGACGTTAAACTCAGAAATCAATCAAAGAGTCATAGACATACGAAACAGAAGAAGAGAGAGAAAGTGAGGGAGAAGCACAGAGAGAGAAAAGTAAAAAGTGAAAAAGAGAGATAATATAGAAACAGGTATACTCAAACAAACTGCAAGAGACAGACAAAAACAGAGAAAAAGAAGATAGAGAAAGAGGCATACATGGAAAGGTGTACACTGGGCCACATAAATTATTGGGATACGTAATCCGTTAGTTAGGCAAACCAACTACCACCTGCTCCAAGACTAACAATGACTGGTAGAGTAGCTAAAACAGTAGCATGAAGCTGAGCCCACCTGTTAAAGAACCAATCGTAAGGAGTGTTTTTGTGGAGAAGTGGAGCGAAACGCTGGCTGGCCAAACGACAAGAGGGAGTCTTTAAATACTTGTACTCACAATAATTCTTGTTTGTATCATACACATGTAAAATTATACACAGGCACTTGCAAAGAAATATACGGATACTAGAAACGTCGATGAGAAAATCGCAGTCGGGGACTTAGTTAATCTTATTATTTAACTAACTCAAATGAAGGATTATATAAACGTTTATTTAGTTCAAGTAACTATACATATCCGCATATCAAATAATATACGGATAGATTATGTGGTATGTATAGTAGGATATTTTTAACTGACTCAAAGCTTTGCGCTGAATTTTGAAACTAATAACAGTAGTCCTAACATAAAATCAGTTAAAAATATCGATGGATCGTTTGCGCGGAAGAACCCAACCCCCAATGAAAATCTAGGGGGTCAAACAGAGCGTGAGCTTCTAGGTTCTCGCCATTGATTTGTATGTAATACTACTTGGAAAGTAGAAATTGTTGATTTCACTATTCGTTAAATATTTTTGAAGAAGCTAAGTACTGGTAATTTGTAAATACAAAAAATGCAAAATTCGATACTACTCAAACAAGTTAAAAATGCACGAAAATAACGGATACTAAATTTAGAATCATTAACATAATTAACTCGGTAACTGGTTTTCTCCATTCATGTTTCTTTATTTTCACGATTACATCATCACTAAATTTTTCCACTAGAGGTTATATTTCATTTAGCAGCATCCAACTGGAGCTCAGCCTTATAAATGAAACAATGTAAAAAGCGTAAACGTCGAGGAGTAAAATAGAACCCTGACCCACGGATTATGAAACCACAACACTAACCACTCATCTCAAGCGTTGCTTATCCTGGTTTGCTTAAATAAACACCCTTTTCAGTTCCTTTAAAACAGTTGTTTGTTAATAGTCAAATTCATCGGCAAACAACAGGAATATGTAATTGAGTCTCGGATGGTATTCACTAAATTGTCAAGATTACAGAGTTTTTAGAAAGAAAATACAGAACTCCTTTGTTTTGAATCAAATACAGTGGAATTTGGTCTATTATACTAGTACCAAATTCCACATAAGTGAGTCCCAACGTTAAGCGGGTTTCCATATCCTTACTCCTATGAAAGTTTTTACGATCATTCCAACTCCAATCATTTCACAGATTCATCTGTTGTATATAACAAGAACGTAAAATGTAGTCTATACGGAAAAGACTTTTATACGTTGCAAGATTTGTAATGTCCAAATATGTACCACTAACTCAGTAGCATCGATATAAACAAATGGAAGTATGGAGGAGAAAACTACTTTACACAAAAGTCAAAAGAGGCTCTCTCAAGGCATGCGAAATAGCCCAGCAGAAGTTTATGTTCAAACTGTGAAGAAAGTATTCTTTTTTCAGTGTGTTAGTATTTTTATCAGAGGACTGGAAACATTTCATTGAATAAGTCTTTGGCAAATACTTTTCTTTCAAATTCGAATAGAACGAAACGTTATATAAATTGCAAATCTAAAATCCATAGCTGAAAGCTTAATATTAAGTATGTTCAATATTTCATTATTGTCCTTTGATTTGAAATGAAAAACTATAAGCAATGGTGATTTCAGAAGATTCTTCCCGGGATATTCTCAATATATGAAGGACGGAAAAAAGTTAAAGTATTGATAGTCCACTTTGAGCATCGTCGAATGTATGGCCCCTTCAGGCGAAAGTCTTTAGGTCGACAGGGTCTAAATTCTCCTGCAGGTCACCTCATGAAATCATCACTGTTTATAAGGTTCTTTTAACGAATAGAATATTTTAACGAATTTGAAATGGCAAACAGATAACAGAGGCATGGCAGAGAATAATGGCAACAATGGCAGAGAATTATAATACGTAAAAGAATAAAGAATTATAGAAGTAATGAAGTAAATCTTATCGTGTAAGTTATCGATTGATTGCCGGATTAAAACTCGGATATTCGTATCGATTGCACTTTAAAGTAAATCCTCTCTATATATAATTCTTACTGAAAAGGCATGTTTAATTCCAATTACATAATCACTATTTGTAATGATATATTTTTATTTTAATATTTTTACTATTCAATGTTGTATATGCTACATATCCCAAAGCAAACTCTCGTAAATGAATGGTGGACTAGTGAATATTATCAAATAAATTATAATTTAGTTTACGTAAATGCTGCATGGCCTCATTCTAAACTATTAATAATAATAAAATCATAGTCGCATCTCGATAAGAACTTGTGGCTTAGTCAATAAATGAATTCCACGTGCTCTCTATTCGAAGTGCTATTTAATCGAATCCGATAGAAACACAAGTAGAAACTCCGAAAACAGGTAAAAGAAAATTTTACTTTGATGGGACTCGAATTAACTACGCGCAAACGGTTTAGACCACCTTTTTGACTTTTTTTTACGTTAACTAATTCACTGAACGTATCTCAGTAACTTGTCTTTATTTTTTAGGGGCAAAAGCACCCACCCAAAATTTCGAAATTTGACGCTAGAAAGGCAAAAAGAAATGGACCGAAGTGAATGGAATTGTGCATAAATATTGTAGAGGTTAAATGAGGGAATACAGTTTTCGTATTTTGCTGAGAAAACTGTCCGGTGGACAGAGACGTTGGGTAGCGGAAGGAGTGGACCGAAGCGAACGAAATTGTGTGTAGATATTGTATATGTAGATTAAGGCCTTCCCTGTTTCACAAGTGTCCCCATCCGATTTCTTCAATTTGGCAGATCAACAATAAGCACAAACAGTATAGCGTATTTTATAGTGTTTTAGGACGCGCATTTAACCCTTACAATGTTTTTCCGCATAAACAGAAATGCATGTCGATTTATTTCCAGTTTGCTTCTTCATGTGCCAAATTTGAAACACATCGAATAGGGACGCTTGAGAAGCACCAAAGGCCTTATTTTACATAGAAAATATCTACACAGAATTTCATTTTCTTCGGTCCAATCCCTTCTACGCTACTACGGTAATGTTTACTTTTTTCGGAGGAGCCAACTTTTTCCGTATGAATTAAATCGCGGTTCGTTTATTTCTTAGCAAATCGTCCCTACACGAAGTTTCGTTACAATTCTTCATATGCTTTAAGAACTTCTGACGTATACTTACTTACACTTTTGATATTTCGTAATCAACGGTTTAGAAGGTATGTCAAGAATTGCAATTAAACTTTCTGTAGTAACAAACAATACACCACAAATGAAGGAATACGGTTTTTATTTTCAGAGGGAAAACGGTTCTAGGGGAGAAAAGACCCACACAAAATTTTTAAAGTTGACGACCGAAAGGCAAGATGGAGTGCACCGAATTGAAAGAAATTGTGCATAGATATTGTAGACGTAAAATGAGGGAACACGCTTTTCATATTTTCATCGAAGAAACGGTTGAGTGGGCACGGACCCCTCCAAAACTATCGTCATGAAATATCAAAAGTGCTAATAACAGTATGTAAGAAGTGCTTAAAGCGCATGAAGTAGAACAAAACTTTTGTAGTGACAATACTAAAAAAAAAAAGCGAATACGGGATTTTGAAATTTGACGCCCGAAAGACACGGTAAGTGGAGGAAGTGAATAAAACTGTCTTCAAATATTATAGTCGTAAAATGAGGGAATATGCGTTTCGTATTTTCCTTAAAAAGCGGTTGGGGCCACAGACCTAAACCGTTGATTACGAACTATCAAAGGTGCAAATAAGTAAACGTCAGGAGTTCCTAAAGGATATGGAGAATTGCAACGACACTTCTTGTAGGGACAATTTCCAAAACAATAAAGGAAATGTGTTTTAATTCATGCGAAAAAATAGTGTTGGGGCCAAGGGCCCCTCCGAGAAATAAATATTTCGGTAATAGAGCAAGTAGTGAACCGAAGCAAGTGAAATTGTGTGTACATATTGTATATGTAAAATAAGGCATTTCGTGTTCCTCAAGTATCCCTATCCGATTTGCTTCAAATTTGGCACATCAACAGTAAACAGGAAATAAATCAACACCCGTTTTCCTTTATGCGGGAAAACATTGTTAGGGTTAAAGGCGCGTCTTGAAATACTATAAAATACGCTATACTGTTTGTCCTTACTGTTGATCTGCCAAATTTGAAGAAACCGGATGGGGACGCTTGTGAAATAGGGAAAGCTTTAATTTACATATACAATATCTACACAAAATTTCGTTCGCTTCGGTCCATCTTTTCCGCCACCCAACGCCTTGGTCTACCGATTTTTTTTCACGGAAATACGGAACACGTATTGCCCTATCTTACCTCTACAATATCTGTACCCAATCTCATTCAATTCGGTCCACTTCTTCTTGCATTTCGGACGTCAAATTTCAAAATTTTGCGTGAGGGGCTTTTGCCCCTAAAACCGATTTCCGCAGAAAATAAAAATCCCGTATTCGTTTATTTTTTGAGTATTGCCACTACAAATAGTTTTGTTCTAATTCTTCATGTCCGTTAGTGTTGCCACGAGACGAGACATTTCGCGTGTCTTGTCTAATCTCGGCTCGTCTCGTAAATGAGACGAGACACGAGACGAGACAGAACCCTTTAGACAAGACACGAGACGAGACGAGGTGTCTCGAAAATCAAAGCGCTGGCGGGAATGGCCAAGATTGAAATTGCCATTGGTCATATAGATTGCAAAAGGAAAATCCCCTTTGTGAGAAACATGTTGAAAAGCCTTCATAGAAAAATGTCCTCTGTCTATTGAATGAAACAATCGTGATACGTGAGCTTCCAAGAATATCATCCTTAATGTCTTGGGCCCAATTCCCCTTGCTGTAAACTGAGGAATTCTCATTTTTTCATTTCTGGCTAGAATGATGACAAACAAAGCAACGACAGACAGGATTTTTACAAGGTCAAGAAACCCAACTACCACCACCATCTATCCAATTTGAAAACTGGGTAAGGTCTACACTCATTACAGGCTGTAGTTGAAAGTTCTGGCTGAGATCGCGGAAGAGAACAGAACTACACTTGTCTTTATTCTCTGGTGGCGGTATTCTTTTTGCTATATGAACCGAAAACGACAATTGAAGTATGTCATCTTGCAACTAAAATTTTGTCTTCTCCCTCTCTCTCTCTCTCTCACACACACACACACACATATACATACACATAGAAACACACTTTTACCATTTTACCAATCGCTCGCTTATTAAACAGCAGTCATGCTGTAAAATTCACCTCTTCGTTTGGAAGGCGGGTGAAGGACAAAGAAAGCAAAGATATTATCGACGAACCTTTCAAATTGTTTGCTTTCAGCAAATTTATGATACTAATAATAACACTTTAGGTGAAGAGGTTTTACTGAGGGACCTTCGTTTTGTTACGCGGAAATGTTTGATCTGACCAGAGTGCGAAATTGCCCTCTGCTTCCATGTTGAGAGGAGGGTAAATACTTCCCTTTCCTAGTGAATAATATTCATTAGAACCTGAATTATCTTCAGAAATGGTTTCTTGGAGAGTGTAAGTAATATTTGGTATAATATTCATGGAACTCCCTTGAAAGCAGAAAATATCATGAGAATGATCAAAATTCGAACATTGAAGAACATAATCAACAGAAAAGAAATAGGATACCCAAACCATATTTTTAAACCTGATATAAAATGTATATCCTATATTTTTACTAATTCCTTACTCCCATGAAAGTATCCTGGGGAGGATATTCTCTCCAATTTTTTCAGACTGAAATCCTTTTATCCCGTACTATTCCCCCCTGGCACAATACGAAGAAACAAATGCTGTTAAAATCCATACATAGGACCCTTCCGGGGCAAAACCCGGGGCCTTCAAGCCAATGGTCTATCGCCGCAGACCGCACGGCTTGGTATGAAGATGTATGTTGTATGATTGCGAATAGATCTCCACAATATAAGAAACTTTAATCCAAAATGGCCACCCAAAAATCAACTTTTTTTAGACCACTAGCTAATCTGGGTGTAGTGTCATGAGTTTGTTACACAAACGGGGCAACCACAACATAGTAGCACACACCCCGCGGTTATGGGAACAGATTTGTACCATGGTGGTGAAGACTGGCCCCAAGCATTCTTTCGTCCAATGTGTCGTTCAGCTCCCATGACTATGGCACTTTAAGTAGAGCTTACTGTGCAGTAACATATAAAATTTCAATCAAATACTTTCCATTACTCAATAAAATTATTTGGTTTGGATTGGTATGGGTCAACACTGTGAAACCTAAAGGCTGGAATATATGAAATCAAAGTGTACACACATATCTATCTCTATTTATCTATATCTTTCCATCTCTCTCTCTCTCTCTCTCTCTCTCTCTCTATATATATATATATATATATATATATATATATATATATATATATATATATATATATATATATATATATATAGACACTATAAAGCAAGTGGGCTGATAGTATACGATAGTGTCGGGGATGGTGACACCTTTACATCGAACTTTGCTTGTCGTGTAAACATTGTTCGACATTAGTGTCTTCATCTTCGACGTACCTATGAGCAATTTACTGTATATTCGTGTATTGAAACTGTTAAAACAAATTTCAATGTTTCAGAATGTAAAAAAAAAAAAAAAAAAAAAAGCCAGGGTCGAGAAGCCTCAGACAACTAACAGCAGCGATATATTATCTTGTAAACTATTTGTCCTTGCCTTGTGAGCTTTTCTGAATTTATTTTTAAAACCTTTAGGCAACTTTGCCCGAATGGATGATGATGGGAAAATTAGTGGAATGAAGAAAGTGGTAGGATACTAGACAACTTCGAGAAAACACACACATTCGAAAAATGAAATGAACTCTTTGAGTTTTACGTCCCACGTTATGCCGGCTAGGCTAAAGGAGACAGTGATGATGTGTAATGACTGAAATAGTGGAATGAACAAAGTGGGAAGAAACGGGAGAACCCCGAGAAAACCCACGCACACGGTGTTTGTCCACCACAAAGTTCACTGGGCTGGGGCTGGGATCGAACCCGAGACCCCAAGCACCAGAGGTGAACGCTCTACCACTGAGCCACCGCGATCCCCACACACATACAATATTTGTCCACCACAAAGCTCACATGGCACTAACCGAGATCGAACCCAGTACCACATACACCAGAGTTGAAGGCTTCACGGTGTAGCTACCGTGACATTTCTTGACTTGTGAGTTCTGGGTAATCTTGTAACTTAGTTGTATCTTGATTAGCATGGTGCAGCCTGCTACATTTTACTTTCGTTCCCATGATATATTTTTACGGGACAAAACGAGACAGACGAGACGAGATGGGACGGAACCTCTCAAGACGAGACACGAGACGAGACAACCTGGAGTATCGTCTCGTCTCGTCTCGTGGCAACACTAATATCCGTTAAGAACTTCTTACATACTGTACTTAGCAATTTGATATTTCGTGATCAAAGGTTTCGAGGGATCCGTGGCCCACTCAACCGCTCTTCCCAGGAAAATACTAAATGCGTATTCCCTCATTTTACGTCTACAATATCTGTGCACAATTTTGTTTACTTCGATCCATTTGGTTTTGCCTTTTTGGCGCCAAGTTTACAAAATTTTAGCTGGGGGCTTTTGCTCTAAAATTGTTTTCCCGCAGAAAATAAACACATATTCCTTTCTTTTATGTATAGTATCTACCTGCCATATTTTATCTAAATCGGAGTGTTACATTTGGGAAGTGTTACTTGTGAGTAGTGTTATTACTGATCATATGACACGCAAACGTGAAATAAAAGCAAGGATAGGAATGGCGAAAGATAACTTTAGCATGAAGAAAATATTATTTTATGGGACAGTAAATAAAGAGCTGAAAAAAGACTCATAAAATGCTGCGTGTACTACTTGTTACTGTATTGTATACGGCAGAAACATGGTCATTACTCTTAAATGATGAAAAACAATGGAAGGACGCGGAGAAGAATGGAAGAAACTAGCCGGGTCGAGAGTAAAACGAATGTGAGGGTGTTAGAAATGCAAGGAAAAAATATTATTAAGAAGAGGAAGATAAACCGGTTTGAATATTGGTTAAGAATGAACTGTATCATGAGGGTTGTAATATAGGGTATGGCGGCAGGAAAGACAAGGTGGGACGAATTAGGCTATATCAAAACAAAATTATGCTATGGGCGATATCAAAACAGAAAAATCGTATGTGAAGATGAAGAGGTTAATAGAAGATCATGGAGCATGGCAGCTTCTCAGCTGCGGCAAGTGTCCCCTAATAATGGTAAATACAGGGTGTCCGAGAAGTCCTTCCCTGATGACAGAAATTGATAACTCAGGCTAGAAATAAGATAGAAATATGAAACTGGTGTTGAATTGTTTACAAACTATAAACGTTTTGGTCACATCAGTACACTTCCACATGAGCACCCTTGGTAGCACGTAGCACATCTAGGCGATATTCAATTTCCATCCACACATTAGCCAACATCACTGGAGGGATCGATGCAACGACTGTGGTTATTCATTGCTGCAGGGTTTCAAGATCTGGTACACGTGTTCGGTAGACCTCATCCTTGACATAACCCCATAAAAAGAAGTCTAATGGGGTTATGTCAGGAGAGCGTGGAGGCCAAGGATGGGAGTGTGGCAGCCATCACGACCAATCCATCGCCCAGGAAATGTCCTATCGAGGTAGGCACGGACGTCCAAACCCCAATTAGGTGGTGCACCGTCTTGCTGAAAAACGACATCGGGGCGATACTCAAGCAGCTGAGGAACAGCATGCAGCTGCAACATATCCAGGTACACTGCAGATGTGATAGTATCCTCAGCGAAGAAGAATGGCCCGATAATTCGCTCGTGCAATAACGCGCACCAAACATTCACCTTTGGACCGCCTCTGGTGAACTCCCTGACCTCCTTGGGGGGTTCTGAACCCCAAATGCGTACATTATGGCGATTCACTACTCCACTGACAATTCGTCGGAAAAGGCAATTCGTCTGAGATAATCATTATCGTCCTCAATACGTGATAGCATTTCGACCGCAAAGTCATATCGACGTGTACCGTCGTCGGGCAACAAGGCCTGAACGAGTTGCACTTTGTAAGCTGTAACCTAACACAGACAAAAACTTTTATAGTTTGTAAACAATTCAACACCAGTTTCATATTTCTATCTTATTTCTAGCCTGAGTTATCAATTTCTGTAATCAGGGAAGGACTTCTCGTACATCTGATGATAATGATGTTGATGATGCTTAGTAAAAACTGAAAGGTCCACTTTACTAACATTTCTAGTAAGAGTCACAATGAAAATTTCTACAGGGTGACAAAAATGCTCACTCTAAAGCCTGTAGAGAACTATCTGTTTCTCTGCAAGGGGAAATTATAGGTCGAGTAAGAGTGGGACAAACTCTTATTGAGATCGCTTGGATTTTGGGATATAACCAGAAGACAGTGAGGAAATTGATTTAGCGGTATGAAGGTAGTGAATATTTCACATCTCGTCCAAGAAGTGGGAGAAATAATAATAATAATAATAATAATAATAATAATAATAATAATAATAATAATAATAATAATAATAATAATGTTAGGAATTTATATTTATTTACAGCAAGACTTCTGCATACACTCCTAGTGCAGTATTATTTTTAAATGGTCATTATAAAATTGTCCAGCTAAATTTTAAAGGGTCATTATAAGTGGTGCTTCATTTATTTCACAATTCGTTTCTGCCAGTATCTCTCGCCCCCTTATTTATTTTATTTATTTATTTAATGAGCAAATTCCCAGATACAGCATAACTTTGCCATTTTACACAGGGACATGCTAACAAAAGAAAGAAAAAAAACAAGACTACAATAACAACAACATAGAAAAAAGAGGGTAAAAGTAAAACTATTCCGTTAAAGCTCGTTTAATTGCTCTTTCAAACACTGGGTAGCTCGAAAAAATGTCCACATCAGTTGTTACTTGATTATAACAGTTTGGTATTCTATAAAAAAAGAGACCTCTGTATAACAGCCAACCTAGGACGGGCAAGATGGAATAGGTGGGTATTCCGGGTGATGCGGGAAGGGACACGTAAGGATAGTTCCTGAAGTAATATTTCCGATCTTAAGCTTCCATTAACTATTTTATGTAGATATTTCAGGTCAGAGATAATTCTGCGTACTTCAGGAGTCTGAATATTAAGATGTCGCAAGAGCTCCTTCTTAGATAATATTCGAAGTGAAGGAACACGAAAACGGACTATAGCGATGAAGAAATTGAGAACAGAATCAAGTCTGGAGAGATGTGTAGGTGGTGCCATGGCCCATATGGGAGAGCAGTATTCGATCTTGGGCTCTATTAAAGTCTTATAAAAAGTTGCTAATAAAGAAACAGTGCGTAGTTCGGTGAATCGATAAAGAAGTCCCAACGTGCGCATTGAATTCTTTAGTATTGAGGAAATGTGGTCAGAGAAGGTGAGTTTGGAATCAAAGATGACACCAAGATCGTTATGACTAGCAGAATGTGTGATAGGAGAATCGTTGATATGGTATGTGGAGGGAACAGGAGACTTTTTCAAAGTAATAGTAATACTGTCACATTTCTTACTGTTGAGTTTCAAGTGCCACATTTCACACCAGCCTGTAAGGTAATTTATGTCTTCCTGTAGAGCAATTGTGTCATGGGGACACGATATTTCTCTGTATAACTTACAATCGTCGGCAAAAAGCAGAAGACCACTAGGTTGAGATGATAAGTGCGTGTAGAGATCATCCATATACAGGACAAACAGCAGAGGCCCAAGTACACTCCCCTGAGGCACCCCTGAGATCACGGGTTGGGGGTTAGAAGTCGCCCCTGAAAGAACAACTCTCTGTTTACGGTCCTTCAAGTAGCTTGTGATTAGAGAGAGAAATTTGCCATGTACATTAAATCTATTGGAGAGTTTATGAAGAAGATGAATGTGACTGACAGAATCAAAGGCCTTCGAGAGATCAATGTAGATAACATCTAATTGAGTATTGTTATTCATACATTTGACTGCACAGGAAAGAAGAGTACTTAAGTTTGAGAGACTTGAGCTTTTCGGTAGAAAGCCGTGCTGAGAACTATGGATGTAAGGTGAGGTGAAGTTAAGTAGCCTGTCTTTGATTATTTTTTCGCAGATAATTGATATTACAGAAAGAAGAGATATTGGCCTATAGGAGGATACATGATCTTTAAGTCCTGATTTATATTGGGGTCACGTGAGCTACTTTCCAACTGGTGGGATAATACCCTTCCTTGAAGCACCTATTGAATAAGATAGATAGAGGAACCGCAATAACTGAAGCAGTTTTGTTAAGAAAGAGAGGACTAATTTTATCAGGTCCAAGTAATCTATGTGGAGATAACGATAGCAAGAGAGCCAGAACTTCGCCCGGGGTGGTAGAGAGAATGGATAAGGTGTCCGAGCAGATGGGGTGGAGAGGGGGGAGATGGGTTGTAGAGGGAAGGGAAGTAAATGTTTTGCAGAAGTAGTTATTAAAGAGATCTGGTCTTTGATCATCACTCGCTTCAGTATTTTCATCTGGAACTGTTGCCGGTATGCCCGGTGATTTTGTTCTAGATTTAATTACAGACCAAAAGACTTTAGGGTTACTAACAGTAAAATCACCAATTGAGTCCATGTATTCAAAATATTTACGCCGCTGTACCTTCTTGGCAAGACTTCTAATTATAGCAAAGTTTTTGTATGTGTAGTCACTCGGATGTGATTTCCATAGAGTCCAGGCAAGCTTTTTGTTTTTAAGAAGTTCACGAAGTTCATTGTCGTACCAGACCGAAAACCTGTTCGATTTTGATGCTTTCACCAGCACAAAGTCCTTTATGGCTGAGTGGACAACAGATGTAAATAAGTCCACAGAGTCGTCAACAGTTCCTACCTCTAACAAACACCAAGGAAACAGTTCAATAGCCAGGCAGATGTCACCCCAGGGGGCTTTCTTCCAAAGAAGTTGTGACCTACTTTTGAGGGGCTGGTTTGTAGTAGTGGAGGGGAGGAAATCGAAAGAAACATCCAAGGAATCGTGATCCGAGGGAAAAAGATTTCTGCATGGGACAACACAATGAGGTTCTAAGTTAGAGAGAATATAGTCAAAATTGCTATTATTGCGGGTATTGTGCATATTATGTTGACCTAGACCAAGTCCATGAATAAAATTGTCCATGAAATAACTGTCGTTTCCATCTTTAGCGACGCCATGCTTGCTGTCCTGCCACGTGATGGAAAGGTTGAAATCACCCAATAGGATGACGTCACCGTGTGACAACGCATGTAACAGTGAGTTATGGCAAGCTTATTCTGTCTTCACGCCTACCGAGGAGGAAGCTGTGCAGTTCCAGGTTGGGAACCACTGCTTACCATTGAGGCATTCTGACAGTCTTTTAAAATTTTTATTCTGGCTACTATCAATAAACTGGAACCTTTTGTTTCTACTCTGCACGCACTAGTCACTTTCCATGAAAAATCATGAATAATTCTGATAATTTATATAGTACTTATGGATGAACCTATTTGAATAACATACATCATTCCTCAATGTAACAAATACGGTGAACATAAACATACGATCAATAGACAATTTACTTCAGAGTGAAATGGGCTTAAACTTCAGACACTAGAAAATACATTTCATTTGCTCTCCCTGCAGGCGTAGTGCCTAGCTCGTGTGCCTTTGGTGTAGGGGGTCCCGGGTTCTATTCCCACTGGGGAAAATTTGAAATTTTAACTGTCCTTAATGCCTTTGTGTTCGTTTTCTGGTCGTTCAGTGTTACTGGAAATAACTGTGAAATGTATATACCGAGTAGAAGATAGAGACAAGTTAGTGAGATGCGTTCAGTGAATTAGTTAACTTAAAGAAAAATAAAAAAAAAGTGGTCTAAATCGCTTGCTCTTAGATCACTCTTAAAGGTTAATTCGAATCCCATCAAAGTAAGATTTTTCTTTTACCTTTTCTCGAAACTTCTCTTTCTATTTCTATGGGATTCGATTAAATAAATCTTCGAATTGAGACCACATGGAATTCATTTATTGACTAAGCTAGAAATTCTTATAAAGATACGATAATGATTTTATTATTATTATTAGTTAAAGTACGAAGTTTAAAATGAGGCCATGCAGCATTTACGTAAACTAAATGTTAATTTATTTGATAATATTCACTAGTCCGCCATTCGTTTGCGAGACTTTGCTTTGGAAGATGAAGTTATACAACATTGAATAGTAAAAATATTACAATAAAATATATCATTACAAATATTGATTTAGTAATTGGAGTTAAACATGCCTTTTCAGTAAGAATTATATACAGAGAGGATTTAGTTTAAAGTGCAATCCACACGAATATTCGAGCAGTAATCTGGCTAGAAATTGATCTTACACGATAATATTTACTTCATTACTTTTATAATTCTTTATTCTTTTACGTATTATACTTCTCTCTAAGTTATGATTTTGCCATTTCAAAACGTTGAATGAGAAATAAATGTAATATTCTATTTGTTATAAGAATCTTTTAAACAATGATGATTTCAGAGGGTGACCTGAGCGAGAATTTGAGACCCTCTAGACCTAAAGAATTTTGTCCGTCAGGACTATATCAAATTGGACTAGCAATGTTTTAGCTTCTTTCCGACCTTCATATATTGAGAATACCCCGGGAAAAATCTTCTGAAATCACCAATGGTTATAAATAGTTTTTCATTTCATATCAAAGGATAATAATGAAATATTGAATATACTTAATATTTTGTTTTCAGCTATAGATTTTAGATTTGCATTTCATATAATGTTCCGTTCTAATCGAATTTGAAATGAAAGTAGTTGCCAAAGACTTATTCTAAGTTTCTTCCTAAATCAACTTATGAATCTTGTTTCGTCTCGGTTTTGTTATTTCATTTAATCGATACTAATGCATGTGTGATTTGAAATTAGCTAATTTTAGTATGGGAGAGAAGAAAGGAGGAGAGAGAGGGCGTCTCTTTACCAGATACGATTATGGGATAAGAAGGTGTATATTGGGTGTCCTAACTGCACGGCATTAGTTGTCGCAATTTTTTTGATGCGGAGTGTACAACACGTGCGTTTGCATGGAGCGGCAAGTTTGGAGGGTGTGGCAAGATCTGTCATAAGTATATTATTTAAATTAAGTACTTCTTGTTGGAAATAGACTTCATGATGATGGTAATTACATTTACTAAGCTGACCTATTTTAATACTACATTCATAAATTATGTTTAGGTCGCATCAGTTTAAATTCACATGGACAATGCTAAAGCAAATGGTAAAATAAATCCGAGCACAAATTGCTTGATTGTTGTCAAATGCAAGAATTCAATTCTCGAATAGTAGCAAATATCTATTCCATTTAGTTAGTTATCACAGTTTAGATATGACAACTAGTCTTGTTTTTGTCACAAACAAGTTCCTCATCATTGAATATAGAAACAAGATTTTTTTAAAAATGTTAACAGATGTAGAAGAAAAATCAAGAAATAAAGATAAAATAGCTAGTTGCACTGGAATTGGAAACTGATACATTGAGATTGAAGCTCGATATTGAATTCTATAATAATGATTACCATCTTTCCTTTCAGGTGTGTTTGCTTTATCTTTCGCTAACACAATAGATTAATATTTAAAGAAAAAACAGACACTACGAGATTGTATTTTTAGTAAGTATTTAAGCTTTTCTGAGTGCGACTGCACTTATCCTCCCCTTCGTTGTTCATGCTGGAGTAGCATACTTAAAATCATGAACATATATTCTTTCTGGAGAAAGGGGGAGACGGGAAATTGTGCCATTGCACGGGGCATCAAATTGCCTAGGGCTGGTCCTGATGATATGTATATACAAGACATGAATATAGGATGACACAATTTGAAGCAATGCAGGCTGTTTCAAAATTAATATTAGTGTTTTGAAACTTTGTAGTATCTATTATAATTAACTTACAATTATAAATACTATATCAAATGAAAGAGCAACTCAAACAGTTTTGTACGCACGCATGCACATGCATTGTTTCTTCTGTTTGCCGTTAGAAAGAGCAAGTAACAAAGATGGAGACTAGAGACCAGGAAGCTTTCTGTGTTTATATAAAGAATATTAAGAAGACGCTTGCAACTACGTCCTTATCGTTTGCAGTTGCTACAGGTCTAAAGCCTACAAAGTACGGTTTACGTGTCAATTTCACAAGCTAAATACTGCTGCATGACAATGAAGATTTTCTGGATCTACTCCCTACTCCAGTCACTAAATTTGCTACATAACGTCCAAAAACGTCTGTTTTTCGTCCACAGAAATCCAAATATATGAACTACCTATTTCTGCCCTAGTGGTATCTATAGCTTCCCTATAACAAAATTCGAGATAACACTTTCCAAGAGTGGATTCGTCAGGAATTCGACGCCCGCAGTACTTCTCCAGAAAAGCACGATATTTTGGCACTTGAACTTTGTTCCAAGGAATGTTTACTGCTATCATTGCTTGGCACAAGTTTTTGAAAAACTCACTCGCTGAAGTATCTTGATGCATTTGTGTCAAGAGTACTTGTTTTTGCAGTTTGCATAGTCTTATTTCTTGCATGGAATGCACTTCGTACATGTTGTTCTACCTGATTTCATTGAACATCCATTTTTTTTATCACACACTTTGGACAACACCACTTTACCGTCCGTAGTAAACGCATCATCGATAGTTACTCACGACCGCAATTTCGAGGATAAAGTTGAGGCAACCGGGGCCATTTCTAACTTCGACGGTCAATACAGAACACGTGCGTTTTGCAACTGCAATACTAGAGTAGCCCTACTGTCTTCCTGTCATTCAGTTGAACAAGCGATGTTCTTTGAAAGCTTAGGTTACCTGCTATGATATTGCCATTGTTGCCAGCTACTTGGAACGAACTCTTGCAGTAAATTCCTGGAAGCACGCTAACATAGTTTTAACTTGAATTACAGGATTTGCTTTCATCTTTTTTCCCGTCCGACCTCCGATAACAATCAAATAGACTTCATTTTAGGAATTTCCTAGCCAATCGCCTGTCAGGCAAGTGATCTGTCTTCCTCCAGAGTTGAGAATAAAGGGCGCTGCCAATGTATCCCGGAGAGAGAATTTTTATTGGTTTCTTCTTATATTTCTATTGTTATCGGCGAAAATTCTGCGAAACATGGTTTGATAAATAAAAAAGGAGAGAGAGATATTTCTCTTTCAGTAAAGAAACGAAAAGATAGGCATGACAAAATTGAATCTAGATGGAAGCCTTGTACAGTTGGAGAGTTTATTTTTTTTATTTTAAATTAAAATTTCAGTAAACGCAAAATTTTAAGACAGTTTTATGTAAAATGTGTAGAAACCATAGAAAAATGTAATATTGGTCAAAATATGTAAAAATAGAAACCATAGAAATATGTAATATTGGTCAAAATATGTAAAAATATGTAATATGAAACTTGAGTTGAAGCACCCTACATGGGTGAATCACAAACATTTAAGGATTTGACGAACCTACATATGAAGGAAAAAATGTGTAGTTACATACAAATCCGGACATTACTTATAATTGTACGTAAAATGTAATAAGTACTACGAAGACTTAAAACCCCGATATTCATTTTGAAACACCCTGCATTTCTCACCAACAGTGTTGGAACTAAGATGTAAAAAGGAGAGGAAATTTCCCCTATAAACTTATTGTTTACAACAAATATATTATTATTAGTCCAGACTAATTATAAGTACTACAACAACACGGATTAGTAGTCAGAAAAATGTAATCAAATATACACTCGTAACCCTTTCGGACCCAGGTGACCAAAGTGGCACACACAGGCGTGTCACTGTTTTAATCCGCTGCAGTGTAGACACTAATTAAGATACCGAGATATTATTTTTGCCAAATATGGTTGGACCATAGTTAATTATATTAATTTATTTTCCTTCTGGGAGTCGAATTTACTTCTCAAATTTCACCCCAGTCAAAAATTCGAGAATTTTCGAATTTCGAACTTCCTTTACTTCTTTTTTCCCTGTAGCTTCTTTCGCTGTAGAGAGAGACCTCCTTAATACTTGCCAGATAAATACCACTGATGGATACCTAATTGTTGACACCAATAGGACGGGCCTGCGCGCAGTGTTAGCAATTAGGGAAATTAAAGTCTCACTAAATTTGGGCAAAAAATTTGAAATTTTTGTTTATAAATCCGTACCTATACGTCCGAGTGCAAGTCAACTTACGGCAGTCGAGCATTTGTCCTTACTGAACAAACTCAAGTACAGATCATTACAATGGGGTAATTAGGGGACGCACGAAAAATTCGTATTTAGGTTCTAACCCTTGATTTTTCTAGTTTTTCCCTAGTCTTTCATGTTTATCGTAATATATTTTTGGTAATTAGAAGCTTTGTTCCACGATGATACTTAAATATGGCCATGATACTTGTAGGATATATTAATGGTGTACAAATGTTTAATTTAAGATAGTTTGCGTGTCTGATAGCAGTGTTACCGGCTATATAGATTTTAATTCCAGATTTTAGCAGGAAATTTTGGAAAAATTATATCTTTTGTCTCTGTTATTTCCCTCTTGTTGCCTACATCGGAACAAACGTACCAGTATCTGAAAGCCTCGTCTTTGCCCTACACAAGACACTATAGAAAGTTTTAATAGGTTAATTACAGGAAGTACAGTTGAGATGTGTAGTAGACCTTGTTCTCTAATTGGAAAGATTTTTATTAGGTAGAATGAAATATTTTTATTGACATGTTTACTATATTAGATATCGTTACAATACTTGTACGATATATTAGAGGGATACCAAACCTTATTTTAAGATAGCTTGTGTGTGTCTGATAGTAGCATTGCCAGCTTCAGAAAATTTTAATTCCTGATTTTAGGGGGAAATTTAGGAAAAATTCCATTTTTTGTTTATATTATTTCTCTCTTGTTGGCTACATTCGAATAAACGTACCAGTGTCTAAAAGCCTCGCCCTTAGCGTACACAGCGCACCATAAAGAGTTTCACTAGAATAATTAGGGGAAGTACAGTTGAGGCTTACCATGTTCTGTTAATGGTAAGAAAATGGTGAGTTTCTGAGGTAGAATGAGATTTTTTTTTTTAATTTCATACTTACTTTGTTAGATATCACCATGATACTTGTAGAATATATTGTAAAACTTTGTCTCATATAGGTTATAGGTAGAGCATTTAATAAAAAGAGCGTCCAGAATCAACTCCCACTACCAGTTTTATTATAAAACTTTCCACTTAAAAGTATTTTCACAGAATACTATACAAAATAATCTCTGTAATATGAAAGGTTAGAAATAGGTAGTCTTTGACCGTAAGGTCGCAGACAGGATCTCCACAGAGCCCCGTAGCAGGCTAAGCCAGGATATAGGATAGGCGTAGTCCCGTAGCAGACTACAGGCCTGGGGTTAGGTTCCTCCAAAAGTCCCGTAGCAGACTAGAGGAGGGTCACCAGAAAACTGGTATCGGGTTGTCTTCGTCCATCCAATTTATAGGGTCCTTTGGGTGACGGTGGCGCTGCTGCTCCGATGTCGTCTTCTGCTCATGGTAGGGGCCAGAAGCCGTCGTCTGCATGTGACTGTAGATCGCTCTGGTGGGAGATCCTCTTGCCGAACCACGTGGTGATGTTTGTAACCACTAATGCGTGGAACTGTTTGTTTACAACATCACATAGGATATTACACCCCCTTGGCTTGTTTAAAAAATAAGCCGAAGAGTTATTTTTTATATGATGGTTAACAACACTGAGGTATCACACAAAAATCACTAAAAACATTAATAACACTTGCAACACTGTAAAAAAATTCACTTTTCGGGGCAGTAATAAGGTAGCGGAAGAAAGCTCTAAATAGTTAGTCCCTAATCACGGGCAGGATCGCTGCATATTATATCTCATTTCATTTCCCTCGAGGTAGGGCTGTTTTAAGCTTTGGCTAGTTATTAGTTCACTTATAGTGAGTGCCGTTGGAGCCTGTAATGTCGGTTGTTCCTTAGTCATATTATTGGTATTAAATGTGTCCATCGGAATTGGAGGAGATATTACTAAGCGAGGCGTTTTGGATATTTTTGGTATTGAGCAAAGACGGATATATAATATATATATAAAATGATAAGAGTTACAAGTGCTAAAGATGTTGCAATTAATACAGGGATATAAAGACATTCCATACTGGAAGAAGAAAAACTTCAAATTACGATTGGTAATTGTTGGAAATCCTATACAAAGTAAAATGTTTATTAATTGCTACGCATAAGGCGTTTATAAACAAAATACAAAAATATGGCAAGATCAAGTGATAATGAGAGTAGCAATAGCAAGTATGGTTCACGGAAATGCACTAGAGAGATGAAATTCCGGCATCTTATCCAACAAAGAACTCTCTTCATGTTGAAGTAAGGAATTCATGGAAGTAATAGTACGTTGTAAGTTCTGAAAATTGTAGGTAAAGTTCAAATTTGGATTCTTTGGTTACCTTCTATATATTAATGTAAAGTTCGCTGATGTTCTAGTAGGAAGATTTAAAGTATCTGTTATTATACGCTGGAATTCTTCATCTAAAAATATAACTTGATGAGCGATTAACAGCATCAGCGGCTAACATATGGTTCCTTTGGATGCAATTTTAACAGGTTTACGTGTAGTAAGATGAAGTCCCATGGGTGTATATAAATAAAATTCCTCAGTCCGTGTTAAAATAGGTTTCAGATTTCAGCTATCAGTTGATTTTCGAAAAACTAAATTATATAGTCAGTCTGTTTTTTGAGATCGTGGTTGTGCCTGTAATTTACATATAGAGAACATATTATGAGATTGGCATAGTGATAAGTCCAATTTATAGATTCCTTCGTTCGTCCAGATTGCATATTCAGGAGTTTAAATACATATATGAGCTGTCTTAGTAAGAAATCCATTGTTGAAAATTTTGTATAAAATATGATAATCATTAGTGTGTACAACAGGGGTTTGCACATTATAGTGTAAATTGGCAGATTCTGGGTCGAATGAGATTAGAAATGCTTTTGAACATTGATAAAATAGTCCGAGATCTCTTTCCATGAGTGTGCCCCTTAGGTTTATATTCTGCTTAATCATTTTCTTGTCCAAAGCAGGTTTTATTAAAGCATCGTTGACCTTATTCTGAAGAATGCTCTGTATTATAGAATGAAAGTGCTGTTCCACTATTTGAAAATTAAGAAGAGCTATGAGAAAACGTTCATTTGTGGCTGTTGTACATACTAATTGTAAAATATTATCATGGGTTTCGGTTTTCAATTTTTCGACTACCACCGAAAAGTTTGTTACTAAATGTGTAAGCTCAAAATTACTTTTTCTTAATTTCTTGTATTTGAGAATTTAGATACGCATTCTGTGCCTGCATTTGATTAACAGTCGATCTTAATTTATGAACTTCATATAAACTATATCGACTAAGTCTGAAATTTGCAAGTCCAAGTAATAGGTTGAAGATCATCCGTCGCGGTCTTTTGGAACACCCTGTTTTAAAATCACAAGGTACCGTATTATATATTTGATCTTATTACTGAATTGACGTTCTTTATTATGCAAAAGTGACACTAATTGTTCATATCCAGCGCAAGAATCATTTGGAGCCGAGAAGTCTAAATGGAGCCTATATGGTAGGAATTCTATATTGTCATAAGTGATTATAGGCTTGAATTTTGCAATTGAAATTCCATATTGTTCGAATATAAGTTCATTCCCTTTCATGCCATCTGTAAGTAGAATGAGGAGGTGATAAACTATGGTGATCAGCGTTTTTCTATTGTGTGTGTACGTCCTTAAAAAAGAGAGTCCACTTTCAAGTTATAAAAATACTGTCCGGTAGGGAGTATTCAGAAAGGTTAGAAAGGTTAGAAATAGGTAGTCTTTGACCGTAAGGTCGCAGACAGGATCTCCACAGAGCCACGTAGCAGGCTAAGCAGAGGGAAATTAAGGAACCAATGCTCCGTAGCAAGCAGAGGCAGGTCAAGTGGCCAGCAGAGCCCCGTAGCAGGCTACGCGGCTGAGGTTAGAATTCCCAGTCAGAGCCCCAATGCCTTATATAATCATACCGTTGGAAAGCCATTCGAAATCTATGTCTAAAATATCCATAGCTTTGAAACCTTATGTCTCAAACACTGGAGATAAGGTGTCTCAAACACCATTTAAGAAAGTAACTAATTTACTTCATGTGCTCCATCCAATTTTCTTAAGTGTCAACGCTACCAACATTATGCTATTCCAAATATATATATAATACAGTCATGAATCTATTCGGTTTGTTTCACACTAAATTTTCTATGAACAACAGAGTTTGTTTCATATTCTCCTGTAATTCTTTAAAGATATAAAAACGAAAATACCTAGCAAGTATTAAACTGAAAACTCCTCTTTCAATAACAAAATTTTTATTGTCTGTGTGCAAATATATTTAATATTTTCTATTCCTAAAAATTTAAATTATCTATATTTTAACTCACCCGCTAAATTAGGAAATTAGAAACCTGGTATTCCGGTATACACAATTTCTACTTTCACTTAAGGCTTATTAACCACAAATCCATCCACAAAATTAATTTTACATGCGTCCAGAAGTAATAACGTCTATAAATTATTGAGCTTCCTCAGGCGTACATTTACGGCTTTAGCATGGAGGGTCCCGCAATGGTACTTCATGTAGTTCACGTATATAATAAAATATATGTCGACGTCTCACATAGCCTAGCTGCTAAAAGTATGCAAATGAAGTCAACTTAGATAGCGAAAAGGTATTATTTAACAAAGATAATAATATTCAAGATGGCGTCAAGCTCGAAGTCGATGCAAAGTGGTGCTCTTATTGTTTATCTTTTTCTCGTGGTTGTGTGTAGTGTTTATGTGCGTGCTCTACTGTCTTCATGTAGTAACGGTGCTGTGACTTTCCCAAATGAAGCATTGCCAATGAAACATGGACTGAAGTGTAGTGGAAGATCATTTCATTTTATTGCTGCTGCCTTCATACCAAGAGGACCGCCATGTGCTCTCTCTGGTACTGCTAACAGTGACGGAGGAACTACCAGTGATTTTGTGACAAGGTATGAGTCAAAAGCAAAAAAAAGTGCCTCATTCTCGTTTGTTTTCTCCTCCTTTGTGGTGATATTCACGTAAACCCTGGCCCACCCTGTCCATATTACACTAATGCTTTCAATATATATTATCAAAATGTTCGTAGCATTAAAAACAAATTACTTGAGTGCTCATTGAACCTAGGTGAGATAAGGGAACTGGATTGTTTCGCAGTGACCGAATCGTGGCTGAATGAATCAGTGAACGACAGTGAAATTAGCTTTTCTAATAATTTCACCATTTATCGTAAAGACCGCATAACTCGTGGAGGTGGAGTGATGATTTGTGTAAATAATAAGTGGAAGAGCAAGAGAAGACTGGATCTCGAACGTGATTGTGAACTTATATGGGTGGAAGTATTTATTCCAAAGCGTCGTTCAGTGTTTATTGGATGCTTCTATAGGCCGCACAAGAACACCCCCCAGCACATCTTAGAAGCTTGCCATGACTCACTGTTACATGCGTTGTCACACGGTGACGTCATCCTATTGGGTGATTTCAACCTTTCCATCACGTGGCAGGACAGCAAGCATGGAGTCGCTAAAGATGGAAACGACAATTATTTCATGGACAATTTTATTCATGGACTTGGTCTAGGTCAACATAATATGCATAATACCCGCAATAATAGCAATCTTGACTACATTCTTTCTAACTTAGAACCTCGTTGTGTTGTCCCATGCAGAAATCTTTTTCCCTCGGATCACGATTCCTTGGATGTTTCTTTCGATTTCCTCCCCTCCACTCCTACAAACCAGCCCCTCAAAAGTAGGTCACAACTTCTATGGAAGAGAGCCCCCTGGGGTGACATCTGCCGGGCTATTGAACTGTTTCCTTGGTGTTTGTTAGAGGTAGGAACTGTTGACGACGCTGTGGACTTATTTACATCCGTTGTCCACTCAGCCATAAAGGACTTTGTGCCGGTGAAAGCATCAAAATCGAACAGGTTTCCGGTCTGGTACGACAATGAACTTCGTGACCTTCTTAAAAACAAAAAGCTTGCCTGGACTCTATGGAAATCACATCCGAGTGACTACACATATAAAAACTTTTCTAGAATTAGAAATCTTGCCAAGAAGGTACAGCGACGTAAATATTTTGAATACATGGACTCAATTGGTGATTTTACTGTTAGTAACCCTAAAGTCTTTTGGTCTGTAATTAAATCTAGAACAAAATCTCCGGGCATACCGGCAACAATTCAAGATGAAAATACTGAAGCGAGTGATGATCAAAGACCAGACCTCTTCAATAACTACTTCTGCAAAACATTTACTTCCCTTTCCTCTACAACCCATCTCCCCCCTCTCCACCCCATCTGTTCGGACACCTTATCCATTCTCTCTACCACCCCGGGCGAAGTTCTGGCTCTCTTGCTATCGTTATCTCTACATAGATCACTTGGACCTGATAAAATTAGTCCTCTCTTTCTCAACAAAACTGCTTCAGTTATTGCGGTTCCTCTATCTATCTTATTCAATAGATGCTTCAAGGAAGGGTATTATCCCACCAGTTGGAAACTGGCTCACGTGACCCCAATATATAAATCAGGACTTAAAGATCATGTATCCTCCTATAGGCCAATATCTCTTCTTTCTGTAATATCAATTATCTGCGAAAAAATAATTAAAGACAGGCTACTTAAATTCACCTCACCTTACATCCATAGTTCTCAGCACGGCTTTCTACCGAAAAGCTCAAGTCTCTCAAACTTAAGTACTCTTCTTTCCTGTGCAGTCAAATGTATGAATAACAATACTCAATTAGATGTTATCTACTTTGATCTCTCGAAGGCCTTTGATTCTGTCAGTCACATTCATCTTCTTCATAAACTCTCCAATAGATTTAATGTACATGGCAAATTTCTCTCTCTAATCACAAGCTACTTGAAGGACCGTAAACAGAGAGTTGTTCTTTCAGGGGCGACTTCTAACCCCCAACCCGTGATCTCAGGGGTGCCTCAGGGGAGTGTACTTGGGCCTCTACTGTTTGTCCTGTATATGGATGATCTCTACACGCACTTATCAGCCCAACCTAGTGGCCTTCTGCTTTTTGCTGACGATTGTAAGTTATACAGAGAAATATCGTGTCTCCATGACACAATTGCTCTACAGGAAGACATAAATTACCTTACAGGCTGGTGTGAAATGTGGCACTTGAAACTCAACAGTAAGAAATGTGACAGTATTACTATTACTTTGAAAAAGTCTCCTGTTCCCTCCACATACCATATCAACGATTCCCCTATCACACATTCTGCTAGTCATAACGATCTTGGTGTCATCTTTGATTCAAAACTCACCTTCTCTGACCACATCTCCTCAATACTAAAGAATTCAATGCGCATGTTGGGACTTCTTTATCGATTCACCGAACTACGCACTGTTTCTTCATTAGCAACTTTTTATAAGACTTTAATAGCGCCCAAGATCGAATACTGCTCTCCCATATGGGCCATGGCAGCACCTACACATCTCTCCAGACTTGATTCTGTTCTCAATTTCTTCATTGCTATAGTCCGATTTCGTGTTCCTGCACTTCGAATATTATCTAAGAAGGAGCTCTTGCGACATCTTAATATTCAGACTCCTGAAGTACGCAGAATTATCTCTGACCTGAAATATCTACATAAAATAGTTAATGGAACCTTAAGATCGGAAATATTACTTCAGGAACTATTCTTACGTGTCCCTTCCCGCATCACTCGGAATACCCACCTATTCCATCTTGCCCGTCCTAGGTTGGCTGTTATACAGAGGTCTCTTTTTTATAGAATACCAAACAGTTATAATCAAGTAACAACTGATGTGGACATTTTTTCGAGCTACCCAGTGTTTGAAAGAGCAATTAAACGAGCTTTGACGGAATAGTTTTACTTTTACACTCTTTTTTTCTATGTTGTTGTTATTGTTGTCTTGTTTTTTTCTTTCTTTTGTTAGCATGTCCCTGTGTAAAATGGCAAAGTTATGCTGTATCTGGGAAATTGTTCAATAAATAAATAAATAAATAAATAAATAAAAATTAATCCTCACTTCTAATTTCAATCTAGTAACTGTTGTGGTATCAAGCCCAAACTCTTTTACATAATGCTTTTCAAAAATCTTAATTATTCTTTTCCACGTAGGCTATATCTACAAAAAATCAGTATACTTGTAATTAAGTTATTAGAGTACGGGTCCTTGCTATGGAAGATCCAAACACGATTCCAACGGTGGTTCAAATCTTACATTAAGCTGAATGTCAACGTCTCATATGGGCTTCCTGCTGCACAAAACGGAAAATCAACACAATAATAATAATAATAATAATAAGAAGAAGAAGAAGAAGAAGAAGAAGAAGAAGAAGAAAACTTGCTCCTTTCTAAGCAACTAATAGAGTCTATATGTATAATTAATGTGAAAAACTGGATTGTCCACGAGATGGAATGAGACGAGTTCCCTCACCGCTAAGCGTTAGCGTACGCGCCTTTGGCGTGGGAGATCTGGGTTCAATTCCCGGCAGGAGCTCATGTGATTCAGATTATCCCTCACGAACAATGTTTTTTGTGAGTAGATACAAGATATAGCCTTGCTGCTGAAAGGGACGTTAAACTCAAAATCAACTCAACTTACGGAGATGAGACAAATCTCTTTCAATGAAAAACAAACCTACTTTCAAAACAAAATACAATTTTCATGAATTAACCATAATTTAATCTCAGCACACATCTAATTGTATATTTCCTATATGTGAAATTAATAAAATTGTCTTACATTAATTCTGTTCAAACGGTGAAACAGTCCTCTTCTTCGGTACTGCTAGACACAAGAATTCATCAGCTAAAGTATCACTGAGAAAAAATTCAGATACAAAACAGACGTTCAACTGCTTATAAAGACAAATCTATTCATTGAAGTACTTCGCCCCTACTTCTAATTTATGACTGTTTGCGGATAGTTTTAATCCACCCGTTCCTATAGCAATGCGCTTTTTAAAGAAAAGAAAAATAATACAGGTAAAAATCCAATTTCCTCATGCTTTCCATCAACTATAATAAATGGGCCTCAATCTCGTCTCCTGTCCTTGGGAGAAACACGACAAAACACACAATAGTATGGGACGAACAAGCTACTCACTTTACTTTATTTCTTTTTTCACCCACCATGTTATTCATAAGTATTGAAAAGAGGATTTTTCCTTTACACATAAAAGAGAAATTATGGGGTCGGAAAGGACCGTTTGGTGGTAACTTGGCAATGACCCAGGTTGTAAATAACAACACCGGTTCACATATAATAAGAAATAACTATTGGTACACAACCAGGAGTGTGAATATAACCGCGTCCTGTAGACATAGACCCATTCACGTAGCAAAATCAGAAACACCATAAAATCATCATCATCATAGATATTCTGCCTTTATTGGCAGGTCACTTCCCGCAGCTGAGAATCTTCCATGCTCCACGGTCCACCGCTAACCTTTTCGTCTTCGCGTATGATCTTTCTTTTTTAATATCATCCATTAATTGTAGTCTCCTTCGCCCCCTCCCTCTCTTTCCCGCCACCATACCCTCTAGGACATTCCTCATGATACAATCTCTTCTTAGACAATGTCCCAACCAGTTTCTCTTCCTCTTCCTAATAATATCTAAAAGTATTCTTTTCTCACTCACGATTTCTAACACTCTCTCATTCGTTTTCCGCTCTACCCAACTAATTCTTCCCATTCTTCTCCACAACCACATTTCGAAGGCTTCCAGTCGATTTTTGTCACTTTTACGTAATGTCCACGTTTCCGCCCCATACAGTACAACACTCCACACGAAGTATTTTATGAGTCTTTTTCTCAACTCTTTATTCAAGTTCCCACAAAACAGACTTTTCTTCATCCTAAAGGCTTCTTTCGCCATTCCTATCCTTGCTTTTATTTCGCGTTCGCATTTCATGTCATTACTAAGAATACTACCCAGGTATCGAAAACTATTCACTTGTTCTATTTGCTCCGCTCCCACTTTTATATTTAACACAGACCCCTTCGTTCCACCATGGCTTTTGTCTTTCTAACATTTATTTTCATCCCATATTCTTCAAAGCCCTTCCTCATTTTCTCTAACATTTTATTGATTTTCTTTTCAGATTCTGCAACAAGCGCCATATCGTCTGCAAATCTTATGCATCTAATCATTCTATCTCCTACCGAAATGCCATCATCATGTAGGTTCTTTTTCACTATCTCTTCTAGACAGACATTAAATAGTGTTGGCGAGAGGCAGCATCCTTGTCGAACTCGCCTTCCAATTGCACCATCTTCCGTCAGTTCTTCCCCTATTCTAACACTTACTTGTTGGTTCATGTATTCCAACCCTATCTTTGTTAGAATTTCCAACAACAATTCCCAATTCACGTGGTCAAAAGCCTTTTCTAGATCAATAAATACAACATACACCTCTTTCCCTTTTTCTATAAATCTTTCACCGATCGCCCTTAATAATCCAATAGCATCTCTTGTACCCTTGCCTCTTCTGAACCCGAACTGCTCCTCCCTAGCATCTTTATTTGTTCTTTCATATAACCTTCTGTTCAGTATTCGGAGCAGAATTTTAGCTGCGTGAGATATGAGACTAATAGTTCTATAATCCTCACATCTCTTTGGGTTCGTTTTCTTAGCAATCGGTATCATGATCGTTTTCAGAAAGTCTTTTGACCATTCTCCTGTTTCATATATTTCATTGCATAGTCGCAACAATTCTTTCTTTTCCCTGTCTCCTATATTTTTAATGAATTCGATTGGTATGTTATCTATTCCGGTTGCCTTTCCATTCCTAATCTCGGATATAGCCTTTTCAAACTCATCCCGGAGAATACTAAATCCTTTATCATCCTCGCCTACTTCATTTTCTACTTCAACATTTAGGCTACACGGTCTATCCCTCCTCTCATATAAGTCTTCAACGTATTCTTTCCACCGTCCTATGACCTCATTTCTCTCGCTGACTACCTTCCCATTCTTATTTTCTACTGCCATCATAATACTCCCTTGTTTCCTCCGAAATTCCATAAATTTCACCTCCTTGTACATTTCCTCATATTTCCCAACTCTTTCTAATTCTTCTATGTCCTCGCATTTTCTTTTGTAAAATTCTTCCCTCACCATAAAAGGATATCCGTAAAGCCCGGTTCTTTCACATAATAACACTGTACATACACTCCGAATAATAACCTTTATAGGGGACGCTCACCATGTATAGGATGGTTCGGAAAACAGCGCAAGGGATCAAAAAGCATTTTATTCCAGCAATTGTGGTACAGACAATCTGTATATACTACTCAGATGCCCTCTACACAAATAACAAGTCATCCGTCCCCTTTTTCAAAAATATTTTTATAACTCTGTTTTACTCCGCACTAATAACATGGGGATTGTATACAGCACAATAGGGCTAAGGATCAAAGAATATTTCAGCAATCTGTATTTCAACTAGGGGTAAATAACATTATAAAGAAGAAATAAATTCCACTTGCGTTCAAGATTCCCAAAGTCCCAAATTTTCAATGACGTTAAACGGTCCGCTTATATTATACAGACAAGAAATAAATAACAAAATTTCTATTGATCAAACGTGCCGAGAAGTCCGTATGTTGTTTCCATTCCAGGTAAATAGTAAGATATATATCCTATGTCTCCGTCTTGCTAGGTTTATCTTTGTAGTACAAAAACCTGTACTACAGCTACCACACGGACGATCTACCTTTCCGCGGTTCTCAGGTATCATTACGTAAAGAAAGTTGAATAGAGGGCTTGCCTTTGGTATTTAACAGAAAAGGAACATAAAAATTCATACTTTAGAAAATAGGTGTCAGCATTGCGACATAAGGAACGAATTTATATCAAATATTGTGTAATTACATTACACAATATTCTAGCTGATTACTTACATTATTTTAGCTGATCTGAATTTTCATAGTCGCACTCATCGTCAGCAACAAGATTTCCGCAACTACCTTACCACGCATACTACCGGCCATTCTCATCCACTACCCAAGCCTACTCGACCTTGTAATAATACAACGCCGGATGTAGTTATTTCTTCTCTAAATCTCCAGACTCGCTGCAGGCTAGATATCCTGGATCCTCTTGGCAGTGATCATGTGCCAATACTTCTGACTATCACAACTCAACGTTCTGCTTCTCACACTCCTCCTCCACTCCCTCGTTCTTATCCCATGTTCGACAAAGCCAACTGGAACGGTTACCGCACCTTACTTCAACATCAGTTAGAAAATATCCCGGAACCTGAAATAGAAGATAAACTTTATGTTGCATTAGATACTATTACCGCTGCCATCCACACTGCCTCTGCCCAACATATCCCGCTTCGCACCGCTCATGCTTACAAACCAGCTCTGCCTCCTCAGTATCTTGCACTTCTCAAATGTTCACAGGCACATTATCGAGAGTTCACTCGCACTGGTAACCTTGAGTCACTCCGTCTCCACCGTCAGTATCAACGCAACGTCTGGACTCATTGACTAATCAGCATAACTTTAGATGCAAATGCTATGTGACATGTTAAATTAAATAAAATTCTGTTTTTAAAAAATAAATAATGCAGAACATTTAATCCGATTAATCACCTTATTTAATTAGTAAGTTTATTCTTCTCTCTTTGATTGGAACAAATCTGCCTAATACATGCTGGTTGAACTCTAGTATTCTTATTGTCAGGTCTTTTTCGATGGAAAGCATAACCAATGGTGATAACCTTTCTTGGGACATTCAATTTCTTGAAAGTGTCAATTGTTTTTGATGTGAAAAAAAACTTTTCTTCTTTTACCAACGCTATAAATACAGTTAATATTAATTTCAGAAGCTTTGTAGATTCACTAAATATTTTTTGCTAGATTATTGTGAACAATTCATTCTAGCAAACTCGGTCCCTGACAGTTATCCGAATTCCTCTTCAGTGTAGACTGAAGAGAGTTCGTAGCAGAGATTAATGTTATAAAAAATGTACATTGAACACGTTTTATTCACAATACATCTAGGAAAATTTAAAATAAATTGTGGAAATGTATCTAGTGCATACAACATTACTGCCATAAGATGTCCTGTAAATTTAAACCGTTTTTTTCAACACTCTCCTGAATTGCACTTTGCTTGTTTTGTCTAAGCCTTAGTTGTAAATTTTTCCTCAGTTGAAAGCTGGGCAATTTTTTTGTAGTTATTTACAGATGCCATGGTTAGGGATGCGCACGAGTCGAGACGCACTTTGTAAAATTCGAGACGAGTCGAGACAAACGTATTGCTCGACTCGAATTTTCGAGTCGAGACTCGAGTCGAGTCGAGACAGCTGCTAAAAATCTCGACTCGACTCGAATGTCTCGAAAATTTTTCTATAATTTTTAATATTATTTTGAAGAAAGTGCTCGCTCAGAAAAACTCGGCACGAGTATTTCGGAAACTGCAGGACTTGTCAGGTGTTCGAGGAGTGCTGTGGTGATTGTCTTCAGCAAGTGGCGAAACCAAGGGGAAAAGACGTCCAAATGTCGAGGGGTTGGGTGCCCCCACCTCATTACAGATGTCGAACGTTCTAGTCTGGGCAGATTGGTAAAACAGAACAGGCGGCGAACTGCGTCGGAACTAAGATCAGAGTTTAATGCTGGGCAAAGTACAAGTGTATCTGAACTAGTTTTGTCAAATTTCCGGAAATTTTGAACCTGTTTTTTTTTAAACGTTTTTTTTTTCGATTTTCTGGAAAAATTGAAAAAAATAAATATGTTTGTATTAGGTTAATTTTACTAGTAATGATATCTTTTTTTTTCAAACACGGGAAAAATTTAAGTTCAAAAATTTCAATATTGCGAATATTAAAAAATAGCACTCGAAAATAAAACTATTCCAATTATTATCTATATATTAAAATACTAGATTTACGCGTATATGTTTCTCCTCACAGAAAAGTTTATATGTTTGTCTCCAATCCTTTCAACAATGAGACCTCGAACCCACAAGTGCTAGAAACGTGCCGTTTTCATTTGTCGATTCCAAATTTTATGTAAATTGTCCAGTTCTAATTGAATATTTTTGTAAGAAAAAAAAAACCATGGCCATTAGTTCTTTATTGCATTTATAGGGGTACACAAGAAGTACTGTGGGGGCGCGGTGGCTCAGTGGTAGGATGTTCACCTCCGGTACATGAGGTCCCTGGTTTGATCCCATATCGCGCCGTGTGGACTTTGTGGTGGACAAACACCATGCTCGTAGGTTTTCTCGGGGTTCTCCCGTTTCCTCCCACTTTCTTCATTCCACCATTTCATTCATTTCTCATCATCACCGTATCCTTTAGCCTAACCGGCATAACCGTAGGACGTAAAACTAAAGATTTCATTTCACTAGAAGTACTGAAATTTTTGAAAAAGTAAAGCATCATACCCTACGAGTTATATATTCCAACATCACATAGTTGTATATAGGGGTTGTATATCTGTCAGACGTTTGTTTCATGGCCAAATGATAATGAAAACGAAGGATAACCATTTCTCCAGTCTAAGATTAATCTTCATTGTTTGGAGAGGTTTTTTTTTTCAATAAACACCGTTTATCACTGACATAATTAATTGTGTGTGTACTTTATTTACTTATTAAATAATGCATGCAAATGCATGCATACACGATATGGCATTCAGTAAATGGATACTTGAAAATTTGAACTCAATTATCTATACAAGCCGGCTACGAGTCCTTTGAAAGCCGGCTACGGGTGCAGTGCAAACTACTCTTTGGATTGAGCTTCTTACCGGATGTGTAGCCTACCGAAGGACCACACAGATGTTAGCGAAACTATTGTGCTTTGTGTTTTTTTGTATGCTTTGGCAGAAAGTTCTGTAGATATCGAAGCCCGCCAGTGAAGCCATATCTAGCATCTTGGTGCTAGATCTAGCATAATTCACTCCCATCTAGCATCTAGCATCTTGACTTTAGCATCTTGGCAAAATCTCATTCTTTCCTCTGGAGAACAGAAAAAGAACGAAAATTTAGATGGCTCACTGAGCGTTGGGAATTACCCTTAGTTGAAGCGATGGTTGGAGTAATAAAACCAGTTAGTATTTCCGCTGTTGTATTGTTGAATTCACAGAAATGTTCAAAAATAAGCAAAACGTGACTCTGTACAAGATGTTTACTTACCCATAGTTTTATTATTGTCAACTGAACCCTGAGTGTCTGGGATGTTTCTGTCCCTTCTCACTTTACAACTTGAGAGGGGAGGGGGGTATGACCGCTAAAAGAAATGCTTCAGTGCTGCGTCGGAAGCGGCATGTTTTGTATATATTTCTTCCCCTGATTCTCTTTCCAATACAGAGAACCGACTCTTTAAATGAAGAAAGAACCCTGAACCCTCCCGAAAATGCAAAAATGAATGATGCGTACAAATAACAAATCTATGGATGAATCAAATAATGCAGATACATGAGAAGATGATGACGTGTGTCTTGTAATTGTTATATTAATATCCACTGGATTAAGTGAAAGTATAAAATGGATTTGATGACTGCCAAATTGACGTCACCTTGGTAAGTCATTATTTTTTAATATTTAGTAATATTAAATTAGTTTATAGTTTAGCGTCGTTTTCAGGAGCAAAGCTCTACAAGACGTGAACGTACACTTTAAAGTCGGATTTGAAACACATGAGCTCCTACCATGAATCAAACCTCGTTCGAGAAAGGCGCATACGCTAACCACATAGCAACGGGGAGCTCAACATTTAGTGATATGTATATTAAGTTGTAAAATTATATTCGTTTAATTTTCACTAATATAATCTTCACAATGTAAAGCATTCGCTAGGCACGTTATCTTGTTTAAAAACAAAAAGCCTATCTCTTATGTTTCCGTCTCGGGGTTGGACTGCGGGATGATAGAAATCCGAAAGAGATGTTTTTATTATATTTTGTGCAGTAGATCTGCTCCTTCATAATCTCCGTGTTTGATAAGAATGAACCTCCCTGGCTCACGAAAATGTACACGTAATATAACAAATCATGCACATTAAATGCCAGACTAATAGAGAAAACATTGAAGATGCCCCCCTAGAAAATTTTCTTCGGCCGCCCATGTCTGGAGGTACTCAATTTCGCAACTTAGTGGATACGATGTGGATGTATTCAAACTCTACTGATTTACCCATAAAATTTAAATTTTATAACAATATTCTCAGTGAATACTATTATGGAGAACTATTTTTTTAATTCGATCGCTTTTTTTTTTTTTTTTTTTTTTTGTTCACCAGGTCTCCGTAATCGTCTGGCACGAAAAATGAAGCTTCTACAAGTGTTTCCCCAGAATTTTTTTTTTTTTTTTTTTTTTTTTGGAGAAAGGGGTCATCCAGGAGCGTTATTGAGGGTGTAATTCCTACGTTTGTTATATACATATATAGATATAGATAGATATAAATATAGAGATACTGCGTATATATATATATAAAGATAAGTAGGAGCGGGTCTTTAAAATTAGTTCGGAAAGATAATATGAAAATCTGGCATGATTTGCAAGAATCTATCTAGTCTAATATATATAAAATAAATAGTTTGTTTGTGTTTGTCTGTTTGTATGCGGCCTGGGGACCAGACGAGTGGACCGAGAGTTACCAAATTTTAGTCAGGGGTTCCCTGGCCCAGGCCCCAGATCAAGACAATCTTTTTTTTTTTAATTCGGACCAGGAGGTCTCAGAGGGCGCTTACAGGGACATGTAAAAGTGGTAGAAAATGGCCGATATTACTGTCGAATTCGTAGTTTTCGCGGTCGCTGAAAACTCTGATCACATTAACTTACAAATTCACCCTATTCGGGCCGGGGGTCACCGGGGGAATCGGATACCGAGACAAGTAAAAGTAATCCAAAATGATCGATATTAGTGTCAAATCCATAGTTTTCGCAGTCGCTGAAATCAATGGTGACAATTCCATTAGCGATGATATGCAAATTCAGCTATAATTGTATGCGGACCGGGAAAAATCTTTAAGTTTCTACGTCCCACAGTTATGCCGGTTAGGCTAAATGAAACGGTGATGATGAGAGATGAGTGAAAGGGTGGAATGAAGAAAGTGGGAGGAAACGGGACAACCCCGAGAAAATCCACGCACACGGTGTTTGTACACCACAAAGTTCACTTGGCAGGGGCTGGAATCGAACCCGGGACCCCAAACACCAGAGGTGAACGCTCTACCACTGAGCCACCGCGGCCCCCAATGAGGTTGGAAGCTGGTCAGTCATGGCGGGAGGTGGCACATGCCATAGGAGTGGCACAAAGTGTGATTTCCCGATTGTGGAATCGATTTCAAACAACTGGAAGTGTTCGAAGAAGACAAGGACAGGGCCGTCCATTAGCAACTAAAGCCAGAGACGATCGTTATCTGTTGTTAACAGCCCGTCGAAACCAGAATACAACTCTGCTACCGCGAGCCTTCCGAACAACAACAGGACGCATAATATCTACTCAAACGGTCCGCAGTCGCCTTCGAGAAGGTGGTCTCTACGCACGTAGGCCTATGGTGTGTGTCCCATTAACTGCACGACACCGTGTTGATCGAAGAGCAATGTTTTGTTCTCTGACGAGACACGATTCAGTGTAGAGCCTAATAATCGACGTGTTTTCATCTGGAGAGAGTGTGGAACACGACACAATTCCATGTTTGTGCGAGAAAGATCCCAGTATCATAGTGGTGGACTGATGGTGTAGGCAGGAATCAGCATTGGTGAGCGTACTGAGCTCCACATCATCCGAAATGGCTCTTTGACGGCTCTCAGATATAGGGATGAGATCATGAAAACTCTTGTTCTTCCTTATGCTGGTGCCATTGGTGATTCGTTCCTTTTTATGGATGACAATACTCGTCCTCACAGAACTCGGTTAGTGGATGAGATGCTGAGGGTATCGCTCGGATGAAGTGGTTAGCATGCTCTCCGGATCTCGTTCCAGTTGAGCATGTCTGGGATATGCTTAGCAGACGAATTTCCGCTAGGCCAGTAAATCCAACAACCATTCCAGAGCTGGAAGTCGCTCTTCTGGATGAGTGGCACAACATCCCCCAAGAACTCATCGATAATCTGATTGAATCCATGCCGCGCAGGTGCGAGGCTCTGTTGGCTATTCGAAGTGATCATATGACATATTAAGGAACAATCACTGTTGTTGCTTTGCCTGTTTATGGGCAGTTCGAGAGATGCACACATAACCGTCTTGTGTCATGAGCCATGTGAACAAGGTTTTCCGTGCCCCAACACCAGTATGCGCCCCATTTTTCTAGTGTATCTTAAAGCATTCCTTCTTGTATGATATATATGAGTCAAACACAAGCTTATTCATACACTATCTTAAGGTCTTGTGTGATGTTTCAGCTGAACCCCTAATTTTTTTGAGCATTATATACAGTATATATATATATATATATATATATATATATATATATATATAGTGGCGGATTCAGGATATGATCAAGGGAGGGGCTAAACCATAGTTTGCAGTTTTATCCAGTGTAAAGCAGGATTGAAGCCCATTTTATGCAGTGTATACTTGAGTGTGAAGGGGGGCTATAGCCCCCTTGGATCCGCCTCTGTATATATATATATATATATATATATATATATATATATATATATATATATATATATATATATATATATATATAAAATCGAAAATGGCCTCGAATCCATACTCGCTGAGATGAGCAGAAGATGCCGTTTAAATCCACAAATTCAGCCCCATTAGTACTCTAAGGATGACATGTAAAGATAATTGAAAATTATCGATATTAATGTCAAATTCATAGTTTTGGGGCTCCACAAGTTCATTAGTGACAGTTTTGGTGCCCTTTGTGTCCAAAATGAAACGTATTCTCCCAGTGCGAAGAATGGATATTCTGCTAGTCTGTGATAATAACTAACGGAAGTTTCACTTAATGTATTTCTCGCTGCTCAAATTTACTCACTTGTGCGGTATATGTGTGTAAAGTAGAATTAAAACCTGTTGCTTTAAGTATTTTTCCGTTAGCGAAATACATTGTATATACAGTAGGACGTCGATAATCCTAACGTCAAAAATCCGAATGCGGTCCCTAGCGTGTTCATCAACGTTATGTGAAGTCAGTGTTTTTTACAAAAGTTCATTTATATGTAATTGTTTGTCATGTATTTTTTATTTTTTCTTAGGCCTATAAGTTTTAAGTGTGAGTTACAAGAACAGTGTTATTTAGAGTACAAGCAAGTTCTTCAGAAACATTAAATGTAAGTAGCCTTACGTACGGTATTGTAATTACTGTATGTACTGAATAACCACTGTATCGATAGAACATACCGTACAGTATGTAAGCCTAAATGGCATTTTCTTGGTCATTTTCGAAAATCCGAACAATTTGAAAATCCGAATACCTGTGGTCCCAATTAGTTCGGATTTTCGACTTCCCACTGTATATGTTGCAGACATGTTACAGCAAGTAAGATTACTAGCATCAGGCTAACAAATAGTTTTTAAACTACATTTTCCTGTTTTTGCCAATATTTCCGAACAAACGATTTTTTCTAATGGTTTCAAAATTTCCGGAATTTTACATAGAACAATCAAGATATCTCTATGAAATATATGTTTGATTTAACATATTAACTAAAATGATTCTGTGATTAAATGATAATTCTGATAATACCCAAATTTTCCGTTTTTTCCCCAGCTCGGAAAAACAGTAAAAACACTGTTTTTTAACCCAAAATTTCCGTTTTTTTCACAGGCCTTCACAACACTAGTCTGAACACACACTCCTAACGATGGGGAATGTTAACACCACGACATCGGCAACTATAACTAAAATGAACACGTGACCATCGCCACTAGACCTTGGCACAATGGCAGAGCGTTGCATTGTCTGATGAATCCCGATATCTTCTTCATCATGACGATGTGAGGGTGCGAATCCGTAGTGTTCATAGGGAACAGCTCCTTGACATCTGTACTGCGGGACGGAGACAAACTGGCTGCGGCTTAATTATTATCTGGGGAACATTCAGATGAGTATCTATGTGTCTAGTGGAGCTTGAGCAAGGCACCATGACGGCCGAGGTATCGCACGCTGCTTGCAGACTACGTACACCCCTTCATGACGGCCATGTTTCCCATCGGTAGCGGCATTTTTCGACAAGATAATGCATCATGTCGCAAGGCCAGGAGTGTGATGGAGTGGTTCGAGGAACACAGGAGCGAGTTCCAAGTGATGTGCTGGTCCCCAAACTCTCCGGATTTGAACCCAATCGATCACATCTGGGATGTGATTGAACGTGACGTGAGGGTGCATCACCCCCTCCCCGGAATTTACGGGAATTAGATGACCTGTGTGTGCATATGTGGTGCCAACTCTCTCCAGCGACCCACCGAGAAACATTGCGACCATGCCAATACGCGCTGCCGTTGTTATTCATGCCAAAAGGTGGATATACTAACAATTAGGTAGGTAGTCATAACGGTCTGGCTGATGTGTGTGTATATTTTAACTCGTATATTTTGTCTCGACTCGAATTTCGAGACGTCTCGACTCGAATTCGAGTGGAGTCGAGACAGAGACTGTCGAGTCGAGACACGAGTCGAGACAGCAACATATTTTCGAGTCGAGACACGAGTCGAGACAACATTTTCTCGAGTCGAGTCGAGACAGGCTTAAATCTCGACTCGACTCGACTCGAACGCATCCCTAGCCATGGTATGCAATTCATTCAAAATTTCTACAGAATTAAAGCATACACAATAAAACTAAATCTAATAACTAATAACCAAAACAGCTGATACAAAAAGATACTGGTATATGAATTGCGAATGTCACATATTCACACATACATAGGGCTGTCAACTGGCCTGGCCGAAAAAAATGCTGTTATTTTGCTTAAAGCCAGTGACGGGTACAAACTTCTCACCAGCCCCTTTATAAACGTTTTTTTCTTTAATTTGTATCTAGTTCGAAGTATAGATATTGTAAAGTAGCTGTCATTGTGTAAACTGAAAACTGTTACCTTTCACCATCTATCAACGATTAATATACTTTTGTTCACCTATTTAGAAAATTTTAGAGAGATCACAGGGACTGTATCAGGGAAAATTTGAAATTTACTTTCAAGGAATTTTATACATTTATTAAGAGTGGAAAAGGACTTCTTAAAGCAATTTCCTATAGTTGAAGTAGAGACTATATGTTTAAAGAGTGAATTTCATTTTCCAAATCCAAAATTGTCACGTAAAGATTATTCTACTTTTGTTCATCTGTTTCGATAATTTTAAAGAAATGGTAATTACTGGTTAATACAATAAATTGACCAATGCCGATTGATCAATTTCAGTTTCTCATTTATAGCACAATGTATCTATTAAGCTTATTAGTGAATGTTCTAAGGACATACAGAATATATGTGTTAATGCGCTTTTGTTCACGATAGTACATTTCATTTCCATGGATAGGTCCGAACAGAGATACTTCAGGCTGAGACCTATATCATAGAGAACTTTGAAAAAATTGTCGTTTTTTTTTTATTTTACAGAGTTGGCAACCCTATTCATACATCAAGACACACACACACATGTGCGTAAAAGAAAATAATACATTCTAATCATCCGTCTTGGCTGTTACGCAATGCACGATGAACACAATATACTTCCATATGAGGCGAAACAATGTTTATCAATGTCATAGTTCTTGAAACCAGCCAGATATAGGAACAACATGTTAGCTGGGAGGGGTCCAAAGTATTTGAGGAAGGTCCAATACGTCTACGTAATAACGAACCTGTCTTATACTGTACCCGAAAAGATAAGTAATTCTTTATTCCTGTCACCTATATTTTTAGAAAAAATTATAGAACGATTATTTCTATAAGAAGAGAAAGAGTACATGATGAGGCGTAAAATAAAATATTTAGCCTACATCAATCATTTCTCTGTTAAAAAGTATAGTTCGTTAGGAAAGTCTACAATTGTTAGTCAAGTTTCGAAATTTTTGTTAGGTCCGGACCCGATGGACACCCTCGTGGCTACGCCCCTGAGCATTGCTGACTAGTCCCAAATTCAATGTGGCGTTCCCCACCATACAGTTTTATCAAGAGTATAATATATACTTATTTTATAAAATAAATATGTTTATACTAAAATACTATCCACAGAGGGGGATTCTACATATTGACTTATTAATATTTGTTTCACAAATTACTGTAGAAAAAACCTACATTATCTATATAAGCTAAGAACTAACTTGTAAATGCGGATCTACTTTCATTTGTTTTCTGCTCTACTACATATTTTCTTTCTTATTTTGTAATTCTGCTATCACTTTTTTTTAATTGTCATTATATTGATTTGCTTCAGTATAAGTACCGCAATTTAAAAATATGAATGCATAAAAACAAATTCCATTTGTTAATTGCTAGTAAAATAAAATTCAGAAAGCTTATTTAGCGCGAAAAACCTTCTCATTCACTGGAAACCGTGCTGTGTTGCAGAAGCACGCCAACGACCAGACCCTTTAACTTCTGAGATGGGGGAAAGGAGACTTAACATTCGCTCCAATTCCCGCACTGAAGGAATCTGGTCGTTGTTTGCTCGCTGCAACACCATATAAATTAGAGACTCTGTGACGGATTATTTTCCGCTTTTTAAAACGGATTAACGAAACGGACAGTTATAGAAGTAAAAAAAATGTTATTTCAAGTATATATGGGAGTATCAGAAAGTATTTTTCTGTTCTTTACTACTATTGCTAATAATATTTTTTCTTGAAATACTTTGGTCGTTGCGCAACGCTGCAACACTAACACCAGGCGCCACTCCCAGATTGTAGTCTCATATGTGTACTAAAACACCACAAAGTTGCATTTTGGGCGCTCAATGGAATCCGATACAAAATTCAACAAGATGCTGACTATGTGAATATCTGGATTCAGATCGATAACTATTTCCATGTAGCTATTTACCTGCAGCATCAAAAGAATTGATATTCAGCTTCATTTGTTTCTTGATGTATTCATTTGAATTTACATAATTATCCACTTTTCGAGTTAACTTATTTAGACAGGTACTACGTTTCCGAACAGTACTCAATAGAGGTCATTATTCTTGTTAGTCAGTGTGGATGTTTCCAAATTTATGTTGGCTACATTGATACATGTTATTTTCATTCCATTGTTTCAGGATTGCTATTACAGAACTTATTATGAAAGGAAGGGAGATATTCCCCTCCCTTTCACAATATTTGTATCAAATATGTTACGAAACACAGTGGCACTCTTCATAATCACATCACACACTTTCAGCCAAACAATTAGCCAATAAATTATCTTTTTCTATTTCAATAATGCATTTCCACATGTTTGTAACAGCAATCCTGAAACAAAGTAATGAAAATAACATGAATCAATGTAGGCAATATAAATTTAGAAACATGCATACTGACTACCAAGGATAATGACCTCTATTGAGTAATGTTCGAAAACGTAATATCTATCTAAATAACTCGAAACGTAGATAATTGTGTAAATTCAAATGAATACATCAAGAAACAAATGAAGTTGAATATAAATTCCTTTCATGCTCAGGTAAATAGCAAATAGTTATCGATCTGAACCGAGATATTCACATGGTCAATATCTTGTAATGTTTGGTTTATGTTGAATTTTGAATCGGATCCCATTGAGTACCCAAAATGCATGTTTGTGGTGTTTTAATACACATATGAGACTACAATCTGCACAATTTTGAACAATTTCACAGGGACATTTCTGTGCGAAATTCAAAATTCAAATTTTAATTTAAATTTTTAAAGTGTTATTTTTTATTATACAGGTTTGTTTAATGCAGTACAACTTCTAAAGCAACCTTTAAGCTTTCGAATGGTGTTTGTTCCATGTCTCTAGTGCACATATTAACCATTTTATGACAGCTTTTAATAATCACTGTAACTGAAAAAAAAAAATGCCCTTTTATGGAAATTTTGAACACCCTGTATGGGAACACTTTCAGAACGAGAGAGGTAATATTTCTGATTTTTCATCTCCCACTGTAATAAAGCTGTGCACCAATTTTTACAAAAATCTAAGATGGTCAAGTCTGATAACTTTTTGATTTGACATGGAATGTCCCAAAACAGATTCTAATTGCTTTAGCTTCAACCAGAGCCGTAGCTCGAGATTGCAACGCCCGGGACGAAGTAGAATTTGGCGTATCCTACATTCACCTTACTAAGCTTTTCTTTTTTGTTTGTTCCTTTTTTTCTTTTTTTCTTTTCTCTTATTTTTACATATAAGAGAAGCAGCTTTTGTTGTTATACTACGCTGAATTTTTATCCAGCTTGGACAAACCATTGCAACAGCCAAAAACATTCCTTTACAAATAAGAGCTGTTTTCAAGAGGCTTATTTTCGACTTTCTGTTAAACGTGACAAACTGCCTTTGGTTGTATATACGGCCACTTGGAGAACAAGTGTGGAGATTTACAACCATTTACAGTGTTTCATTCTATCGATAAGAAATGAAATTTCAATACATTAGAAACTATATTTTTTAAAATGTTCGAGATAGGTGTTCAGGATTAATTTCCAATAAAATAATTGTAAACTTTGTAATAATATCATTCTGTGTGTGGCCACACAAGTAGCTTTTTAATTTCGATTATTTTACTGTAAATAATATTTTGTGCAATGTAACGGGAATTCAGAAGAAGCCCTGTTTGCGAGTTTCTCAATATTGATCAATGGAGTTGAAGAATATGTTTAATGTTTGTATTTAAAATCCAAAACATAGTTTAGCTACTGCATACAAGGTCTGTATGATAAGTAATGAGACTCGCCGCGCCGCGGCGCGCGTGTCGCTGGAGCGGGTTTGTCGGTGATGGAGGATGTAGGGGGGGGGGTCCGAGCAAAGCAACGCACCGCGCGTCAGTTGGCTCCGAGCCTTAGTGGAGCGCGGACAAGCCTTGGACAAAGCCCTTGTGAACATTCTTGTCACGGCGGAAAATCAACAAACATGGAGGGTTCCATCGAACAGCGTTATGCGATCAAATTTTGCGTTCGCCTGGGGAAAACGGCTACTCAGACGCTTTCTCTCATCACGGAGGCCTACAAAGAGGAAGCCCTATCCAAAGCCCAGGTGTTTCGTTGGCACAGTGCGTTCCGGAACGGCCGGGAAAGCGTTGAGGATCTGGAGAGGGCTGGACGCCCGACAACAGTGACTACGGACGAAACTGTGGCAAAAGTGAGGGATCTCCTGAACTCAGACCGTCGATTATCGTTGAGATTGATTGCTGATGAACTCGATATGAACCACACAACAGTGCACAAGATTGTGACGGAACAATTGGGAATGAGAAAAATCTGTGCGAAACTGGTGCCGCGAGTGTTGACTGACGAACAAAAGCAACGACGTGTTGATTGTTGTCAGGAACTGTTGAACCTCATGAACAGTGACCCTAACTTTGAAGATGACGTCATAACAGGTGACGAGTCGTGGGTGTTCCAGTACGACCCTGAAACGAAACGTCAAAGCGCGGAGTGGCACACTCCTGCGTCCCCGCGCCCCAAGAAGGCCAGAATGTCGAAGTCAAAGGTGAAAACAATGTTGATTGTTTTTTTTGACAATGTGGGGGTGGTCCACAAGGAGTTTGTACCCCAAGGACAAGCCGTCAACGCCGCCTTCTACAAACAAGTCCTTGAGAGACTGCACAGGAGCGTCAAGCGGAAAAGACCGGCGATCGCTAGCCGGTGGAAGTTGCATCACGACAATGCCCCTGCCCACACCGCCTTCTTAGTGACCTCCTTTTTGACCCGGATTGGGGTGGAAGTCCTTCCACAACCACCCTACAGCCCAGATGTGAGCCCGGCCGACTTCTTCCTCTTCCCGAAGCTGAAGCCACGCTTGAAAGGAACCCGTTTTGCAGACGTCACAGCCATCCAAGCAGCCGTGACCACATTTCTAAAGGACATGCCGGCTGCTGACTTCCAGGGGGCGTTTGCAGCGTGGAAACATCGATTGCAGAAGTGCATCGACGCAAGAGGAGAGTACTTCGAAAGCTTTTAAGTCCCTGTACAGATCAGATCAATAAAACAATGTTTCCAGACCTGGTCTCATTACTTATCATACAAACCCTGTATGTTTGAAATTATAGTAATTACTTAATTTCTTAATGAATGAAAGTTTTGAATTTAAGGTCACTTATTACTAATTAACATATTAAAAATGGACTAACAAACACGCACACACACACACACACATATATATATATATATATATATATATATATATATATATATATATATATATATATATGTGTGTGTGTGTGTGTGTGTGTGTGTGTGTGTGTGTGTGTACAGAGAGAGAAAGAGAGGAAATGATACAAATATGGATTAGTACTACTAATATGGAATAGCGACCGATAGCGGATACATGGTGCTGCCGCGTAGGGGTTTTAGGTGTAGACTGTTATAGAGCTATGGATATTACTCCATACCTGAGTAGAAAGTGCTAGACGAAATAACCAGGTGATACGGCTGTTGATAGTTTTTTCTGGATCCCGAGTTTTTTGTAGGTAAGTTTTCAGTGGAGTAAATTTTATTCTTAATGTAGTTCAATTGTTGTCATTTTGCATTCTGAATTTCGGCAAGTATCAACAATCATTTTCGTACAAAGCAGAAAAGAGTTGAAGTGTTTTGTACATTGCTACATGTGACATTCCAAGGTGGTGAGGATACAAATATGGAATACCAATGGGGTGATCAGTATGGAATACCGGTAGTATTCCATAATTATATCTCTGACAATTTTCTTTTATTTTTACCTTTTATTTTGTATCATACAGACATACCTTCATCCAAAAAGAAAGACTGTCATCGGAAACAATGGGCAAGCAGCCATCTTCTAGGTCAGAAGTAAGAAAATGCACTGAGAAAAATAAGTGGTAACCTAGTGGGGGTTAATGGACAATTTAGCTGCTAGAACCAGTTAATAATTTGTAACAACCCTTCTGAGTCAAAAAAAGTTAATTTTACGAGGTCGCCGGTAATCAATCAAGAAAGGTTACTAGAAAATGTGTAGAAACAATCCAGTGTTTGGTTGCTATTAACCTATAAAATAGGTTAGAAGAAGGTAACCAATTCAAGAAGGTTAATTTAATTTAAAACACTGTGTTGTTATCAACCGATTTTCACACAAGGCAAATTTAACCCTCCGAAACTTGTTTACTGGTAACACTGCATTACTAGAAGTACAAACAGCAAGGTCGCCATTTGCAATTTTAAGAACGAAAAGTTTTAAGAATTATGAATACATCCGAAGGAATAGGAAAACAGTTATTAAAATATGGATTCTACATAAATTAATAGAGAAATGTGAAGGAAAGTTTATTTACGGAGGTTTATGCATATTCTGAGATTTAAATGAATAAAATGTTATGTGACATGTTTCTAGTACAAATATCCACACTAGATGGTAGCACTACTAGTTGTGTAATTGTCGTCAAATAATTCACACACTCGTAACAATAAGTTTGTAATGTGTTCAGGAAACATAATGCGTTTTACGTTGCTTTATGGTACAAATATCAAAATCCTTTTACGTCTTTGCTTATAGGGAAGAGTATCACCCAAACAAATTCTCACTGTTAGTTGTTACATACTTGTGATATTGGTGGCTTATAAGGATAGGGCGTTACAATCACTCTCAGAATTCAGGATCGATCATTGATCTATAGACCTGAGACCGATTACTAACGCTCTGCGAGCATCTAATTGTTTTTTGTACATATAGGGAGGATTGTTCTGTTCCAGACAATCGACATCCCCTTGCAGTCCGTATTGCTGACTCAAGTGGGAGCCCGTGGCCATCATCATCATCCTCTACTCGTTTCTTCATCTATTGTTGTGGAGGGCCAGTGCTTGCACTGACCGACATCTCCGCGAGGACGTATTGCTTCCTCAAGTGAGAGCCACAGTGGGCTTCCTCAAACTCTTCATTCATACTCTTGCCACGAAACACTTTCATCTGAATTGCATCATCTGCTAGGTTAAATCATCATCATGCCCCCTCCCCGACGGGAGCGAAGGGTACAGCCACGAAACCAGGTCACTCTGCTGGTACGAAGACCACTAAAGCAGATACCTCTAAGCAGACTGGATCTCGATCTCGCTCACGATCTCCAATTAGGCCCTCCAAGGAATCAGACCCTAAGAAACCAAGGCACTATAGCTCTGATGGAGAATATTCCAATGCCTCAGTGACTGCGAGAAACACCGAGATGGACTGGGCTAATGCGCCATCCTCTCCTACTCTGCCAGCTAACAGAGAAACCATGTATAATTTCATCCTAAAGAACTTCGATACCAAGTACCGGACTGCACGTGCCATCTTCATGCAAATCAATAAATATGTTCCGCGCGCTGATGTCCACCAAATCATTCCTACTAGGGATGGAATCATATTGAAATCTCCAAACCCTAACTTTCATATTCATGTTAGGAACAAAGCTACCTATGAAATTTTTGGGCCGCAGGCTGTGTTGACACCTCTCAATCCGAGCCAACGGAAAACACCTCCGCCACCTCGTCGTCCACCACTTCTATCAGTAGTTATCCGAGGCATTGAACCCGAACTTACTGATGACGAGATCTTTGATGAGCTGCGATACGAGGGCCTGGAAATCAAAAAATGTATTAGAATTCGTAACAACACTGGCCCTACCTGCCTTGTGCGTGTTTTGACCGACCAGCAGCAAATAATTGATCATCTTTTAGCTAACGGTGCTTATATCTATCGCCGCCGCTACAAGGTAGAGCCTTCTCGCACGCCCCCACCTCTTCCAACACGATGCGAGAAATGCCAAACATATAACGATCATTACACCCATAATTGTACAAACACCGTCAAATGCGGGTACTGTAGTGGCAATCATCTGACCCGAAATTATCCCAATTCAAGCGCACCTCCTCAATGCACCACTTGCCCTGAAAAACACCCTACATACAGTTACCGTTGTCGTGCCAAGCCCACACCTGCACCTGATAAACCAGAATTAGTAGCACCCATCAAAACTTCTGATGACAGCACCCCACCTGCAAACTCGCTGACACATCCTGTCACAGTAGAAGACCTCTTAAGATTCATAACTCTTACTTTACAGAACATCCTGCCATTCCAGCGCCAGCACGTCCTCAACCAAATCATTCACTCCGCTAAACTTCTTTACAATCTCACATTACACGCCACATACAGTGGATCCAACGTTCATTTCCAAATTCAACCTATTGAAACGGCTGTTTGAACATGTTCTGTAGTATCAGTGCTATCTCCATACTTCTGGTCCACACCATTATGGCTTACAATTTCTTATTTTTGAACATAAGATCTCTTCTTACGCATCAAGTACTGTTTCAACAGCTTCTTCTGGAGGAAAACATCACCGCTTTTGCTCTCAACGAAACGTTCCTGGCTCCCTATATACCCTGCTATATTCCTAAATACGTTCTCCACAGACATGATGGACCGAACGGCGCACGGCTCCATGGAGGTACAGCTCTTGGCTTGCAATCACGCATTCCCCATCGATCTATTATTCTACCTCCTGCTCTTCAGTTGCCCGAATACAATGTTGTTCTCTTATATCTCAAGAATCATACTATAGCTTTTGCAACTATCTATGTCAGGCCGAGACAGGATATACCATATCAGTTTTTTCAATACCTCTCTGACACCTATCGTAAATTCATTATCATGGGAGACATCAATTTTCACAGCCGGCCTCAACACGAAAAACAACGATTTTTGAATATCCTCACGCTTAATACGACCGGCCACTTCCATGTACTTCCTCGGCCAACTCGACCATCTAGCAATACCACACCTGATGTCGTTATATCCTCTACAACACTCAACTCTCATATCAATATTGACGTTTTAGATTCTTTGGGGAGCGATCACATACCTATCAAGCTGTCTCTTGCTACCAACACTTCTTCACACAATTCCATACCGAAGAGAAAAGTATATTTGTATCATCAGGCCAACTGGCCAGCATACCAAGCGACCATCACCGCAGCACTTTCTGATACTCTAGAGCTAACATCACAACATGACCTAGACACTGCCGTTCAGCATCTCACTCAGACCTTACATACAGCTGCTGATCAACACATTCCAACCGCATATATTTCTCCGCACAAACCGAAACTTCCTCCACGATACCTTTCTCTCATAACTGCAGCTCGACGTGCCTACAGAGAATACACCCGCAGCCGTAATTTAGAAGCACTTCGCCTCCATAGACAATATCTTCGCATCACTCATAACTACATAATCGCATACAAACGCCTTCACTGGACCAGAACTTGTAATAAACTCAACGAAACATCGCATCCTACTAAATATTGGCGACAATTCAATCAACTCGTTGGCAAATTTCAAAGGACACCATACCCACTAGTTATAAACCAGCAAGCACTCTCTTCTGATCAGGACAAGGCCAATACCTTTGCCGCCCACTTCCAAAATATCTTTACTCCCTTACCTGGCTGGCATACTCCACAGCGTTTACTTGCAGAAATCGATCGGTTATCTGATCCTAACTTAACACATTTGCAACCACATCATAGTCACGCTCTGGAACCAAATAATGCACTCACAGTACCCATCCAACCGCCAGACATCCAGTCTACTCTCCTTAAAAAACGCAATACTGCACCAGGCTTTGATGGGCTTACCTATACTCTCATTAAAAACGCACCTCCTGTTGTCTTCACCATCCTCAGTTTTATTTATACATTTATACTCCGTACTGGTTTTTTCCCCATCACTTGGAAGTACTCAAAAGTATTACTCTTTCCTAAACCTAATAAACCACCCTCTGACGTTACCTCTTATCGACCTATACAATTGACGTCTACGTTCAGCAAAATATTTGAACGTATATTAGTGCATCGTCTCCACGATCACTTAGAGACTAACGCTCTTCTACCATTGCATCAAGCTGGATTTCGCCCCAATTTCAGCATTCTGGACCCCCTGTTACGTCTCAGCACCTCTATATACAATCAATTCAACCAGGGTCATCCATCATGTCTGGTTACATTCGATCTAGAAAAAGCATTCGATAAAGTTTGGCACCAGGGTCTTATATACAAGTTATACTCTTTCCAACTTCCTCTCTCTTACATACGAACTATACACTCCTTTCTCACAGCCCGACTTGCTTACATATCGATCAATGATGCTCTGTCATTTCCAATATTCCTTAATTCTGGCGTTCCTCAGGGATCTTCTCTCTCTCCTCTGCTGTATTTGCTATATGTCTCCGACTTAGCAACCACTCCTGGTACACAACTTTTCCAATTCGCTGACGATACTGCATTTCTCGCTGTCGGACGGACAATTACTGGTATCCAACAACGCCTTCAACAGTCAATTGACACATTTGTTGACTGTTGCAACGTTTGGCGTTTGGCTATCAATGCTACTAAAACACAAGCTATCGTTTTCTTACCATCTGGTCGTCGATCTAGAGTACACCGAAATCCTCATTTGTTACGACTTCATGTTGAGAACTCACCAGTCACCATCCATAACACTCTTAAGTATCTGGGCATTGTGTTCGATTCCAAGCTTACTTGGACACCGCACCTTCTCACTGTCATCGAGAAAGCCAAAAACAGACTTAACTTACTGAAACGACTAGTTGGTACCACGTGGGGTCTACATTCAAATCTCCTCCTAAACACTTACAAAGTTTTCATGCGTCCGGTCTTAACCTATGGTCACACAGCTTGGTTGCCAGCTCCTCCTAAGTACTATCGAAAGCTAGCAATACTCGAACGCCATGCATTTCGTTTAGCCTTCCGTATCCAGCTCCCCCACCCAACCCGTCTACTCTACGACCGTATTCATTTCCCCCCGCTCTTATCCCATCTTGAGGCTCTCCGCTTAAAATACATTACGAAACGCATTACAACTGCTCATCCAGTATTCCTGAACATTCTCCGCTATGATAGAGACTATGACACCCCTGCTGTTTATTATCCGACACCTCTACAACATCTGATGACCCTGTATCATTTGAACATCGGCCGCGAGAACGTCGATCCGGAAGTTTTCGACATTTATCATCCTGGCACAGTTTCACCGCTCATCTATCCATCTCATGCACAGTAAATCAACCACTAACAGGGCTGCCTTTGTCTTCATTAGTTCCTGAGTCGCCCCAGGAACAGAAGCTAACAGCATTCGTCTTACTAACAATACCCATGTATTGTGACGTCATAGCACTTCACCCTCATGACATCTACCACTCTTCCTGTCTTGCCTACCATCTATTTCTGTGATTGCACCGTATGTTTTATAGCTCCAGATGAACCTGAATCACCGCAACTGTGTCTTATGTTCTCTTCATTTTAGGCGCCGAAGTTAAGGAACGACTACGACTTATATGTCAGCCAGACGATCTTCCTTAGCATCCATGGCAGATGAAAATTGCCCTCACTTAATTGATGCCCATCCCTATAAGTGAACTGAATAAAATGTTAAATAAAGATGACTAAACACCACCTAGACCCTCTCATATTAAAATTGATGCTCCTATACAATCCGACCTCTTCCCGAAGAAAGGACGCAACCCTTTAAGCGGGTAAACGTAAAAAAAAAAAAAAAAAATAGGGCGTTACCCTTTAAACGGGATGACGACAAAAAAAAAGTACATACTAGAAATGAAAATAAATTTAGGTAGTTATTATCTATTTTAGTATTGTATTTTTTGATGTGCTCGTGGCTGAGTGAATATCTGTTACTATTATTTATTAAATAAGTTATACTAATCAAAATACACGGTTAGAAAGTTGTCGCACCCTGTTTCGTTAACCGAGCAGTCGGTTATTCCAACATAATAACAAGGTTACCGGTTACAGGCTATGATTGATAGTGGTAACTACGTGATCGGTTAGCGTACCCCTGTGAGTTATTACACTGTAACCTAGCAATGTTAACCTGTAACGCAAGGTTACGATCACCTTCTCTCGTTAACCTTTTTGGCTTGGCTGCTGGGACACACGACTCTGTTGTCTATATATTGACAAACTAACTTGGTTACTGTCCACCTTTTTCTTGTTTACTAGTAACCTTTCTTTTTTTTGCGTGTGGTATACCTAAAAGAGGCCAAATACTATTATGTTCCCAGATCTACTCTATTTAGGCTTCAGTAGCGTAACTAGAATTTTTCTCAGGGGGGGCCAATGAAGGGCCCAAGAAAATTTTGAGGGGGCCATCTCCAATGAATGATTTTTCATATATATATATATATATATATATATATATATATATATATATATATATATATATATATATATATATATATATATATATTATATACACACATATATACACATATATTTTTCATATATTTTTCATATATATATATACACACACACACACATATATATATATATATATATATATATATATATATATATATATATATATATGTGTGTGTGTGTGTGTGTGTGTGTGTGAGAGAGAGAGAGAGAGAGAGAAAGAGAGAGAGTTTTCAAGGTGAATGTTTTCATCTTTGTTGTTCATGATTTTACTCTTTTACGGTGAAAATGTATGAATTTACTACTTCAAACAACTAGAATACATTAATACAATTGATTTCCAATATAAGTAAGTGGTAATATAATCGCTGCATTTAAAATATGTGTGGCTGGTTTATTAAATGGAAGCAGAGAAATACACTTTTACAGGTCAAGAAAATAACTTAGAGGTTCATGCCCCTACTTAAAAGAGGATCTTTCTATTCTTGTGGACAGCAGCAAACTTATCAACAACTTCTTCAAGATCTAACGATTTAGCAATTTTCTTCAATATAAAGTAATCCTAAGTTTTTCAACCTATCATCAGTCATTGAATTGCCTATATGTCTTTAATCTTTTCAAACATGAGAATGGCCTTTCACATGTAGCGCTAGAAACTGATATAGTCACAAAGATTATATCTAACTAATTGGTTTCTAGGAATGCGTTTTTGTAGACGCAAAGATCAACGAAATTCACCAAGGAATCAACTTTGGTTTTCTCTCGTCTTCAAACAACTTAATTGTGTTTGGGAGGATTTTGAGTTTACATTTAAATATTTCCAGATCACTTTCATAATACTGGACCATATGCTCCACAATGTTGTAATTTAGAAGTTTTTACTTTTGGATGTAGAGTGGTGATTGATCTAATGATTTTGCTACATGATCCAAAGCGTTTTTCCGTCTCAGTGATTGCTTTATCAATAGTAGGCAGAAAAATGTCTCTTAGTATATTATCTTTAGCAAATTAGTTTTCTGCCTCCAGTGAAGGAAGAGACTCATCCTAAATAAATTTGTGATATTTCCATGGCGAATGAGAGGAACCCCTATGGTCCACGAGGAACCCCTATAGTCTATCTGTTTCCGGTTCTGGAATTTCAGGACCATTTTCTTTGCATATCCGCAAATATTCTTGATAAATTTGTTCGAATGTTGTTGTTGAGAGTCATATTCTCCAGACCACATTTTCGACAGCCTTTGAACTAGTGAATCTACAAGAATCAAACCTTCCGATATGTCTGCATCTACTTAAAATAAGGCGAAGCTCAAAGTTACAGCATGCCAGCAGTCATATTAAATTTTACCCGAAAACATTCCATCTCGTACAGATGACATTTATTTCCCGGATGGAATGATGGAAGTAAATAAATATCACAAGTGCCAGATTTGGTTTAATACCGCATAATAATATAAATAGTTGTTTGGTAGATAAACTGTATTATCAATAATAATAATAAAGTAAAATGTGATGTACGAGGACAAAAGTACTTACGAGACAAACGTCGCACAGAAACAGGAACTGAACTCTAACAGGACAGTGATTTGCTGTTCCAGCCCAATTTAAATTATAAGCCTTGCTCTTGAAGCTTAAGTTTCACTTTAAAGTAAACTGCCAATAATTATCATGTATTCTTAATATTTCAGAAAAATGTCAAAATTTCACGCTCTAAGAATGGTAGCCTAATCAGTGACGAAACTAGACATTTGGTGTCCAGTGCAAATTTTGCGATTAGTACCCCTTTCATCTATGTAAATCTACACCAATAAACACACATATTAGTTTGCTGGCGCCAGGGCAACTGCCCCGGTTCCAGGCTCTTGTTTTGATCTGGCCGTAGTTCAATTACTTTTGGTTACTTTGTGCCTTTACGTTATTAAAATGATGAAGTAAGCACTCTTTGAAGCAAAGAGAGGAAATATGTTTTTCTTTCCCTAATATCAAACAGTGTTAGAGCAGACATTTAAATCGGGACTCCTTACAGCAAAAGAAGTATACGTGGTCCTTTTCTTTCTTTCGTTTGTTTACCTTGACTACTTTTTAGAATTTGACGTGAATTCAAATACACAAACACTTCACACCCACACTGAACGGCCAAAGCTCAGCAGTAGAACATCAGCTTAAGATTCGGAAGATGGTGTGATTGATCCCTCGTGGATAAATATTTCAACTGAGGAGATTACCAAGATTCTTCCTCGGTGGCCCTATTGACTAATTTCCCTTATTTCTATCCTCTGAGTCTCGGATGTTTCAAAGCCTTAAAATAAATTCAAATGTAGTTGAAATAACGCTATTATCCTGTAGTCGATGCTAAATTAATATTGTAAGTTTTGAGATTAGATTTGAAGGAGGGGCATGGATTAATCGATGGAAATTAATTACTTAGTGTGCGAAGACTTCTTTCATCCAACATAAGTGTAAAGTTTTACTGCAGTGCATGCTATTTGTAAGTAAGCATCTCTTATTTTAGTATGACTTTCAACATTGAAGCAAATCAGAATGCAGACTGATTTTGCTTTTTTGTTTCTTTCTTTGTCGACACATAAGGGACAGAGGTTAAAAGGAACGTTCAGATGCTGAGGTCAATGCATGTACCTTACAGATTTCGATAAATTAGATCTTGCAGTACTACAAACAAAAAGGAGCCTGAAGATTTTTGCTCGGAACGCAGACTATTGCAACATACGATATTCTGCAGTTGGTAACTTTGTTATCGAGATACGTATGTTTCGGTAGTAGTTTCACTTGCGGCCACTATTAACTCACCGTTTGTCGACCTATAGCAGTATCACTCTGTGTGTGTGTGTGGGGGGGGGCGCTAGAGGGGCCAAGATTTTGAGCAAGGGGGCCTGGCCCCCCCAGGCCCACCCTTGGCTCCGCCACTGTTAGGCTTGCAAATAAAAATCCCCACGTTACACTTCAGGAAGCTGCCAAAACAATACTTGGACGCAAAACTGTATTACCTACAGAGCTGGAAAATCCGCTAATTAAAATTAGTGGAATATTTATTGCTAATAGAAAGAAGATATTACGGCTTAACGGAGATTGACACCGAGAATATGGCAGAAGAGATCTAAAACTAAATGTCTGCCCACAGCTACCTCCAGATATCGTGAACGAAGTAACAAATGTTTAAAACGACACAGAGAGAGCTCTTCCAATTTATCAAATAATGTAATATCAATTTCGAAGACTCATTTTTAGACTTTTCTCAGCTAGACGATGTAGTTTTCCCAATAGTCATGATGCAGAATGTCTCTTTTGTGATGGAAAATTCTCTCAAACTAACCATAGAAAGCAATAGGTAATGTGTCTTATGTGTGAATTATGGTGCCACATAGAATGTTTTGGATATGAACGAGGATGTTCTTTTATTTGACTTTTGTAAATAGATTATTACAAGTATTCTATATTTAGACCTATTTACTTAAACAGAAAAAATCTCATGTTATCAGTAAATCATTAATATCTATCTGTCTTAATCTTATTCATGTAACGATTGTAACTCTTTAGTGCTGTAGTAAACATTCCACTTTACCTTCTGAAGTATATTTTGCTGATATTTTCAGTTTTGGTGACGAGTAATTACTTAATTAGTAAATGGTATTCCATATTTGTATCTTTCCCTCTCTCTCTCTGTCTTTCTTTATATATATCAGTGGTGTCCAATTATAATGAGCCTGAGGGCCATAACCGTATTTACTAGTAAGGTCGAGGGCCGCAGCTAATAATAATAATAATAATAATAATAATAATAATAATAATAATAATAATAATAATTATTATTATTATTATTATTATTATTATTATTATTATTATTATTATTATTATTATTATTAAAAATATATTTGAAATATTACATACCTATTCAATGTGACTAATGAGGGTGACTAGCAGCGTTTACAAGGGTTGAGGTATCTACATCCATTCCTCTTGTAAAAGATTTAACCCGCAGAAGATGTAAAAGAGAAAAATGTAAAAGGCAGCTTCTGGAGCGATTCTTTGCAATTTTCATGGTGGAAAATGCACTTTCACACAAATAAGTACTACCAAACATTAACACTATTTTCCGACACAACTCAGAAAAGTTAGGGAAACGTTTGTTAGAAAGTAGTCTGAAATATCTACTCATTTCTTTGTTCTTGTGTGGAAGAATGGGTCAGCCTGAAGGTCACAAAGTTCGAGCTGTAAGTTTGGAGGTTGTTCTTCAATGTCTATAGTGAATGGATTAGTAAATAATGCAATGTCGTTTTTTAGTTTGTCAAAATCTGAGAATCTCGCATTAAATCCATTCGTGATACTATCGATGTCTCTACAAAACTCAGAAAAATAAAATGCTTCCTTTTCAAAATCTGTCAGACGATTTCAACTTGGAAACTATGCTAAATTGTGTTTATCACAAGAAGTGGTGTATTTCTTGCGCGTTATGGCCTCTAGGCAAAGTTCGAGGAAGAAAGGGTCTGATTTAAAAAGCTAGATCAAATATATATTCGTTCATTGAAGTAATCGTTCCTTTCAGCAGCGATTACATCACCGACTCCAGTGTTGCCATGGATGCTCGTGCCTTTTTGTTGTATAGAAGCGCTAAATGGATGCCTTATTCCGAAAGAAGAGTGGAAACATTAAAAGAATGAATGAATATAAATTAAAATATTATGTTATAACAATCGTAAATCATAAAAGCTTTGTGGGCCGCCATTTGGACAGCCCTGATATATATATATGGTACGTATAATGCGTTGTATATTATTTTTTGTATGTAGGTAGATAAAACTATCACACAGTTCAAGTTCGAAAGTGTTATTATCCCCCTTGTTTTCCTTCATTTTTAATATCCCCGCGCAAACAACAGCTTGTGTGTCTCTTTTCTCCTTTGATTTTCATGCCTTCATTCTCACCATCGTGATTAATCCGATTGGGTAGAAAGGCATGAGTAACTAAGCAAACTCATGACCATCAAAACGCCGAAAACATATTTCAGACTTTGACCGTTTCTGATTTGAAAACGCTGGTGCTCGTATATCACATCCTCATTAATAAATCATGTATACTAATAAGTTCCTTTGAGTAATAAGAAAAACTTGAAGTGACTCCTATCGAAATGTTTGGGTTGCGAGCGAAGCGAGCAAGAAAGTTTTACGAAATTTATTTCTTTGCAAATCGAGAACAATATTGATTCAATAGAGCGCCAATATCTTTCCCGCCCACACGTCATTACTCATTTCCAACAATTATCATTTCCAACAATTTTTTCCTTTCTTCTTGCACGTTCTGCGCCCTCTTGTTATCAGGGCCTGGGCAACCGCCGCGCTCCCATCTCCCACTAATGTCCATGAAGTTAGCAGGCCACCTATGGCAGGCCAGAAATTCGACTTGACACATCGTTAGTGCTTCGTTAGTGCTCGTTAGTGCCGCAAACCCCATCGTTAGTGCTGCTAAAATAATGTCTCAATTTTAATAGTTACTATTGGCCTGCTAACTTCATGCCAGCAGGCCAACATATCAAAATCACACAATAAGTGAAACTACCGGTTAGAGCAACGTTAGTGCTCGTTAGTGCTATAAACATTAACGTTAGTGCTTCTATATATACAGTTTTTAGAGCAACAAAATGGGTCAGTTGTATGAAGCTAGCATGAACTTAACAGGCCACCTATGGCAGACAAGAATTTCAACTTCACAGATCGTTAGTGTTTCGTTAGTGCTCGTTAGTGCCGCAAACCCCATCGTTAGTGCTACAAAAATAACTCCTCAATTTTCACTAGTCACTATTGGCATGCTAACTTCATACCAATGAAGTTGGTAGGCCACATATGGCAGACCACAACTGGGATTTGACACATTGTTAGTACTTCGTTAGTGCTCGTTAGTGCCGCAAACTCTATCGTTAGTGCTACAAAGATAACGCCTGAATTTTAATAGTTGCTATTGGCCTGCCAACTTCATGCCAGCAGGCCAACATATAAAATCACACTATAAGTGAAACTACCGGTTAGAGCAACGTTAGTGCTCGTTAGTGCTACAAACATTAACGTTAGTGCTTCTATATAAACAGTTTTTAGGGCAACAAAATTTGTAAGTTTTATGAAGCTAGAATGAACTTGGCAGACCACCTATGGCAGGCCAGAATTTCAACTTCACAGATCGTTAGTGCTTCGTTAGTGCTCGTTGGTGCCGCAAACCCCATTCTTAGTGCTACAAAAATAACGCCCCAATTTTCAGTAGTCACTATTGGCCTGCTAACTTCATGCCAATGAAGTTGGTAGGCCACATATGGCAGAACACAACTGGGATTTGACACATTGTTAGTGCTTCGTTAGTGCTCGTTAGTGCCGCAAACCCCATCGTTAGTGCTACAAAAATAACGTCTGAATTTTAATAGTTACTATTGGCCTGCTAACTTCATGCCAGAAGGCCAACATATCAAAATCACGCCATAAGTGAAACTACCGGTTAGAGCAACGTTAGTGCTCGTTAGTGCTACAAACATTAACGTTAGTGCTTCTATATAAACAGTTTTTAGGGCAACAAAATTTGTAAGTTTTATGAAGCTAGAATGAACTTGGCAGACCACCTATGGCAGGCCAGAATTTCAACTTCACAGATCGTTAGTGCTTCGTTAGTGCTCGTTGGTGCCGCAAACCCCATTCTTAGTGCTACAAAAATAACGCCCCAATTTTCAGTAGTCACTATTGGCCTGCTAACTTCATGCCAATGAAGTTGGTAGGCCACATATGGCAGAACACAACTGGGATTTGACACATTGTTAGTGCTTCGTTAGTGCTCGTTAGTGCCGCAAACCCCATCGTTAGTGCTACAAAAATAACGTCTGAATTTTAATAGTTACTATTGGCCTGCTAACTTCATGCCAGAAGGCCAACATATCAAAATCACGCCATAAGTGAAACTACCGGTTAGAGCAGCGTTAGTGCTCGTTAGTGCTATTAACACTAACGTTAGTGCTTCTATATAAACAGATTTAGGGCAACAAAATGGGTCAATTTTATGAAACTAGCATGAACTTAACAGGCCACCTATGGCAGACAAGAATTTCAACTTCACAGATCGTTAGCGCTTCGTTACTGCTCGTTAGTGCCACAAACCCTATCGTTAGTGCTACAAAAATAACGTCTCAATTTTTAACAGTCACTATTGGCTTGCTAACTTCATGCCAATGAACTTGGCAGGCCACCTATGGCAGGCCGGAATTTCGACTTCACACATCGTTAGTGCTTCGTTAGTGCTCGTTAGTGCCGTTAACCCCATCGTTAGTGCTACGAAAATAGCGTCTCAATTTTAATAGCTACTATTGACCTGCTAACTTCATGCCAATGAACTTGGCAGGGCACGCATGGCAGGCCAGAACTTCGACTTCACACATAGTTAGTACTACGTTAGTGCTCGTTAGTTCCGCAAATTCCATCGTTAGTGCTACAAAAATAAAGTTTCAATTTTTAACAGCCACTATCGGCCTGCTAACTTCACGGCAATGAATTTGGCAGGCCACCTATTGAAGGCCACAACTTCGATTTCAGATATCGTTAGTGCTTCGTTAGTGCTCGTTAGTGCAGCAAACCCTATCGTTAGTGCTACAAAAATAACGTCTCAATTTTTAACAGCCACTATCGCCCTGCTACATTCATAGCAATGAACATGGCAGGCCACCTATTGGAGGCCAGAATTTCGTCTTCACACATCGTTAGTGCTTCGTTAGTGCCACAAGCCCTATTCTTAGTGGTACAAAAATAACGTTTCAGTTTTCAACAGTCACTATTGGCCTGCTAACTTCATGCCAATAAACCTGGCAGGCCAGAATTTTGACTTCACACATCGTTAGTGTTTCGTCAGTGCTCGTTAGTGCCGCTAACCCCACCTTTAGTGCTACGAAAATAACGTCTCAATTTTAATAGTTACTATTGACCTGCAGACGACAGAGCACAATTTCGATTACACCCGTCATTAGTGCGTCGTTGGTACTCGTTAGTGCCCCATGTTCCATCCTTACTGCTCCACAGATAACAGCACATTTTTAAGAAGGCATTATTCGCCTGCTAACTTAATGCCAGAAAACCAGGAGAAATCTACAGCAGAACACAATCTGTATGACAGCGTCATTACTACTCGTTATTGCGGTATATCTAATCGTTAATGATCCACAAATAACGGCTACATTTTTAAAAGATCCATTTTACCCTTCTAATCTCATGTCAACACGCCACGCACGAAACCTACAGCAGATCATAATTTTGATTTTATCTATCATTAGTGCTTCGTTAGTACTCGTTAATGCTGTATATCATATCGTTAGTGCTCGAAATATATCAGCTACATTTTTTAGAAACCATTATTTGTCTGCTAAGTTCATTACAACAGACCACTAACGAAACCCGTCGCTAACAATTTCATTTACAGACGTCGCTAGTGCTTCGTTAGTACAGCATATTGCATCGTTTCTGTTCCACAGATAACGACTACGTCTAGGTGGTTATTGCTTTGATATGCCGTATACACCATCATTAGTACTGATATATAATGCCTATTTTTTTTTTTAAAAAAAAAAACATTATTAGCCTTCCAACTTCCTGCCAACAGGCCTGGCACGACACCTACTTCAGACACAATTCAATTTCACTCATTCTTTGTGGTTCATTAGTCCTCGTTAGTTTCCGAACTTGAACGTTAGTGCTCCACAGAATACACCTACATTAAAAAAAAACTTCATTACTAGCCTACTAACTTCATGACAAAGGGCAGGCCAATAATGAAGTTAGTAAGCCAATAATGCATATGTTAAGCGATGTAGGTGTTCTCTGTGGAGCACTAACGATTAAATTTGCGCAATGTGTGAAGTTGAAATTGTGGTCTGAAGTTGGTGTCGTCTCAGGTCTATTGGCAGGAAGTTAGAAGGCCAATAATGGGTTTTCAAAAATATAGGCATTATACGTGTGTGAGCACTAATGATAGTATATGCGGCATATGAAAGCAGTAATTTCCTAGCCGTAGCCGTTATTTGTGGAGCAGTAACGATGGAATATGCTGCAATAACAAGCACTAACGACGACTGTAAATAAAATCGTCTTTAGCAGCAGGTTTTGTCTTTGATCTGTTGTAACGAAGTTAGCAAACAAATAATGGTTTCTAAAAAAATATAGCTTTATGTGATTAGCAAGGCCCGGATCTTGTTGACAAGTCAACTTTTTCTGTTACGCATAGAACAAGGCAAGTTCAAGTAAAAGCGTTATCCATCAACTCTAGGTTCTAAAAATATATTTTTTAGGGTCAACTTTTGGTCACTTTTTGCCGTTTTGAAGTTTCAGGTCATTTTTTAATATTTTAAGGTAACATTTAGGTCACTTGTGGGCTTTTTATTCTTTTTCTTCTACATAAGGAAATCTTTAAATGAACACGGTTTACAGATGTGGAAAAGACGAACTTGAAAACTGCATTCTTAACAAGGTAATGAAAACTAAACTGTAGTGGTTAACGAAAGGTGGGTGTTGGTAGGTGGCCAAACAGATACTTTTGCGTTGTTGACCACAAAGGATTTGATCACCTGAATAACTAAAAATGGATTACAAGGCATAAAAAGATTTTAAACAGGGTTTCATCTATTATTCTCATGTAGTCTACACTTGCGAACTTTTATTATTTAAGAGTGCTTCCTAGTTTCAACTCGGGAGTGAAATGACGTTTTCAGTACCTACAATGCCGTACTATGGACTGATCAATAGAAATAAATGATCAATAGGGTGCAAGTAACTGAAACAATTTTTTTTTTGAATATGAGTGAGAAATGTTATGCAGTACTACAAACAAAAAGGAGCCTGAAGATTTTTGCTCGGAACGCAGACTATTGCAACATACGATATTCTGCAGTTGGTAACTTTGTTATCGAGATACGTATGTTTCGGTAGTAGTTTCACTTGCGGCCACTATTAACTCACCGTTTGTCGACCTATAGCAGTATCACTCTGTGTGTGTGGGGGGGGGGGGCGCTAGAGGGGCCAAGATTTTGAGCAAGGGGGCCTGGCCCCCCCAGGCCCACCCTTGGCTCCGCCACTGTTAGGCTTGCAAATAAAAATCCCCACGTTACACTTCAGGAAGCTGCCAAAACAATACTTGGACGCAAAACTGTATTACCTACAGAGCTGGAAAATCCGCTAATTAAAATTAGTGGAATATTTATTGCTAATAGAAAGAAGATATTACGGCTTAACGGAGATTGACACCGAGAATATGGCAGAAGAGATCTAAAACTAAATGTCTGCCCACAGCTACCTCCAGATATCGTGAACGAAGTAACAAATGTTTAAAACGACACAGAGAGAGCTCTTCCAATTTATCAAATAATGTAATATCAATTTCGAAGACTCATTTTTAGACTTTTCTCAGCTAGACGATGTAGTTTTCCCAATAGTCATGATGCAGAATGTCTCTTTTGTGATGGAAAATTCTCTCAAACTAACCATAGAAAGCAATAGGTAATGTGTCTTATGTGTGAATTATGGTGCCACATAGAATGTTTTGGATATGAACGAGGATGTTCTTTTATTTGACTTTTGTAAATAGATTATTACAAGTATTCTATATTTAGACCTATTTACTTAAACAGAAAAAATCTCATGTTATCAGTAAATCATTAATATCTATCTGTCTTAATCTTATTCATGTAACGATTGTAACTCTTTAGTGCTGTAGTAAACATTCCACTTTACCTTCTGAAGTATATTTTGCTGATATTTTCAGTTTTGGTGACGAGTAATTACTTAATTAGTAAATGGTATTCCATATTTGTATCTTTCCCTCTCTCTCTCTGTCTTTCTTTATATATATCAGTGGTGTCCAATTATAATGAGCCTGAGGGCCATAACCGTATTTACTAGTAAGGTCGAGGGCCGCAGCTAATAATAATAATAATAATAATAATAATAATAATAATAATAATAAATATAATAATAATAATAATAATAATAATAATAATAATAATTATTATTATTATTATTATTATTATTATGATTATTATTATTATTATTATTATTATTATTATCATTATTATTATTAAAAATATATTTGAAATATTACATACCTATTCAATGTGACTAATGAGGGTGACTAGCAGCGTTTACAAGGGTTGAGGTATCTACATCCATTCCTCTTGTAAAAGATTTAACCCGCAGAAGATGTAAAAGAGAAAAATGTAAAAGGCAGCTTCTGGAGCGATTCTTTGCAATTTTCATGGTGGAAAATGCACTTTCACACAAATAAGTACTACCAAACATTAACACTATTTTCCGACACAACTCAGAAAAGTTAGGGAAACGTTTGTTAGAAAGTAGTCTGAAATATCTACTCATTTCTTTGTTCTTGTGTGGAAGAATGGGTCAGCCTGAAGGTCACAAAGTTCGAGCTGTAAGTTTGGAGGTTGTTCTTCAATGTCTATAGTGAATGGATTAGTAAATAATGCAATGTCGTTTTTTAGTTTGTCAAAATCTGAGAATCTCGCATTAAATCCATTCGTGATACTATCGATGTCTCTACAAAACTCAGAAAAATAAAATGCTTCCTTTTCAAAATCTGTCAGACGATTTCAACTTGGAAACTATGCTAAATTGTGTTTATCACAAGAAGTGGTGTATTTCTTGCGCGTTATGGCCTCTAGGCAAAGTTCGAGGAAGAAAGGGTCTGATTTAAAAAGCTAGATCAAATATATATTCGTTCATTGAAGTAATCGTTCCTTTCAGCAGCGATTACATCACCGACTCCAGTGTTGCCATGGATGCTCGTGCCTTTTTGTTGTATAGAAGCGCTAAATGGATGCCTTATTCCGAAAGAAGAGTGGAAACATTAAAAGAATGAATGAATATAAATTAAAATATTATGTTATAACAATCGTAAATCATAAAAGCTTTGTGGGCCGCCATTTGGACAGCCCTGATATATATATATATGGTACGTATAATGCGTTGTATATTATTTTTTGTATGTAGGTAGATAAAACTATCACACAGTTCAAGTTCGAAAGTGTTATTATCCCCCTTGTTTTCCTTCATTTTTAATATCCCCGCGCAAACAACAGCTTGTGTGTCTCTTTTCTCCTTTGATTTTCATGCCTTCATTCTCACCATCGTGATTAATCCGATTGGGTAGAAAGGCATGAGTAACTAAGCAAACTCATGACCATCAAAACGCCGAAAACATATTTCAGACTTTGACCGTTTCTGATTTGAAAACGCTGGTGCTCGTATATCACATCCTCATTAATAAATCATGTATACTAATAAGTTCCTTTGAGTAATAAGAAAAACTTGAAGTGACTCTTATCGAAATGTTCGGGTTGCGAGCGAAGCGAGCAAGAAAGTTTTACGAAATTTATTTCTTTGCAAATCGAGAACAATATTGATTCAATAGAGCGCCAATATCTTTCCCGCCCACACGTCATTACTCATTTCCAACAATTATCATTTCCAACAATTTTTTCCTTTCTTCTTGCACGTTCTGCGCCCTCTTGTTATCAGGGCCTGGGCAACCGCCGCGCTCCCATCTCCCACTAATGTCCATGAAGTTAGCAGGCCACCTATGGCAGGCCAGAAATTCGACTTGACACATCGTTAGTGCTTCGTTAGTGCTCGTTAGTGCCGCAAACCCCATCGTTAGTGCTGCTAAAATAATGTCTCAATTTTAATAGTTACTATTGGCCTGCTAACTTCATGCCAGCAGGCCAACATATCAAAATCACACAATAAGTGAAACTACCGGTTAGAGCAACGTTAGTGCTCGTTAGTGCTATAAACATTAACGTTAGTGCTTCTATATATACAGTTTTTAGAGCAACAAAATGGGTCAGTTGTATGAAGCTAGCATGAACTTAACAGGCCACCTATGGCAGACAAGAATTTCAACTTCACAGATCGTTAGTGTTTCGTTAGTGCTCGTTAGTGCCGCAAACCCCATCGTTAGTGCTACAAAAATAACTCCTCAATTTTCACTAGTCACTATTGGCATGCTAACTTCATACCAATGAAGTTGGTAGGCCACATATGGCAGACCACAACTGGGATTTGACACATTGTTAGTACTTCGTTAGTGCTCGTTAGTGCCGCAAACTCTATCGTTAGTGCTACAAAGATAACGCCTGAATTTTAATAGTTGCTATTGGCCTGCCAACTTCATGCCAGCAGGCCAACATATAAAATCACACTATAAGTGAAACTACCGGTTAGAGCAACGTTAGTGCTCGTTAGTGCTACAAACATTAACGTTAGTGCTTCTATATAAACAGTTTTTAGGGCAACAAAATTTGTAAGTTTTATGAAGCTAGAATGAACTTGGCAGACCACCTATGGCAGGCCAGAATTTCAACTTCACAGATCGTTAGTGCTTCGTTAGTGCTCGTTGGTGCCGCAAACCCCATTCTTAGTGCTACAAAAATAACGCCCCAATTTTCAGTAGTCACTATTGGCCTGCTAACTTCATGCCAATGAAGTTGGTAGGCCACATATGGCAGAACACAACTGGGATTTGACACATTGTTAGTGCTTCGTTAGTGCTCGTTAGTGCCGCAAACCCCATCGTTAGTGCTACAAAAATAACGTCTGAATTTTAATAGTTACTATTGGCCTGCTAACTTCATGCCAGAAGGCCAACATATCAAAATCACGCCATAAGTGAAACTACCGGTTAGAGCAGCGTTAGTGCTCGTTAGTGCTATTAACACTAACGTTAGTGCTTCTATATAAACAGATTTAGGGCAACAAAATGGGTCAATTTTATGAAACTAGCATGAACTTAACAGGCCACCTATGGCAGACAAGAATTTCAACTTCACAGATCGTTAGCGCTTCGTTACTGCTCGTTAGTGCCACAAACCCTATCGTTAGTGCTACAAAAATAACGTCTCAATTTTTAACAGTCACTATTGGCTTGCTAACTTCATGCCAATGAACTTGGCAGGCCACCTATGGCAGGCCGGAATTTCGACTTCACACATCGTTAGTGCTTCGTTAGTGCTCGTTAGTGCCGTTAACCCCATCGTTAGTGCTACGAAAATAGCGTCTCAATTTTAATAGCTACTATTGACCTGCTAACTTCATGCCAATGAACTTGGCAGGGCACGCATGGCAGGCCAGAACTTCGACTTCACACATAGTTAGTACTACGTTAGTGCTCGTTAGTTCCGCAAATTCCATCGTTAGTGCTACAAAAATAAAGTTTCAATTTTTAACAGCCACTATCGGCCTGCTAACTTCACGGCAATGAATTTGGCAGGCCACCTATTGAAGGCCACAACTTCGATTTCAGATATCGTTAGTGCTTCGTTAGTGCTCGTTAGTGCAGCAAACCCTATCGTTAGTGCTACAAAAATAACGTCTCAATTTTTAACAGCCACTATCGCCCTGCTACATTCATAGCAATGAACTTGGCAGGCCACCTATTGGAGGCCAGAATTTCGTCTTCACACATCGTTAGTGCTTCGTTAGTGCCACAAGCCCTATTCTTAGTGGTACAAAAATAACGTTTCAGTTTTCAACAGTCACTATTGGCCTGCTAACTTCATGCCAATAAACCTGGCAGGCCAGAATTTTGACTTCACACATCGTTAGTGTTTCGTCAGTGCTCGTTAGTGCCGCTAACCCCACCTTTAGTGCTACGAAAATAACGTCTCAATTTTAATAGTTACTATTGACCTGCAGACGACAGAGCACAATTTCGATTACACCCGTCATTAGTGCGTCGTTGGTACTCGTTAGTGCCCCATGTTCCATCCTTACTGCTCCACAGATAACAGCACATTTTTAAGAAGGCATTATTCGCCTGCTAACTTAATGCCAGAAAACCAGGAGAAATCTACAGCAGAACACAATCTGTATGACAGCGTCATTACTACTCGTTATTGCGGTATATCTAATCGTTAATGATCCACAAATAACGGCTACATTTTTAAAAGATCCATTTTACCCTTCTAATCTCATGTCAACACGCCACGCACGAAACCTACAGCAGATCATAATTTTGATTTTATCTATCATTAGTGCTTCGTTAGTACTCGTTAATGCTGTATATCATATCGTTAGTGCTCGAAATATATCAGCTACATTTTTTAGAAACCATTATTTGTCTGCTAAGTTCATTACAACAGACCACTAACGAAACCCGTCGCTAACAATTTCATTTACAGACGTCGCTAGTGCTTCGTTAGTACAGCATATTGCATCGTTTCTGTTCCACAGATAACGACTACGTCTAGGTGGTTATTGCTTTGATATGCCGTATACACCATCATTAGTACTGATATATAATGCCTATTTTTTTTTTTAAAAAAAAAAACATTATTAGCCTTCCAACTTCCTGCCAACAGGCCTGGCACGACACCTACTTCAGACACAATTCAATTTCACTCATTCTTTGTGGTTCATTAGTCCTCGTTAGTTTCCGAACTTGAACGTTAGTGCTCCACAGAATACACCTACATTAAAAAAAACTTCATTACTAGCCTACTAACTTCATGACAAAGGGCAGGCCAATAATGAAGTTAGTAAGCCAATAATGCATATGTTAAGCGATGTAGGTGTTCTCTGTGGAGCACTAACGATTAAATTTGCGCAATGTGTGAAGTTGAAATTGTGGTCTGAAGTTGGTGTCGTCTCAGGTCTATTGGCAGGAAGTTAGAAGGCCAATAATGGGTTTTCAAAAATATAGGCATTATACGTGTGTGAGCACTAATGATAGTATATGCGGCATATGAAAGCAGTAATTTCCTAGCCGTAGCCGTTATTTGTGGAGCAGTAACGATGGAATATGCTGCAATAACAAGCACTAACGACGACTGTAAATAAAATCGTCTTTAGCAGCAGGTTTTGTCTTTGATCTGTTGTAACGAAGTTAGCAAACAAATAATGGTTTCTAAAAAATATAGCTTTATGTGATTAGCAAGGCCCGGATCTTGTTGACAAGTCAACTTTTTCTGTTACGCATAGAACAAGGCAAGTTCAAGTAAAAGCGTTATCCATCAACTCTAGGTTCTAAAAATATATTTTTTAGGGTCAACTTTTGGTCACTTTTTGCCGTTTTGAAGTTTCAGGTCATTTTTTAATATTTTAAGGTAACATTTAGGTCACTTGTGGGCTTTTTATTCTTTTTCTTCTACATAAGGAAATCTTTAAATGAACACGGTTTACAGATGTGGAAAAGACGAACTTGAAAACTGCATTCTTAACAAGGTAATGAAAACTAAACTGTAGTGGTTAACGAAAGGTGGGTGTTGGTAGGTGGCCAAACAGATACTTTTGCGTTGTTGACCACAAAGGATTTGATCACCTGAATAACTAAAAATGGATTACAAGGCATAAAAAGATTTTAAACAGGGTTTCATCTATTATTCTCATGTAGTCTACACTTGCGAACTTTTATTATTTAAGAGTGCTTCCTAGTTTCAACTCGGGAGTGAAATGACGTTTTCAGTACCTACAATGCCGTACTATGGACTGATCAATAGAAATAAATGATCAATAGGGTGCAAGTAACTGAAACAATTTTTTTTTGAATATGAGTGAGAAATGTTAATTAAAAATCCAGTGGATATTTAAAAATGTCAATGTTTAACGAAATAAACGTTTAAGAAAACGCAAGTTTTAAGGTCAATTTTTGTTATTTTTTAGGGTCATTTTCCAGGAATTTTAGTTTCATTTTATAGGTCACTTTTCAGAAAATTTTAGGTCAAGATCCGGGCCCTGGTGGTTATCTTGTTGGTCGCCCCACCACTTATGGACGGAGAAAAATAAATAATGTTATTCGTTTGTGCTACGTTAGAGCTGGTTAGTGTGCAAATTTCAACGTTTGTGCTATGAAAATGACAAAGTTATGAACAATTTAAATTTCCTGGTCAACTTGACTCCTTTTCCCTAATTGAGATGGAATTGACTTTGTAATGTGAAACGTTTGTGCTACATTAGTACTGGTTAGTGCCCAAATTTGAGCGGTAGTGTTGCTTTAATAACACCGGTATAACGAAATTATTTTCTGCCAAGTTGGTGCTCCTTTTTTCCTTAATTGAGGTAAAATTTAATTTTATAATGCCATGCGTTTGTGCTACGTTAGTGCTTGGTTGTGCCTTTACTCGTATTTGTCCGATAGTGGTGTTTACATTTTTACGGTCGTGAACTTGGCCATGGTACTAAGGTCAGTGTTTAGTGCACTAATGTGCACTAAATATGTAAAAGGATTTAGTAGCATTTGAGAACCGTGCAGGGCTAACTTTAGAGACGTAGCATTTTTCATTTTGTAAAATTAAGGCCAAAATTAAAAGCACTAAAGACCACTATTGTAATGGTTACTACTTCGTTAGTAGGACTTATTGCAAAACTCCCAACATTAGTGCTTCAGTAGTATGGACGCTATAAAATAAAACTTAGGGGATGCTAACTACACGCTAGCTCTTCCCTACAAAAACATTCCGGTTGAGAAGCTCTAATGTTCGGAGTTGGTGCACTAGCAACCACTAACGATTGGACTAAAAGAGGTCATTATTGCCTTTGAACTTGGCGAGAATTTGACCAATAGAAAAACTAACATGTTTCTCTTTTGTGAGTTCCGTGACATATAATTAGCTATATCCACAATAATAACAAAGCAATAAGAAAACTATTAGCGTTTTTAGAAGCACCAACGATGCACTATGAAAAGGCACTAATTTTTCCGTTAGTGCTTAAAGTGGGGTTCATAGTGTAATTATCCCGTCATTGTTTTGGCTCTAGAGAATTCACTACTGAAGCACTAACGTCATTGGTTGGCGCGCTAAGAAGCAATAACGATGCACTAATGAAGGCACTAATTTTTCGTTACTGCTTGAAGTGAAGGCAGCGTGAACTTGGGTCCCCAAAGGTTTTTTACTTGCAGGATCTACACAGTAGTATGGGAGCGCTTTGATGGAGACACAGCCATTACTTAACGACATTCTTGTTTGTGGGGCCGCACCGACCCTGGTTATGGGCCTGGGGGAGGATGATTTATTACCTGTGCAATAGAAGGGGATGAGAGGGTCTTGGAAAGTGGAATGACCTATTTTCCTGTTGAAACATCATCCTACAGGATTCTTTAATCGAAATTTTAAAAATTATAATAAAATTAGAATTAAAAATGTTTCAGATTATTAGAACTCAACTATAACCCTTGAAACGCGATCCCTAGCTCCCACAAGTTTTTCTCCTTAAATTAATTATGATTGTACTAAAATATTCGATCCATCAAAATGATGTTATTCTTTTAATTTATCATTAAAATTATTTCCCTCATAATAAATTATTCGAACAGTTTTATTTGATTTATGATTTTAAAATTATTTCTGTCATAACTACTGAACATTTTGTGTGAACGTATTAAGAACTCCTTGTAAGAAAATGTTCCGAAAATATTTAAAAAGTATGATTTTTAATGGATTGTTTTTGGTTCGTTTTACTACGTAAAGTCTTAAGATGAGCTACGGTAACTTAGAAAAATTTTTCTGAAAATATTAACACAACAGAACAGAACAACAAAATAGAAATAAGACATGTAGAAACGGGAAAGGAAAGGAATGAATATTTTTTTATTTTTTAGTTTTTAGTTGCGAAGCGAACTCCGTTTTCTCTTCCAGCTTTGTAGCAACAGATACCCACATCCGCCGCATAGCTTAGCTATCTCCCAACTGTGTCCGCTACAAAATCGAAGATACATCTTTCCGCCGTTTAGCTTTCTCCTCTGTTACAGAATTTTCCTTGCGATTTGATTGGCAAGTCCTGTTTAGCCACACCTCTCACTGCTTGAACCAGGGTAGATGCTTACCTGTCAATTACTTTCTTTAGTTGTGAGTGAACGGAAGTTTTCACTTTTTCTTCCCTTTTGCCTATTAACGCTCATTGTTTCTTGTTTGTGCACATAAATTCCCACCTTTTCCCGATATGATTGACTACGTATATTGTTTCCCTCTCTTTCTTTACCACTAAGTGAACACAAATTTCTTATCGCGAATGGATGAATGCTTTTTCCCCCACTCTTTGACCACTTTTCTGTGTGCCGACAGGTCATTTCCTCCCGCCTTTGTTTTCCCGTGCCTGACGAAGTGCCTTTGTAGGTTACTTTCCCCCGTATCCCGCCGAGTGCCTGGCTTTGTCTGTGCAAGCAACTGAAAAAAGGTGCACCTGCCTTTGGATTCCGAATTGGCGCCCAGAGACAGTGTTTCAGACAACATTATTCCTTTTGGAATGGTTTATTGCTTTTTGTGTATTTAGAGACAAAAATGGTTGCTGTGTTCTTTGTGACAAGAGATATACGTCGAAACGAAGACCATAAATTTCAACAGTGTAAAGCTGGCATTGGTTTTCATTCCTTCGTTCAAACGTATAACTCATTGAAATTAATTTTTTATAAAAATTGCTGGTTGACCTCGCCTTAACGAATTTTCTAGTTCTTTGTAGTTATTAGCTCGGATGTCTGGTGACGCGCCATATGTTATGAAAACTGTGTTAAACTTTCTTCTGTTGGTAGCTATGTGATCACGAATCCAGACATACTGGGGAACTACAAAATAAAATTTGTTGACTACAAAATTTAGTCACAGTATGGAACTGTCTATAAATGATTATTACTTTGAAGAAATTGATATTTAATGACCACCTACCTCCATAAGTATTCTGCGAAACTTTCTGTAGAAGTATTGAAAAAGAAAAAAATGATAAATTGTTTGTTCACCCAAGGACAGAAGATTGAGCCCTCATTTATTATAGTTGATGAAAAAGCATGAGGAAATTGGATTTTATCTATTTTTCTTTTCTCTAAAATGAGCATAGCGGCGGAAGGATGAGAGATATCCGTAAGTGATCATAGATATGAGAAGTGGGGGAAATGAACTACCGCATCGAATGGATTGCGGTTTATAGCCACATGATTGAGCAAGCCGTCTTTATTATTCACCTAACACAGACAGTATCCTAACCTTTTCTTTTCTTGTTCTGAATTAATTTTTTTTAAGATACAATTTGGGTGTTTGATCGCAGTGGTAGCAGTATTGCTAACGAAGACTGTTTCAGCTCTTATGCAGAATTAAAGAAAACTTTAAGTAATTTTATACATAGGAAATATACAATTAGATATGTGCAGAAATTGATTAATTTATGAAATTGATATTTCGTTTTCAAACCTTGCTTTTTTTATTGAAAACGATTTGTTTCTTCACGATGACTTAATTTTAGTTTATAGTCCCGTTCAGCAGTGAAGCTATTTTTGTAGTCCTTAGAAAACTGTTAGACTTTGAAGTTTTTTAAAACTTCCACCGGGAATCGAACCCTCAATGAATGTGAACATCGGAAAGTGAGATTGTAAATTGCTTGGTAGGAATAAAAAATTAAATGCCGAAGGCGCGTTCGTTAAACGCTTAGGAAGAAAGAAGCTCTATTATTATTATTTTTATTATTATTATTATTATTATTATTATTATTATTATTATTAAAGGTTGGAACTTTTCGTGCATCTTGAGTTTCATTTTAACCTTTTTCACGATTGGAGATTTTTGTGTCCTATTATTATTATGCAGTACAGAATTAGAATCAAAGGTTGTAGGAAAACTATTTGTTGAAGCGATTTTATTGGAATTCAGTTGTGTGAGATGTGGATTTTTAGTTTTACGTTGATTATTCCATCGCGTTGGTGTTTAACGTTTTCTAACTAGGAATCAATTTGAGATTATATCTAAAGAAAATCCTTCGTTCAAAGAAGAACATTAACTATGACTTATTTGGTTGACCTCCATCGCATTTTATCAACATTACGTTTTGTTTTTCTTATTTTTTAATATGTCCACCAAATTGTAATGACAGTTCTATAAGATTACATTTTAAGATACTCCCCTGTGACCAGTGGTTACCAAACTTTTTATTGTCGACTCAACATAAGGCTACTAGATTTTTATTATATTTTATTGATAATAGTGTAGCTTTATATGTTTGTATAAAGTAATGACTTTATATGATACGTAGCATTTTTACACGAATTGCTGCTTGACAGAATAATTCAGTTTTAGGGGTTTTGAATTCTAAAATTTTGTGAGAAACCGATGGCATATTTTAATGGTAGCAGTAAAAGTGATGGGTATCTGCCTATGGACAAGTCATGAAATTGCGGAAGTTTGTACATAATTTGCATTAAGATCTAGAATGTTATGGATGTCAGCTTTATACTGTTGAAATTTATGGTCTTCATTTCGACGTATATCTCAATAAGTGTTGTACTCTTGCCACAAAGAACACAGCAACCATTTTTGTTTCTAAATACACAAAAAACAATAAACCATTCTAAAAGGAATAATGTTGTCTGAAACACTGTTTCTGGGCGCCAATTCGGAATCCAAAGGCAGGTGCCCCTTTTTCCAGTTGTTTGCACAGACAAAGCCAGGCACTCGGCGGGAGGCGGGGAAAAGTAACTTACAAATGCACTTCGTAAGCCATGGGAAAAAAAGGCGGAAGGAAATGACCTGCCGGCACACAGAAAAGTGGTCAAAGAGTGGGAAAAAAGCAATCATCCATTCGCGATAAGAAATTTGTGTTCACTTAGCGGTAAAGAAAGAGAGGGAAACAATATACGTAGTCAATCATATCGGGGAAAGGTGGGAATTTACCTGTACAAACAAGAAACTATGGGCATCAATAGGAAAAAGGGAAGAAAAAGTGAAAACTTCCGTTCACTCACAACTAAAGAAAGTAATTGACAGGTAAGCATCTACCCTGGTTCAAGCAGTGAGAGGTGTGGCTTAACAGGACTTGCCAATCAGATCGCAAGGAAAATTCTGTAGCAGAGGAGAAAGCTAAACGGCGGATAGATGTATCTTCGATTTTGTAGCGGACACAGTTGGGAGATAGCTAAGCTATGCGGCGGATGTGGGTATCTGTTGCTACAAAGCTGGAAGAGAAAACGGAGTTCGCTTCGCAACTAAAAACTAAAAAATAAATTTATATTCATTCCTTTCCTTTCCCGTTTCTACATGTCTTATTTCTATTTTGTTGTTCTGTTCTGTTGTGTTAATATTTTCAGAAAAATTTTTCTAAGTTACCGTAGCTCATCTTAAGACTTTACGTAGTAAAACGAACCAAAAACAATCCATTAAAAATCATACTTTTTAAATATTTTCGGAACATTTTCTTACAAGGAGTTCTTAATACGTTCACACAAAATGTTCGAGTAGTTATAACAGAAATAATTTTAAAATCATAAATCAAATAAAACTGTTCGAATAATTTATTATGAGGGAAATAATTTTAATGATAAATTAAAAGAATAACATCATTTTGATGGATCGAATTAAATATTTTAATACAATCATAATTAATTTAAGGGGAAAAACTGGTGGGAGCTAGGGATCGCGTTTCAGGGGTTATAGTTGAGTTCTAATAATCTGAAACATTTTTAATTCCAATTTTATTATAATGTTTAAAATTTCGATTAAGGAATCGTGTAGGATCATGTTTCAACAGGAAAAGAGGTCATTCCACTTTCCAAGACCCTCTCATCCCCTTCTATTGCACAGGTAATAAATCTTCCTCCCCCAGGCCCATAACCAGGGTCGGTGAAGTCCCACAGACAAGGATGTCGTTAAGTAACCGCTGAAATAGACCCCCTGCTGTTCTATTGTCTCCATCAAAGCGCTCCCATACTACTGTGTAGATGCTACAAGTAAAAAACCCTTGGGGACCCAAGTTCACGCTGCCTTCACTTCAAGCAGTAACGAGAAATTAGTGCCTTCGTTAGTGCATCGTTATTGCTTCTTAGCGCGCCAACCAATGACGTTAGTGCTTCAGTAGTGAATTCTCTAGAGCCAAAACGATGACAGGGGATAATTACACTATGAACCCCACTTTAAGCACTAACGAAAAAATTAGTGCCTTTTCATAGTGCATCGTTGGTTCTTCTATAAACGCTAATAGTTTTCTTATTGCTTTGTTATTATTGTGGATATAGCTAATTATATGTCACGGAACTCACAAAAGAGAAACATGTTAGTTTTTCTATTGGTCAAATTCTCGCCAAGTTCAAAGGCAATAATGACCTCTTTTAGTCCAATTGTTAGTGGTTGCTAGTGCACCAACTCCGAACATTAGAGCTTCTCATCCGGAACACAGCTATATTTTTTGGTAACCATTATTTGTTTGCTAACTTCGCTACAACAGACCAAGGACAAAACCTGCTGCTAATAACGAATTTATTTACTGTCGTCGGTAGTGCTTATTATTGCAGCATATTGCATCGTTACTGCTCCACAGATAACGGTTACGGCTAGGAAGTTACTGCTTTCATATGGCGCATATACTATCATTAGTTTTCACACACGTATAATGCCTATATTTTTGAAAACCCGTTATTGGCCTTCTAACTTCCTGCTAATGGACCTGGGACAACACCAACTTCAGACCTCAATTTCAACTTCACACATCATTAATTGCACAAATTTAATCGTTAGTGCTCCACAGAGAACACCTATATCACTTAACAAATTCATTATTGGCTTACTAACTTCATTATTGGTCTGCTCTTTGTCATGAAGTTAGTAGGCCAGTAATGAATTTTTTTTAATGTAGGTGTATTCTGTGGAGCACTAACGTTGAAGTTCAGGAACTAACGAGCACTAATGAACTACAAACGATGAGTGAAATTGAATTGTGTCTGAAGTAGGTGTCGTGCCAGGTCTGTTGGGAGGAAATTGAAAGGCCAATAATTTTTTTTTTTTTAAAAAAATAGGCATTATATGTCAGTACTAATGATGGTGTATACGGCATATCAAAACAGTAACCACCTAGCCGTAGTCGTTATCTGTGGAACAGAAACGATGCAATATGCTGTACTTACGAAGCATTAGCGACGGCTGTAAATGAAATTGTTAGCGACAGGTTTCGTTAGTGGTCTGTTGTAGCGAACTTAGTAGACAAATAATGGTTTCTAAAACATGTTGGTGATACATGTCGAGCAGTAACGATATGATATACAGCATTAACGAGTGCTAACGAAGCACTAATGATAGATAAAATCAAAATTATGGTCTGCTGTAGGTTTCGTGCTTGGCGTGTTGGCATGAAATTAGAAGGGTAAAATGGATCTTTTAAAAATGTAGCCGTGATCTGTGGATCATTAACAATTAGATATACCGCAATAGCGAGCACTAATGACGAGTTGTAATACAAATTGTGTTCAGCTGTAGATTTCCCCTGGTCTTCTGGCATTAAGTTAGCAGGCGAATAATGCCTCCTTAAAAATGTGCCGTTATCTGTGGAGCGGTAACGATGGAACATAGGGCACTAACGAGTACCAACGACGCTCTAATGACGAGTGTAATCGAAATTGTGTTCTTTCGTACTTTTCGTCCGTTGTTAGTTGGCTTAATTCTGCAAGAATTTTTTGGCTTTTTTAAACCATTATGTAGCCATTATTAAAAAAATGTAGCCATTATCAGTGGAGCACTTAGGATATAATACTCGGCAGTAACTAGTATTAATGTGGCACTAATGACGGGTGTCATCTGTCGCAGATTTCCTCCCTGGCCTGCTGGCTTTATTGAAAATATGTAGCCGTTATCTGTAGAGGACTAGCGATGCAATATCCTTCAGTAACGAGCATTAGCGAAGCACTAATCATGGGAGTAATAGAAATTGTGTTCTGTGGTATGTTTTGTCTCTGGTCTGCTGGCACGTGTTAGCAGGAAAATAATTGTTTCTTCAAAATTGTAGGCGATATGTATGGAGCACTAAAGATGGGTAAAATCGAGATTGTTGTCCGCTCTAAGTTCTGTGCGGTGTGTCGACTAGGTGGAGCAAATGAATTTATATATATATCCCTTGTCTTTGGAGCACTAACGATGAGATATACGTCAGTAATGAGCACTAATGAAGTACTAAGGGTATCAGAGGTTGAAATTGTGGTCTGCCATAAATGACTTGTCAGCTTCATGAAACGGACCACCCTTGTTACCCAAAAATGTATATATAGAAGTACAAATGTTAATTTTTAGCACTAAAGAGCACTAATTCCGCTCGAATCTGCAATTTCGTTTATGGGGTGATTTTGATATGTTGGCCTGTTTGCATGAAACTAGATGGCTAAGAGTGACGGCTAAAAATCGAGATCTTGTTTTTGTAGCACTAACGATCGGGTTTGCGGCACTAACGAGCACTAACGAACAACTAACGATGTGTCAAATCAAAATTGTGTCCTGCCAAGTTTATTGCCATGAAGTTAGCATGCCAATAGTGACTGTTAAAAATTGAGACGTTATTTTTGTAGCACTAACGATAGGGTTTGTGGCACTAACGAGCACTAACGAAGTACTAACGATGTTTGAAGTCGAATTTCTGGCCTGCCATGAGTAGCCTGCCAAGTTCATTGGCATGAAGTTAGCAGGTCAATAGTAAATATTAAAATTGAGACGTTATTTTCGTAGCACTAACGATGGTGTTTGCGGAATAAACGAGCACTAACGAAGCACTAACGATGTGTGAAGTCGAAATTCTGGCCTGCCATAAGTGCCTGCCAGGTTCATTGGCATGAAGTTAGCAAGCCAATAGTGACTGTTAAAAGTTGAGACGTTATTTTTGTAGTACTAACGATAGAGTTTGTGGCACTAACGAGCACTAACGATCTGTGAAGTCGAAATTCTGGCCTGCCATAGGTAGCCTGCTAAGTTCATGCTAGCTTCATAAAACATACATTTTGTTGCCCTAAAAACTGTATACATAGAAGCACTAACGCTAATGTTTATAGCACTAACAATCACTAACGCTCCCCTAAGCGGCAATTTCACTTTTGGTGTGATTTTGATATATTGGCCTGCTGGCTTGAAGTAACTATTAAAATTGAGACGTTATTTTTGTTGGCCTGCTGGCATGAAGTTAGCAGGCCAATAGTAACTATTAAAATTGAGACATTATTTTAGCAGCACTAACGATGGGGTTTGCGGCACTAACGAGCACTAACGAAGCACTAACGATGTGTGAAGTCGAATTTCTGGCCTGCCATAGGTGGCTTCTAACTTCGTGGACATCTCCCACTACTAGCTACGGCTCTGGCTTAAACTAAAATAATCTTGCTTTTAACCTCGTTTTATTTTTCATCAAAGAGATATCTTCGGAAAACCTTGATGATCACCATCTTGACAAGAATTGAAGTCTGAATCTTTTTGGTGATTGCTTTATGAAATAAATATTTTTTTTTATAAAGTAAATAAATTATTTCATCTTAGCCAAAAATTCTTACAACTATAGCTTTTTGCGAAGAAGAGAATCCTTCTGTAACAAAAGCCTTTTTTGTTTTTTGGTCCGAAACAGAAGTCTTAGGTTTTGGATTAGTTCTTAAACCTTTCTTGCTAATAGAACACGTAACCTTACCAAGATTACCTAACTCTTCTTTATTCCCAGGTGCAAGACGTAGTCGGACGTACCGCAAACCTCGGCGGCCTACCATCGAATAGTTGACGGGCCGATGGTGTCTTAACATGGGGTACCGTTAGGAAATTACACGAATGCCATGGTGGTAATTTTACCGCCATGGTGGTAATAAGGCAGAATCCGCCGTTTCTATCGCCTGAACCGCTAGTGTCGGTTCGAAACCACCAGTACCGCCATTAGCCCGCTAGAAGAGCTGTTGCTTGCCGCCTTTAATCCTTTAGTTTCAATTTTGCCAACAACATGTTGCATTGGTATTTATACCCTAAAAGTTCTATACCAATATATGGTTAAAACACAAAGTAACTACCGCTTTAGCGTACTTGTATGTGAATTTGACACCAACGATTTTTGTTTACTCTTCACCTGTGAAAGGGGTACATTCTTTCTTGGGAAGGAGAGGAGGGTGAAAAATTTCCGAGGGAAGGGAAATCTATGTATGGGCTATGGGTATTTTGGAATCATGGGGTATTTATTTTTTAATCTTTATTAAGCATCAATTGATTGTCAGTAATTTCCACATAGGAGATTTCTCTGCAATTTAGGATTAGTATCTTTATTAAGCATTAATTTGGTTTACATCAATTCCACATTGTAGATGGATCTGCTTTCCAGTATCATCACTTGCTGAAATGAAATATTGACACACACACACACACACACACACACATATATATATATATATATATATATATATATATATATATATATATATATATATATATATATATATATATTTATAAACGAGAAAAACAAGGTGAGGAAGCTGATATAGATAAGTTAAATGAAACGATAACAAGAACAATGTATCAGTTAAGTGTAGGTAGTGGGGATGTATCGGGTTGGATGAGATGTATGAAGTGCAGTAGACGAGACAACACTTAGGAGCTGTTAAAGTAACAAATGAGGGCTATCTTCTGTCTCGGGACAGCTCGGGACTGATGAGTGACAAGAGGACACCCTGGTTATTAAAGAAATATATCACAAGTGCAAAGATGGATAAACATGGTGAAAAATAATGAGATGGATTATATATGTCATAGTGAAGTTTGTGGGGATCATTGGCGAAAGAGTGTGGGAATACAAGGTCATAAGATGCTGGAGAGGAGTATAGATATATTTCGGACTAACGTCATGAACAATGTCGAGATGGATAGTGTCAAAAAATACGGGATTATCGGAACTCATGCGCTTATTAATGTATTTTGTGCGTAAAGACTCTATATGGTGTAGAATAGGAGGAAAGGTTATGCGGTGGTAGAGTGGAGCCGTAGGGTAAGGCAGACGACTACGAAATGCAAGACGCATAGCGTGTCTTTCGATAATCTGGAGACGTTAATAAAAGGAGGCTGGTGCTGATATCCACGCAGTGTGTCCATGAGTGAGAAGAGGGCGTAAGAATACTTTGTACGTAGTAAGAATGGTTTTAGAGTGTAGTTCCCAAGATGTGCCAACTAACTTTCGAATGAGGTTGAGTCTGCGTGTACTTTATAATTGAAGTTTTCGCTCATGTGTTTTCCAGGTAAGTTTGCTTTCAAAGACTACGCCTATATAAGTAACCTGCTTCGAGGAGTGTATGGCAGTACCGTCGATGGTGAGATCGAGGCAATTAGTGTTACGTCTAATACTTGAGCGTCGTTGTGGAGACAGAAAACTATCGCTTGTGTTTAGTCGGAAATGACGGTAAATTTCCAATAAATGCACCAGTTAAGAAATGAATTTATAGGAGACTGTAAAGTACGATTGATATGCTGTACAGTAGTCCCCAGGCAAAGAAACGCTGTGTCATCAGCAAACTGAGAAACGTTTACGTTTGATGGCAAAAAGGGCATATCGGCTATGTACAGAAGGAATATCAGTGATTACAGAACGGAGCCCTCAGGTACACCAGAGTTTAGAAAGATTGGATATGATAGAGTGCTATTGATAGTAATGTAGGCAAGCCGAGAGGTAAGAAATGACTGAATGAGTCTTATGTAGCACATTGGAAGGCGGAAACGGTGAAGTTTATACAGAAGCCAAATACGCCATACCTTATCGAAAGCCTTTTCCAAGTCAAAGAGTAAGAGGCATGAGAGGCGAGATGAATTGAAATGGTTGCTAGTAGTAGTGATAAGCCGAAGAAGTTGATCGAATAGGCTGATGGCAAGTATGAAGCGGGCTTTGTGAACTGCAATAGATTATATGTAGTGAGCTGGTCATGAAGGCGATTGACAAGAATATTTTTGAATACCTTACTAAAGCAAGAAGTAAATTGAATTGGACGGTAGGACGGGAGAGCCAAAATAGGTTTATTTGGCTTAGAAAACAAAAGTATTTTAGATACGTTCCATTGAGAAGGGTAAAAACCAGTACGAAGAGTGAAATTAGAAACGGAAGCAAGGAAAATATTAAAGGAAGAAGGTGTAGCTTTAATGAGGCGGTATGTGACTTTGTCGAAACCAGGTGCAGTATTTCGTTTAGATTGGAGTACACAGACAATGTCAGAAGAAATGATTGGCTGAGTGAGAGGTTGTGTAGCATCAATGGTGTGATCGGAATGAGGACGGAGTTGCTGGCTAGTTGGATCTGTCAGACGTTCGATATGTCGGTAAAGCTCAGTGGCAAAATGATGATGAGGAGGCGTAAAGATGTCCTGAAAATAGTTAGCGAAAGCATAAGCTTTTTCGACATCTGTTTCTGGGGCGTGGCCATGCTCAACAAATGGGTAAGTAGTACGAGCCTTTTGCCTGTAAGTTTATGAAATTTTTGCCAATAAAGAGAAGGTTTGGATGTTGCTGCAAGTGTGTTACACGTATTGGCCCAGCGTCGCCGATTATAGGCTGCCAGATAATTTCGGAACATCCTGTTCCATCGACGATGTTGGCGCAGCGCTTCAGGATTTTGAGTGTGTAAATATTCCCGAAATGACTGCCGAGATGCAGTAATAATGGAGTGATACTGAGATGATACTGGAGGTCTATGGGAATATATACTTTTTAAAGGTATCTTGGCTTGCCCTGCATGTGTAACTATATCTGAGAGCCTATCGACTACGTGCAGAAAATCGTTGTTTGGTTGGGACTAGGAACTCCGCTTAAATTATTCTTGATATCGGATTGATATGGTTGCCAGTCGGCTCGTTCGTAATCATGATAATGTATGGGCTCTCGAGAAATTTTTGTTAGTGGCGCACATAAAATATCTAGAAGAATCGGTGCATGATCGCTACCAAAAGGAGGTAGAATTCTAAAGTTTGATATAGTAAGGCTGAAAGAGGCAATGGCAAGATTAGGTGATGTCTGGCTAATTGGGCGCGTTGCAGAAGGAAGATCCAGTATTTCTGTTTGTAATGACCCTCTCCTCCTAACCCCACCACACGAATCCAAATCGAGAGCCACAATAAAAAATTTAGGTTAACAATCGATTTAAACTCGTGCAGCAAATCCGAAAGAAGGGTTTTGGTAGAACAGACCCGTCAACTCAAGTCGCTACGTGGGGCCAAGGTGGCTCACTGGTAGAGCGTTCACCTCTGGTGCTTGGGGTCCTGGGTTCGATCCCAGCCCCGCCAAGTGAACTTTGTTGTGGACAAACACCGTGTGCGTTGGTTTTCTCGGGGTTCTCCGTTATCTCCCACTTTCTTCATTCCACAATTTCATTCATCACTCATCATCACCGTCTTTTTTTTTTAGCCTAACCGGCATAATCATGGGACGTAAAACTCAAAGATTTCATTTCAATTAGCTACGTTAGCTTGACCGGACTTATATTCCTTGTGAATACGTTTATCGCAAAGCACAAAATAAATAAGGTAACAATAAATAATAATAAATAATGAGAAATCAAAATTCAAATTGTAAATAACAAACTTTATTACAACAAAAGGGTGGTTGTGTATATGCAGTAATGCGTTTGATTAATCCATATACACGTAACAAGAGTAACAACAACAAAATATTTAAAAAAAAAATAATATCATCGGCCCGCAAAATATAACAAACTGATCCAAATCTAACATTAATGCAATTCATCTCAATTCAAAAGCTTGATAGTTAATTCAATCGCAATGTCGAACAGCAATTTCGGTACCTCAAAATGCTTTGATTCTAAATTCATTCAAATATAACATTCGAATTCAAAGGAAAGTTCTCGAAGTAATTGAGAAAATATTAATTGTTTAATAAATCTCAAGCGAATTTATATTTAAAACATTTACTCCATTCAAATATTTTATTCAGAAAAATTTCGGTACCTATAAATTCCCAAAGTTGACACAAAAACCTCTGGCACCAATACTTTTGCCACCGACTGTACTTTAAACTTTAATTGGTGACATCGAAAATTTCAATGTTAATCAAATGTAGTCAATTTCATTCAATTTTTCAATAAATAGTATGCAATACTCGTTATTAAAAATTATACCTAGTCGAATTATTTTCTTTCGAGATGACTGTACAAAGTTCAAGAAATATTCTAAAATTCCAAAAATTAGAAAAGAATTATTTCTATTATTACTAATCGTTCGAAGAAAAATAAATGTCTGCATAATTAATCTTCAATTCAAATGTATTGCGAAATATTTACTTTTTAGTGCACGATCAAGAATTTCAATGGAAACCATTCAGAAAAAAAATAAAATATTATGCACGAACCAACGACTCTTACTAAAGCTACAAAATACAGAAACATATCCACAAGGAATTATTGCGAAACTTCGTTTTATTCTTCAAAGTAGTTCGAAGCTATTCTCTCGAATTATCATTCCACCAATTTCAAAATAATATTCTGGGGAGGATTTGTCTAGAACATTGAACATTACCCTACTATGGCAATTTAATTCGAATACAAATAATGCATAGTCAAAGCGGAAAAATTCTACTGACAACCAGACAGGATTAGTTCACAATGTGACACATCTACTATTTGGTCTAGGAATAAATTCGTGCGGGTGGACAAGAGATGGCGCAACGAACGGAGCGTCCCACAGTTCCGTGTATCCACACATGTGTTGCAAACCCCTGTCATCGCGTATCGTTCATAGTATAGGGCAGTGGATTAAAGCGTCAACAACACCAGTTTGTAGTTAAGTGAACATGGCGCAATTTGTGCCTGATAAAGTGTTTTTGCGGAGTGTCCTGCTGCATTACTTTAACATGCAGAAAAGTGCGACTGAAAGTCATCGTATTTTGGTGGAAGTGTATGGTGACCATGCTCTAGCTGAGCGAACGTGTCAGAAGTGGTTTGCACGGTTTATAAGTGGTGATTTCGGCTTGGCAGACCAAGAGCGAGCTGGACAGCCAAAAAAATTTCAAGACGAAGAATTGACAGCATTGCTCGAGCAGGATTCGTGTCAAACGCAGGAACAACTTGCAGCAGCATTAGGCGTTGATCAAACAACAGTCTCCAAACGCTTGAAAGCCATGGGAATGATTCAAAAGATGTCACATTGGGTTCAACATGAATTGAAAGACAGAGACGTTGAAAGACGAAAAACCATTTGCGAATTGCTGCTTCAACGACAGAGCAGAAAGGGGTTTCTGCATCGAATTATTACGGGTGATGAGAAGTGGATCCATTACGAGAACCCTAAACGAAAAAAGGCCTGGGTGAAACCAGGTGAACCAGGTCCATCACAACCAAAACGAGGTATTCAATGTGCAAAGGTTATGCTGTGCATATGGTGGGATATGAAAGGTGTGGTGTACTATGAGCTGCTGCAACCGGGTGAAACTATGAATGGAGAACGTTATCGACGACAATTAATGCGTTTGAAGCAAACTCTGGCCAGAACACGACCAGAATGGGAGAACAGACATGATAAACTTATTGTTCAACATGATAACGCTCGCCCACAGGTCGCAAAACCGGTCAAAACCTATATAGAAAATGTCGGATGGGAAGTTTTACCCCATCCGCCGTATTCACCAGACGTTGCTCCTTCGGACTACTACTTGTTCGATTGCATGAACAACGATTTGATTGGACAGCGGTTTACTTCTTCAGAAGATATCGAAACATGGGTCTCTGACTGGATCGTTCCAAGGATGAGGACTTCTTTCGCCACGGAATCCGTACATTGCCTGACAGATGGGCGAAAGTGGTGGCTAGCGATGGACAATATTTTTCTTAAGGTATTTATGTATTTTGTGTTTGTACTACAGCTTCAATATGTTCGTACCAACCGCACGAATTAATTCCTAGACCAAACAAAATTGAAATTTCACTCACCCAAAGTTTTCTTCTCTCCGTTACCGTGTTTTTCGATCTTTCGATATTGCGTGGATTTCATTAACTGACCATAGTAACATCACAAAAAGCCAACGAACATATTGGTCAAAATCGGCACTTATTATATAGAACATTTTAGAAGATTTTCGCCAAAAATTCAAACTGGAAGAGTTTTGGCATTCGAACGAGTACTTGTCATAGCAGTATATCTCACTAATAAAAGCTTCCTGCATTAAAACCAAAGCAAGTAACTCTTTCGTTTCGCAGTTTCTTTCTTTCTTTCAAAAATTTAGCGTCCCACAAAAATGCAGAATTTATCCTTGGGGCAAAAAGTCTCCACAAACTAACCAGATATAACTCTAAAACTATCGTAATCAAACGATTACAGTGGTTATTAGGATAAATTCGGGAAATATAGGCGGGCACAAACTTGACTTCCTTGGGTCCCCCGCACACCTCCTGCCTCGGCTCCTAACCTCCTGACATCTTTCAGTTTAAAAACGTAAAGCAGCTTAACAGAATAGCTTGCCACTGAGAAACTAGAATTAATTTTATAGCACAAATCACTATTTTCAACACTTTTCTTCCTTTGGCCGTAATTCCCAATTTATTCATTGCCCCCATTCGACATCACTGTTGAACACACACACAGACATCGACACAAAGCAACTCGAGAAAGACATTCTGTTCCATTTCCATCGCTACACAAGCAACTCGAAGTAGACGATCTGTTCCGTAAAAAAAACTAGACAAGCAACTCGAAGATGATCCGTTCTGTAAAACAAACTAGGAGAAAGTATGTGGGCACAAGGCACTCACATAACACGAAGCCTTTATCAACCACGTGACGCGCAAGCAGACATGAATGATTTCTATTTTTATTCTTGTATTCGCGCACTCCCGGCTCTTTCTTTTCTACCTTTTTTAAATTATTAACTGAAAAATACAAAGATTAAACATGAGTTCTTTAGAGAGCTAACATGTTTTTAACAACATAAATATACATATTTTTAATATCTATTCCCTTTTTATTATTTTTTAAACAATCTCTTGCTTCTCTTACGTCGACATCATGAGACGAGACCAAGCAGTAGCAGATTTGGGGGGTGTCCTCAAGGCGACTCGTTACATCCACCCCGCCGTAAAAATATTTGCGACATTCCAAATTTTTCCACCAACTGGCAAGGAATATAACGATGGCTACAATATAGGAAAGACATATATAAATATATACAAACCAAATATATATGTAATTCAATAAATACTATTTACAAATTTGAAGATAAATATTAATATACACTATAATCAGTCTTACCATAACAGCAATTTTTGTTGAATCCTTGGCCACGGTTTCAAAATCGTTTCAAGAAAAGTAAAGAAATTACACATATCATAAAATATATACATATATATGATTCCTTGCAGTATTCAAATATTTAAATTATCTATCTCTTACCATAAATTTTCCTATCTCTTCCAGTATTAATTCATTCTGACAACCTTACGATCTAGTTTCACGATAAATCTTAACGTCAGATACATGACTCCTTCTATAACAAGTCAAAGAATCGCTCTCGTCAGAGACAAGAACGGTATTTGGTGTGAGGAATTTCCTGACAATATACGGCCCATGCCATTTGTCACTGAGAGATTTGGCTATACGATCCTTTAAAGAGGATTTTGTATTTGTACGGAGTAAAACCTTATCTCCGATATTAAAGTTTACCTCTCTTCTACGCTGCCTCATGAACTTCCTCCTATTGTTCTAGCTTTTTTCCAAATTGGCCAAAGCTTTCAGCCAAATATCTTGGGAAGATTTACCAGCGAGATAGGACTCACAGATGTTCCATCGTATTTCCAATGGGGTATAACTCGGACGTCCGTAAAAAGTTTCGATGGGACACATCTTTAGCCCAGAGTGATCGCTAATATTCAAAGTATACTGAAGGTCTGGAATAAGCTAGGCCATAAATGTTGCTTATTAGAAAAATAAGCTCTGATGGAGGATTTCAAGGTTTCTATGAATCTCTCCGCAGCGTTACCACCTGGATAGTATGTACTTAGTTTGATATGTTTAACTCCAAGCCCAAATAGGAATTTTCTAAAATAATCAGAAACGAAGACTGAGGCATTATCAGTCGATATTGCTTCTGGGAAGCCAAGTCTACTGAAAATCTCAGGCATCTTACTGGCTATAGATGTCGATGTTCAAGTTCTCAATTTCTCCAGTACTACAAGACGACTGGCATTATCGACACCTATTAAGATAAACTTATATCCCTCAGAATTGGGCAAAATTCCTATGATATCAAACATCCAGTGTGCACCTACTCTTTTACTATACTCCGATACAAGAAGACCCATTTTCTTTTGAGTCTCTTCTTTAGCTAATTGACACCTATGACAGGTCCTAACAAATTCTGTCACCTCCTCTTTCATTTTATCCCATGTAAAGCGTTTCATCAGCTTTCTCAGAGTCTTATAAATCCCGGAGTGTCCACCAACCAAGTTAACTTGGTGATAGTACTCCACTAATACTCTTCGCAGGTCCTTGGGAATTACTATCTTATAGGGATTGACGGCAGAATTAGTTCTATTCATGAGAATATTCTTATTAAAAATTCATCCTTGAACAGTATCACCACTACTAATTCTATCTATCGAAATTTTTAATTCTGGATCCTCCTTTTGAAGTTGATCTATCGGCTTCTTCACTAATGGAAGTCTCTAAGAATACGCCAATCTCATATTATTAACCTCTTCACCACCAGTGGCATATATGTGTATACCATGATGTGGCTCCCAGGATCCAGATGGCATACATGTATATGCCATGATTCTAATTAAAACTGAAGTGATTTCTAAAATCACAAACTAGAGGTATTTGTAGGGATAAAATTTTGAACCACCAACAGGGGCCAGGGGCGGATCCAGGATGGATTTCTGGGTGGGCGGTGGTCTATAATACTGCTACTTAGAACTATATTAAGAGCTCCAAACTCTGGGATGGGGTTTACTTATATATGAAATAAGAAAGTTTTCTCTTCTGGGGGGCGATCAGTCGCCCCTCCTGGATCCGTCCCTGCCAGGGACATACGTGTGCATGCTTTGATGGAATTCCCACAAAATACAGTAGATCACTAGTAGTTATTATCCAGTAGTTATTATCTAATAATATTTGGTTATAAGCTTTTTTGAGATCGATTTTCGTTCGAAAACGCTTGTCTGCAAGCCCTGCTAAAGACTATTCGATGTTTGGAGATGGATAAGGATCGTTAACAATAAGTTCATTCGCTTTAACGTAGTTTCCCACGATCCTAAATCTGTTATTTTTATTCTTCACCAAAAAGCAACTACTCGCATAATTCGAGTGGTCAACCTCAACCAATATTCCCTGACTTATCAAGTCCCTAAATTGATCATCGAAAATCTTCTCTTTGTTTTTGGGAATTAGAAAATGATTTTGCTTAAAAGGCTTGTCAGACAAATAAAGCCTACCAACGAAATCTTTTATACACCCAACGCGTTCAGTTATAACATTTGCATATTCTTTCGTAACTGAGTCAGTAAATGATTCAACGTCCGAATCCCGATAACTCCAGGTATCGTCATTTTTGGTTTTTCAACCTGTATGCTTTCATGGTTTATCACCTGTTCGGACTGATCAAGCCTTAGTTTCCGAAAAGTTAAGTTCTGAATCACGTACGATGAATATTCCGATTTAAAAGAGTACGAAAATTTTCAGCTAATTCAACATCAGCATCTGAAGCTTCTGACGAACTGCTTTCCACTTCCTTTTCTTCAATTGGCTTTGAACATTGATGGAGCGAAGCGCCTTTGTCTTCTTCATTCTTCGGCTTATCGTCTTCACATCGATTCAACATCTCTTTGGAATGTTTCTTCTTATTTTTCTTCTTCGTCTTCCTTTTCTTCACAGTTGATCGATCCGAAGATTCTTTACAAACAGTGGAATCCTCTTTGTAATCCAACACAAAGTATTTCCATCCAAATGACCTTTGGCACTCACACTATCAGCCGATCTTGGATAATCATCTGTCTTTTCAACTGGCTCACGATTGCTTGAAATCATCGCTAAATCAACTGAAGTATCATTTCGATGGTTGATGGCATCACACTTCACTATCTTCAAGATCATCCGGTTCCTGATTATCAACTGTCACTAGCTTCTCTTTTTCCATCTTGGGAAACGGTACCACTGCATCAATATGTCCCTTAGATAAGTTGCATTCAATCAAATCCCGCAGTTCTAAAAGTTGCGAAGAACTCGGAGCGTTGATGGTTAACATCTGAGATTCCAGCTGCTGTAAATCCAAATCACACTGGATACCTTTTTCTTTGATCCCCATGGAAGATATATCGGTCCTGAAGAACAATGAAGTCTGGCCGGAAGAGTTATTATTAACCACTTTTTAGAAGAGGACTTATTCTGAGAAAACTTTCGCTTGCCACCACGATCACTGGATCTAAATCCATCACTATTCCGTTTGAACACATCCCGTCGATACAGAAGTCGTAACCTCTTTTTCCCATTGTTCAGAATCAAAAGGTTTTTATTATAGTCTAAAATAGCAGACGTAGTGCGAAGAAATGACATTCCAAGCAAACAAACACAAGGTAATTGTTTGACCACCCTGAAGATGACAGTTTGGAAATATCCCGATAGATTGATAGTAAGAACAATCTTTTCTTTTGTTACGAAGTTTAAACCCGAAGGAGCATTAACAGTTCTCTCTTCCACTTCGTAAACGTATTTCTCGGAACCAGAACTCCTGACCATATCAATGGTAACAAGGTTGAAACTTGACACCCCATCAACGCAAATACTAGTTAATATATTGTTCACTTTGCCAACAACAAACGTCGCAACAACTCCGTCCATTTCAGATGGAATTCTGTTAAAGTTCTTATTCCCTGCCTGATCGGACCGATTATTATTAAATGAACGAAACCCTGAAGCGATCGAAGTCCTAGACATTTCATTCATTGAATTCAGTTTTAAATTTTGAAACGCTTTAACACTATTATCTTTGGTCTTAATATCTCGAGTTGATGAACTATTATTAGATAATACCGTATTTGGTTTGCGTTTGTTAATCCCACAAAATCTGTTATATTCTAATTGTTCTCTATATCTTAAAACAAAATTCTCAGAGATATCTAATAATTCCCATTTATTCGAAGGTACATAATAATTTAACATTTTAAACCTAATACTTGGGTTCATCCCGCATAAAATCGTTTTGACCAAGTCTCCCTCCTCAATACTCATGTTCAAAACAGCCACGGAAACTATAATCGACTTCACGTAATCATTAACAAACTCAGTTATTCGCTGTTTTCTATAAACACGCTCTCCTATTAATGAATGAATAGTAATGGGAGTTACAAATTTCATTAAAATATTCTGCTTAAAATTCACCCAACTCATGTTATCTTTTAATGCTGAAGTAACTATTTTAATACTTCCGCTTCACATTGAGGAATTAAAACAGAAACTAGCATTCCTAAAGAATAACTGCTATCCATTAATATTTCTTCCATCTTGAATAGCATTTCGAATACCTGAATACTATTTTTGCCATTAACATTCTTAATGTCTCGTAACCTATTTTCTAAATAACTCAAAGATCGCATATGAGTTAATTTAACCATTAGCTTTTGCTCAATATCAGTATCAGAGCGATTTGACTCCACATGAGAATTTGGGTTTGAAAAAACAACATTAGGTCTACCGGATTCGGTATTCCTAATCTCTGATCGGAAGTTGGGTTTCTAGTAAAAACATTATCACTACCCACTTGAGGAGTTGAATTTCTAATACATGAAACTCTTCTGTAATAGTTTCCTAAATTTAAATATCGATGACGCAATCGCTCATCACCTGCAGGATTATTATCGGAAGGTCTTGAATCACTTTCATTTAACATCGGTTCATCAAAGGACACTTGTCTCTGATCGATTCTAGGACCATCTACACTAGTAGCATTAACCATGCGGCTGAAACCGAAAGTACCATTCGAAGATTGAGTGGATCGATTTGATAAATTAACAAAAGGCGATGGTATTTGACGTATATGTATACTAACCTGCGTAGGAGGAGTTAATTCCATATTAACAGATCCAAAGTCTAAACTTCTATCTAAATCGACATGCCCTGTGGCATCCAACGTTAAATATTCCGATTCAGGAATATCAATAACTGTATGATCTCTAATATCCTCTATTGTACTGAAATCCAGTAAGCATAAACACAATACAAGTAATATATAATAAATGTTACTTAATATTAACATAAATACAAACTAAGTCAAAGACTACTACTACTACTACACAAATGAAAGTCGACTCGACCAAATACTAGCTGCGTAATTTCAATTTTCGGAAGAGACAAGAAATCACAATTATTTCTAATTATTAATATTAACTCGCAAAAAAACTTTTGCATAAGAGAAGCATAGACAAATTAAGGGAATAGACATACAAATTTATTATAAAATGAAATTTGAAAAACTGACAAACTTTCATCTATTATAATAAGTACTAGATATATTTTTATACTGGATTTTTTTGGAGATACTTTCTCCTACTCTACTGTAACGACCTCCCTTCTCCTAAGCCCACCACACAAATACAAATCGAGAGCCACAATAAGAAAAATTTAGGTTAACGATCGATTTAAACTCGCGCAGCAGATCCGAAAGAAAGGTCTTGGTAGAACAGACACATCAACTCAAGTCGCTACGTTACCTTGACCGGATTTATATTCCTTGTGAATACGTTTATCGCAATGCACAAAATAAATCAGGTAACAATAAATAATAATAAATAATGAGAAAAAATTCTAATTTTAAATAAACTTTATTACAAGAAAAAGAGGTTGTGTATATGCACTAATGCGTTTGATTAATCCATACACACAAGACAAGAGTAACAACAACAAAAGATTTTTTTAAAAAACTAATATCATCGACCCGCAAAATATTCGAAACTGATTTCCAAATCTAACAATAATGCAATTGATTTCAATTCAAAAGCTTGATAGTTAATTCAATCGCAATGTCAAACAGCAATTTCGGTACCTCAAAATGCTTTGATTCTAAATTCATTCAAATATAACATTCGAATTCAAAGGAAAGTTCTCGAAGTAATTGAGAAAATATTAATTATTTAATAAATCTCAAGCGAATTTATATTTAAAATATTTACTCCATTCAAATATTTTATTCAGAAAAATTTTTCCTTTCAATAGCATATAAAATTCCCAAAGTTGACTCAAAAACCTCTGGCACCAATACTTTTGCCACCGACTGTACATTAATCTTTAATTGGTGACATCGAAAATCTCAATGTTAATCAAATGTAGTCAAGTTCATTCAATTTTTCAATAAATAGTATGCAATACTCGTTACCAAATATTATACCTAGTCGAATTATTTTTTTCGAGATGACTGTACAAAGTTCAAGAAGTATTCTAAAATTTCAAAAATAAGAAAAGAATTATTTCTATTATTACTAATCGTTCGAAGAAAAATAAATGTCTGCGTAATTAATCTTCAATTCAAATGTATTGCGAAATATTTACTTTTTAGTGCAGGATCAAGAATTTCAATGGAAACCATTCAGAAAAAAAATAAAATATTATGTACGAACCAACGAGTCTTACTAAAGCTACAAAATACAGAAACATATCCACAAGGAATTATTGCGAAACTTCGTTCTATTCTTCAAAGTAGTTCGAAGCTGTTCTCTCGAATTATCATTCCACCAATTTCAAAATAATATTCTGGGGAGGATTTGTCTAGAACATTGAACATTACCCTACTATGTCAATTTAATTCGAATACAAATAATGTTATAGTCAAAGCGGAAAAATTCTACTGACAACCAGACAGGATTAGTTCACAATATGACACATCTACTACTAAAAGTGAAATTTCACTCACCCAAAATTTTCTTCTCTCCGTTACCTTGTTTTTCGATCTTTCGATATTGCCGTGGGCTTCATTCACTGACCATAGTAACATCAGAAGAAGCCAACGAACATATTGGTCAAAATCGGCACTTATTATATAGAACATTTTAGAAGATTCTCGCCAAAAGTTCAAACTGGAAGAGTTTTGGCATGCGAACGAGTACTTGTCATAGCAGTATAGCTCACTAAAAAAGGCTTCCTGTATTAAAACCAAAGCAAGTGACTCTTTCGTTTCTCAGTTTCTTTCTTTCTTTCACAAATTTAGCGTCCCACAAAAATGCAGAATTTATCCTTGGGGCAAAAAGTCTCCACAAACTAACCAGATATAACTCTAAAACTATCGTAATCAAACGATTACAGTGGTTATTAGGATAAATTCGGGAAATATAGGCGGGCACAAACTTGACTTCCTTGGGTCCCCCGCACACCTCCTGCCTCGGCTCCTAACCTCCTGACATCTTTCAGTTTAAAAACGTAAAGCAGCTTAACAGAATAGCTTGCCACTGAGAAACTAGAATTAATTTTATAGCACAAATCACTATTTTCAACACTTTTCTTCCTTTGGCCGTAATTCCCAATTTATTCATTGCCCCCATTCGACATCACTGTTGAACACACACACAGACATCGACACAAAGCAACTCGAGAAAGACATTCTGTTCCATTTCCATCGCTACACAAGCAACTCGAAGTAGACGATCTGTTCCGTAAAAAAAACTAGACAAGCAACTCGAAGATGATCCGTTCTGTAAAACAAACTAGGAGAAAGTATGCGAGCACAAGCCAGCCGCATAACACGAAGCCTCTATCAACCACGTGACGCGCAAGCAGACATGAATGATTTCCAATTTTATTCTTGTATTCGCGTACTCCCTACTATTTCTTTTCTACCTTTTTTAAAAATTATTAACTGAAAAATACAAAGATTAAACATGAGTTCTTAAGAGAGCTAACATGTTTTTAACAACACAAATATACATATTGCTAATATCTATTCCCTTTTTTATTATTTTTTTTAACAATCTCTTGCTTCTCTTACGTCGACATCATGGGACGAGTCCAACCAGTTGCAGAGTTGGGGGGTGTCTTCAAGGCGACTCGTTACAGATGCAGTAATAATGGAGTGATACTGAGATGATACTTTAGGTCTATGGGAATATATGCTTTTTAAAGGTATATTGGCTTGCCCTGCATGTGTAATGATATCTGAGAGACTATCGACTACGTGCAGAAAATCGTTGTTTGGTTGGGACTGGGAACTCCGCTTAAAGCATTCTTGATATCGGATTGATATGATTGCCGGTCGGCTGGTTCGTAATCATAATAATGTATGGGCTTTCGAGAAATTTTTGTTGGTGGTGCACATAAAATATCTAGAAGAATCGGTGCATGATCGCTACCAATAGTAGTTACAATTCTAAAGTTTGATATAGTAAGGCTGGAGGAGGCAATGGCAATATCAGGTGATGTCTGGCTAATTGGTGGCCTTGCAGAAAGAAGATCCAGTATTTCTGCTGCAGTTGAGTGATTAATGAATTCGAGAAAGTGCTGTTTTTCGCCCAATGATCTAGTGTGCAGATTAATATCAGCCATGATCAAGTAATGATGAAAGTTGCTGTCAATATATTGAAAAAATGTGTGTGGTATTCCATGTCCTGGTCGTACTAAAATAGTGCAGCATGTGATGGCTTTGTTGGGGAAATAAATCGTAACAACGTTATGTTCTGGAATATGTATGGGAGGTGGAAGCATATGAGTGCGGATTGGTAAGTGGTTGTAACTATCGATAGCAGTGCCACCGTGTGCCCGAGCAATATGCCGTTGACAGTCAAAGCGAGTTAAGTGATAATTAGAATGTTTGACTTAATGTTGTGGTGTTAGAAAGGTTTCGTTTATGGCAAAGGCATTAAGGGGGCAGACTACTAAATATTTTTCAAAGGCTAACAATTTTCCTTTTGCTAGTTTTTCGTAAATGAAAAGATATAATGAAATGTAGCTTACCTCAATAATAGACAATGTTATTCTACACCCGAAAATACGAATGGGAAGAATTTCCACATCCATAGAAATTTAAAGTGTGACCAGAATTTGAATTGTTCAAAAATCTAGGTTATGGCAGCGACTAGAAAAATGAGTTCAACGGCAATTGATGACTTATCATGCTGTCCATGTTTCTTGTTAACTACTTTTTAAATAACATTTGTATTTTAATTCTACTGTTTATTAAAATTATTTTTTTGTAGTCTTTATTATTACAAAATAAATTCAAATATTATCTGAAAGGTAGTTAACAAGGAACACAGAGAGCGTGATAAATCATCAATTGCCGTTGAGTTCATTTTTCTAGCTGCTACCATAACCAGTTTTTTGGGTAATTCAAATTCTGGTCACACTGTAATTTCTATGGATGGCAACAATGAACATTCTTCCGATTTATATTTCATTATATTTCATTATCTCTTTTCATTTACGAAAATTAGCAAAAGAAAAATTGTTAGCTTTTGAAAAATATTTAGTAGTTTGCCCCCTTAACTCGTTCATCCCGAAGGAGTTGCTGAACGACACGCTTGTGAGTGGGAAGTGAGCGGATGTTCAAGAATAAGAAGTTATATGCTATTATGTAACAGTACTAGTCCATATTAAACAGAAGTTTCAAGTGGACAAATGTGGAAGTGGACACTGTAGCCAGAGCACGTGGCATGGAGTTGAGGGTTAAAGAGAGGTTTTGCAGTAGTTGTAACTTGAGATAAGGTGTGATTGCGTAGGAAATGATTAATATTTTGCAAAACAACTGTGGCGAAGCGAAGAAGGTCTTCTACAGTGAGAGGTGAACGCAAATAAATTGTCGGAAGGGTCGAAGAATCGATCGTGCGAATGGGAACCGTCAGCTCTGGTTTTTCCGGTTGTGGCGCTGGTCTCGCATTGCACTTGTAACTATAGGTGGGATGATCACCAGAGCAGGTAGTAAGGCGGCGTGGAGCTTGGTTGTGATTCCTGCAAGGAGATGTGGAATGTGGTCCAGAACAGTAGCCACATTTAGGATTATTCGGACACTGAGATGTAGGATGTTGGTTGTAAGCTTGACATGGCTCACACCTAATGGGCAGAGGAGGTTTATGATTGCCCCTTTTTTGGTCTTCACGATTTCGCCCTTGGAAGATACTAGACCATCTGGAGATAAATGTGCTTTTCTGTTTAACACCAAAGATTTCTTAATGCTAGCTCTTGGGCTAGCTACCCTGTAGAGGGCTACACCTTCTTTTAGGAAAGGGTTGTAAAGGAAATGAAGGAAATTAAGGTGATAGGCGTTGGGCTAAGAGTTTTTCTTTATTTATCACTATATTCTAGGTCATTACAGTCTTTGCGATTATAATCATTTTATAGGTGAGGTAATTAACAAATATACATAGTTACAAATAGAATAATTACAGTTACAAAACTATATGATACAAAACAATATTTAGGAAGGAATTTAAGTCTATATAAATGAGTATGATGTATGAAATGAGGTGCGATGCACGCCACAACACATAGGTACTGTTAATAAAGACAAATGCGGGTTATCTTCTGCCTAGGCCTAAATGTTGATCAAATATAATGCCGAGATAAGTTACTGTTCTGCTGAGACGAATTGGCGAATTCTGTATGGAGAGAGACAGAAGTGGTGGATTTCTGTGAATTCTGGAGCGTGTGCGTGGTGGAAGAAATATTATGGCCTGTGTTTTTGAAGTATTTATAGTGAGCTTCCATTTGCGACACCACTGAGAGAAACGATCAATTGATTCTTGTAATATTAGGTTGATGTGTCTGATAGTACGGCCGAGTGCAGGGAAGGCGGTATCATCGGCATATTGAAAGATATGTGCGTCTGCGGGCAGAGTTGGGAAGTCGAAAAAGAATAGCAAGTAGAGAAAGAGGGCCAAGCTGATCCTTGAGGGACACCTTAGTGTAGAAATATTGGATGAGATAAATTATTGTTAACATATGTAATGCGGCAAACCAAAAAGTGATAGACAAAACGGATGTATGATGTTGGTAGTTTAAGTTTGATGAGTTTGAAGATGAGGGCGAGATGCCAGAATTTGTCAAATGATTTTTCTAGGTAAAAAAGCACAAGACAGGATGAGCGTATAGAATTATAATGATGTGTGTGATAAGGGTGCTTAGGCGTTGGAGCTGATCATTGATGGAGTATGACGGTCGGAAACCGGCTTAGAAAGATGGGATTAGACTGCATGCACGGAGATAAGGATGGAGCCTATTGACTAGAATGCGTTCAAGTTCTTTGCTAAAAGTTGAAGTTAGTTGTATTGGGCGATAGGAAGATACGGCACTGGGTATTTTTTTTTTTTCGTTCTAGGAACATTAGCGTTTTAGATAACTTCCATTCGGCAGGAAAAAAGCCTGTTCGAAGGATGAAAGTGAAGATAGAGGCTAATAAAAGGAGTAGTGACGGCGGACTTTCCTTGATGTGGCGATATGTAATTGAATCAAAACCTGGAGCTGAGTTTCGTTTACCCTGGACAACGGAAGTGATATCGGCAACAGTAATGGGAGAAGCGAGTTCATTAGGCGGCAATGTATGATTGAAACTAGGTTGGAAGATATAACTCGCTGTGCTGACTTTATCGACTGGATGAGAAAAAATATGATCAGAGGGTTGAGGGGTGAAGATGTCTTGGAGGTAGTCGGCAAATGCATTCGCTTTGTCCTGATCAGAAGCAGCTTGATTGGTTTTGATGAGTGGGTAAGAGGTTTTCCTGAATTTACCACAAAGCGCATTTAAACGTTTCCAGTAACGTGATGGATGTGCTGTGTCGGCAAGAGTGTTACAAGTTTTAATCCATTGGCGCTTTTTTCACGCTTCAAGATTATGAAGGCGTAGAGCTTCAAAATTTCGTGTCCGGACATAGTCACGATATGCTTGACGGGAGCGTTTGATCTGAGCGAGGTAGTGCGGAGGCAATTTAGGTTGGTATAACACCAAAGACTTGGCCTTCCGAGCATATCAGAAGTAACTAGTGATTGTTAGCGAGAATCTGTAATTGGATGTTATTGTTTGCAACAAGCGAAGCTTTACGCAGTATATTTGACATTCTTGCCAAGTAACGAGGAACGTAACATTTTCTGCTGTAATCGGTCACGAAAATAGCTCTGTAAGCTATGAACCGTTTGGCAACAGTTACATGAGTAGCAGTGCTGCCATTTTTTGTTTTTACGTTTTAGCATAAAAGGCAGATTAGAACAACAGGTGGCAGAACGGTTCTCAGCGGACGTTACCGAGTTCTCACCATCATTCAGCGGTCATTTGTCAAAAAGTCTCTATAACAGCGCCTGGCGGAGAAACGACAACTGCCATCTAACTTTACGATGACGACAACCGCTTCGCTTCCGCTTCTGTGCCTTTGGGCTTGGAGCCGAAAGCGGACCGATGCTTGCAGTCATTTTTCCTTCACTCCGGCGGCTATCCGCCAAAAGGCGACGGCGGACCATATCTTTGCCATTTACATGATTCACGAACATTTACCTCACATTCTACCATCTTAGCACTTGTTTTTCATTCATAATTAACATTGGGCTTTCATCCTGTCTACATCAGTCTCGAGTCGCCCCGAGACAGAAGATATAACCCTCATGTGTTTAAACTAACTTACCCATTGTGATTGTGGCGTGAATGCACTTCATTTCATCTATTCATATCCACATTATATTTATTTACACTTTTAAATGTATTATTTTTCATATCCAGCACCTTAGTACCTTGAATGTATTTCCTGCACTTATGTTTTCTCAGTATTCTTATTCTTATTATTCTTATTATTATTCTTGTTATTATTATTATTATTATTGTTATTATAAACCTTTTTTTTCATCAAGATTAATGTATTTATATTTTGTGTTAAATATTAATCTACTCATAGTCGCACTTAGACCAACTACAATAGTTTAACTGCAATTAACTTGTCTTAACATCTGTGCCAAAGAGAGGGCGTAACCCTCTAATGGCTGGGAGTGCAACATCTCTTCCTCAAAATGGATGCTCAAAAATGATGAATAAAGATACATATTTTATACCTCTACTCCCTCACCTTAAAAAAAAACAAAAAAAAACGGCGGACCGATGATAGTTGGCGGTACTTTTACACGTGGATATTTTATCCATGGGTACGAAACTTTCCAGGTCTTCTGAAATCATCTACCTTTACGTAATGAGTCTTCAGATTGTTTAGGTTCATTAATAACCGTTTCACGATGACTACAACTTCCTTTCCCCAGTGCATCAGAATTTTTTTCGTTAACTTTATTACGTGTTTCTTCATTCTATATTACTCGTGGCTGTAAACAATATAAACAATCTGCTGTATGTTTCTCTATAGCACTTTCTGCGGTACACTACTTCTCTCATACAAAATAGCTGTAACTATTGAGTTAAAATATTTGACTAAAATAACTGTATACGACAGCCGACAAAAGCCATTTTAAGAATGAACGAAGTTTGTTCGGTTGGAAATTTAATCAGAGTGCAATCTATGAAATTAAGCGCTCACTGCGTGGCAGCAGGTATTAAAGTAAAGCCAGAAACGAAAAGCCATTGTAGAAGATTTTTATATAACAAACAATAGTACACAGAGTTCAAACAGAACTTGTTCGATTTATTGTTATCGCAGTTTTCATTTTGTATTATGTGATAAATAGATTATGTATATTGATAAAGCTCCCAGCAGATGGATCTTATATCGTTTGGCCTAATCCTCGTATTGCTAACCAAATATCTGACACTTTTATGACAGACAAATGATACGATTTGTGTCAACCATTTTAGGCGAAATAAGGATCCTTGTTCTGCCTAAAATAGCGGACTATAAAAAATCACGGAAATAAAATTGGAGGGAAATTTGGAAAGAATATTCCCTATTATGTGACGAACTAAGAAATATTTTACCTAGGTATTTCTTAACAACTAATTTGTAATACGAGCTTTTGGAAAATGTTTTGACAGTTGAGTTACGGATATTCTTCCTTTCCATTTCCAGAAAATTAGCATTGGATATACTTTTCATTTGAACTTAGCCTTTATATTGGCTATATTTGAGATGAGAGAAAAACAGCAAGTTACACGTAATTTATTCCTTGTTATTAATTTTGTTTAAAAAGATGAGTGTTTTTTTACCAGTTTGTTTACAAAGTGGTACTACTAATCGGTATCATAAAGGAAATATGGTTTGTGGGAGTATAAATGAAAATATTATTTACATTTTAGCTTTCTGTTTGTTTCTTTCCTATGTTTGCAGAAGTTATTTTGCTGATCTCTCGAGGATTCTATTCCAGTTTCAATGTGTGGTTTTTAACTTTTAATGCATTATAAGGGATTCTATTGTGATTATAAATAATTTTAATTCATATGAAATTTGTAAACATTTCGAGCTAGATCTGATAAAAAAATCCCTAGATTTGCTTATAACAGTTTTTTGTAGCAAGTAAATATCACATGATACTAGACTATTTCGCACTACTTGCTCGAACCTCAGCAACTCGAATGTAAAAAATGACTACAAAGCTCTTCCACTACTTTCAGCATTTTTATATCCAAAATGTTATGAAGTACACTAGAGTCAGATGTGCAAGATGGTCTGTGAAGTTGGCCTACTGAAATTAGCTTACCCACTTTTATCTACATGATCCGTTAGTTCCTCGTTAGTACCCGTTCGTTCCTACTAAAGTAACGTTAACTCCGCGATTTCAAAGCAATTGTACACAAAAGCCAATGGGTAGGCCAACTTCACATGTAAAGTTGGCGTACCCAACAAGCTTTCCCACATTTCTCGGCATAAATCGTTAGTTCCTCTTTACTTCCCGTTAGTTCTTACAAAAGTTCCGTTTGTTCCGCGATTTTATTCAAATTAGAGCATAAAGAAAAACGTGGGGTAGGCTAACTTCACATGTGAAGGATAAGGGGGAAAAAGCAGGAATGTCACAAAACTGCATTTTCGAGAAAACGGCGTTTTAACATTGAAAACCGCGTACAAATGAATAGGGTTAGTCAAATCTTTTGCCTCTTTTACTTGCACATTTCTACATCTAGTCATGCATGGACTATACAGTCATATAATACCAAGAGTCACCAACAGATAGGACAAAGCACACACATGGACATTCCTTGTTTTTTTCCCTTACCCTTCATGTGAAGTTGCCGTACCCACCAAGCTTTCCCACATTTTTCGACATGAATCGTTAGTTCCTCGTTAGTTCCCGTTAATTCCGCGATTTTATACAATTTAGAGCATAAAGAGAAATGTGTGGGTAGGCTAACTTCACATGTGAAATTGGCGTACCCAACAAGCTTTACCATATTTTTCGACACGAATCGTTAGTTCCCGTTAGTTCTTACAAAAGTTCCGTTTGTTCCGCAATTTTATTCAAAGTACAACATAAAGAAAAATGTGTGAGTAGGCTAACTTCACATGTGAAGTTGGCGTACCCAACAAGCTTTCCCACATTTTTCGACATGAATCGCTAGTCCCTCGTTAGTTCCCGTTAGTTCTTACAAAAGTTACGTTAGTTCCGCGATTTTAAAGAAATTATACACAAAATCCAATGTGTAGGTCAACTTCACATGTGAAGTTCGTGTACCCAACAAGCTTTTGTCACATTTTTCGGCATAAATAGTTCTCTTTAGTTCCTCTTTAGTTCTCGTTAGTTCTCGTTACTTCCTCTTTAGTTCCTAAAAAGTTCCGTCTGTTCCGTCATTTTTTACAAATTAGAGCATAAAGAAAAATGTGTGGGTAGGCTAACTTCACATGTGAAGTTGGCGTACCGAACAAGCTTTAACACATTTTTCGACACGAATCGTTAGTTCCGCGATTTGAACAAATTAGAGCTTAAACAAAAATGTGTGGGTTGGGTAACTTTACATGTGAAATTGGCGTACCGAACAAGCTTTAACATATTTTTCGACACGGATCGTTAGTTCCGCTATTTTATACAAATTAGAGCTTAAACAAAAAGGTGTGGGTTGGGTAACTTCATATGTGAAGTTTGCGTACCGAACAAGCTTTCCCACATTTTTCTACATGAATCGTTAGCTCCTCGTTCGTTCCCGTTAGTTCTTACAAAAGTCACGTTAGTTCCGCGATTTCGTATAAATTGGAGCATAAAAAATGTGTGGGTAGGCCAATTTCAGATGTTAAGTTGTCATATCCAAAAGGCTTAACGCATTTTTCGACACGAATCGTTAGTTCCTTGTTAGTTTCCGCTGCTACTTCCGCGATTTTGTTCAAATTTGAGCATAAATATAATTTATGGATAGGCTAACTTCAAATCCAAAAAGCTTTGCAATTTTCCGATACGAATCGTTAGTTCCTCCTTAATTCCCGTTTGTTCTTACTAAAGTTCCGTTAGTTCCGCGGTTTTATACAAATTATAACATATAGAAAAATGTGTGGTTACGCTAACTTCACATGTGAAGTTGACGTAGCCAACAAGCTTTCTCAGATTGTTCGACATCAATCGTTAGTCCATCGTTAGTTCACGTTAGTTCTTACTAAAGTTCCGCTAGTTCCTCGGTTTTATGCAAATTAAAGACTAAATAAAAATGTAAGGGTAGGTTAACTTCACATCTAAAGTTGGCGGTCACAAGCTTTAACACATTTTTCGATATGATTCGTTAGTTTCTCGTTATTTCCCCTTAGTTCTTACAAAAGTTCTGTTAATTCCTCGATTTCATAGAAATTAGAGCATAAAAATGTGTGGGAATTCTAATTTCACATGTGAAGTTGGCGTACATTACAAGCTTTCCCAGATTTTTCAACATCAATCGTTATTTCACGGTTATTTCGCGTTAGATCTTACTAAAGTTCGGTTAGTTCCACGATTTTATACAAATTAGTGCATAAATATAATTTATGGGTAGGCTAACTTCACATGATAAGTTTTGGTCCACAAGTTTTCCCAGATTTCTCGAGATATATCGTTAGTTCACGTTAGATCTTACAAAAATTTCCGTGAATATAGCCATTTTATTCAAATTGGAGTATAAGTAAAGTTGATGAGTAGGCTGGCTGCATATGTTAAGCTGCGTGCCCAAGCAGCTTCAACATATTTTACTACGTGATTCGTTAGTTCTTCTATAATTTTCTTTTGTAATTACCAAAGTTCCGTTAGTTCTGCAATTGTATACACATTGGTGGGTACGCTAACTTCGCATAATGGCGTACCAAAGAAACTTACGCAGGTTTCTCGATATGAGTCACTACTTCTTCCTTAGATCTTATTAAAGTTACGTTACTTCCGCGATTTTATACAAATTCTATTAAAATAAACATTAACCCTTTGCGTTCCAGATGCCATTTTCCTATCTGCGTGCTAAAGCATTTTATGATATGCACATGGATGTCACTGTAATCCAAAGAGTTAATGGGTACGCTAACTTTACATGTGGACTTGGCATACCGAATCAGTTTACATGAATCGTTAGTTCTTTTTAGTTGCCATTCGTTCTTACAAAAGTTACGTTACCGGAACTTTTTGTAAGAACTAACATAACTAACGAAGAACTAACGACTCATGTCGAGAAATATATGAAAACTTGTTGACACAAACTTCACATGTGAAGTTAGCATATCCACAAATATATTTATGCTCTAATTTGTATAAAATCGCAGAACTAACGAAACTTTTGTAACAACTAATGGAAATATCGAGGAACTAACGATTTGTGTCGAAAAATGTATCAAAGCTTGTTGGATACGACAACTTAACATGTGAAGTTAGCGTAACCACACATTTTTCTTTATGCTCTACAGATAAAAGTTTCGAGAACGACAGTAGGAATCCCGTTTGTGATATTGGCAATCTTATCAAAACTTACTTGCAACAGAAGGTGAGCGTATACTGAATGTGACATTCTTCGCCGATGAGGCATTGTACCATCTCTCTGGCTATCTGAGCACCAGACAAAACGGAAGCCCATATAGCACACATATTCATCATGCAATTTTCGAATAAGATTTTGATGATCAGAAGTTAATCTATATTTATAGAATGTTTTTTCTCATACCATAAACATAGATCAGTACTATCATGGTTCATTTGGCATAGAGGCTGAAGAATCCTCTGTCCTGTAGGAAGGCACTAAAAGTGACAAAGCCCACGAATCGGCTCCATTATTCAAGGACAATTTCGGGAATCATAATCTATAGTGGCAGTGGCCTGCACTGTAAGATGATCTCACTTCATCAGACTTTAATCTATGTCATTTCAAGGAACGTGTTTCTGAGCATAATTCAAAGATACTTGATGCATTGTAAGTTAAACTTTTATTGGAATATGACACCACCTCTTAAACCCTCAACGATCTCCAGGAAAATGTAGCAACGTGTGCAAATCTACTTGTGTGAAGACGGTCATAATTTCCAACACATTTACTACAATAGTAATCATGAACGGCGAATACGTGGGTATTCTGGGGTCAAGCACCCATTGGGAATTTTTAATAGGTGCTCTGCACCCATCGGAATTAGTTTCAAAATTATTGCTTTCGTGTCTTAAAATAAAATTGTCATCTGCTGTGTGTCTCCACGCTTCGGCTAATACCAAGGGCGCCCATTCTGAGGAGTCGGGGGGCCCGGCCCCCAAAAGCTCATGTGGACACCTATTGTATTTATGAATATACAATATATGGCATAATTTGAATGTAATTTGTCCTAAAATCCTCAAATATATACCTTCTGCATCTGAATAGCCCCCTCCTCCAAATTTACAGAGAAATCGGCGCTCTTGGCTAATACTCGCTTCACCTAACCAATTATCTGACACTTTTATGACACATAAATAATGAGATTTATCTCCGCCATATAAGGCGAAAAAGGATCCTCGTTTTGCCAAAAATGGCGGGAAATTAAAAGAAATGTGTAACTTCAACTACAGGAAAATTAGAAGAGAGAATTCTCTAGTATTTTAAGAATTAAAAATGCAAAATATAAATATTATTAATATTGATGTTATATTAACCCGCAGTCAATATTTTAGAGGAGTTAGGATTACCAAAAACTCCTATATGTATTTACCATATCCACCCGGAAGACAAAAAAATCGCTATTATGCACTTTGAATTCACTATTAAGCACACAACTTAAATTGAATTGTAACAAGCATTGTTCAACAATAAGTAGCATAGCCTAAAATTATCCTTCACTACTATCACTAGAATTTGTTCAATATATACATCATCTCCGACACGTACCAACATTAATCAGAGTCTTATATTCTATTGACGTTACGTGTAGTACGTGAAGCGACTGGAATTTCGGCTCAAGAGTTACAATTTCACCAATGAAAATAAAAACTAGTTGATTAAGTGCTTCTTGAAAAAAACGAGTAGTATAAAAAACTGCTATGGTATGAAGAATACTTCTTTATCTTGACCTTCTTTCATATGTATCTTGCACAAGGTCTTGAAGTTGGCCTACCCAAATTAGCTTACCCACCTTTATCTACATGAGCCGTTAGTTCCACGTTAGTACCTTTTCGTTCTTACTAAAGTTCTTAATACGCCCGGCGCCCATTTTTGGGGTTACGTGGTATGACGTCATAGGGTCACATGATGTTAGGCCATGTCTTTTTTGGGTTACGTGGTGTTAGGCCAAGCCTTCATGGGGTAGTTTTGCCGAGAGGGGTTGATTTTGTTTCCTTTTACGGCATAAAATGTTGGAGATTGTTACTTTTTAATGGAATACAGGTGTATGTATAGTTTACTTTGCGGTATATAATTTTAACTTTTGCGCTCCCGGCGCCCCTAGGCCACACCCCGTCCGCCTTTATGGGGTAGGTTGTTGATTTTGTTCCTTTTTACGGCATAAAATTAGGAGATTGTTACCTTATGATGGAGTACAGGTGTATGTATAGCTTATTTTGTGTTACCTGATTTTAACTTTTGAGCCCCTGGAGTGTGACGCCCGCTGAAATTTTACGCCACAGCCCCTCTAGTTTACATAGTTTTACGCTCCGCCTTCATGAGCTAGTATCACTATGGATTTATTTTGTTTTTTTTATGGTATAAATCTGAAGAATGTTATTTCCTTTTTTACCTTATAGGGTGTATATATAGCCTACCTTATTTTTGTTCCCTTTGATACGCCCCTGCGTCCACCTTAGCACCGCCTTTAGGATTACGTCATGGGGTCACGTGATGTTAGGCCATATTCTACCTTTATGGGGTAGTTCCACTGAGGGGTTTATTTTGTTTTCTTTTATGGGTATAAAATTTTGGAGATTGTTATCTTTATTTTTTACCTTATAGGTTGTATATATAGTCCGTTTCCTTTGATGCTTATCAATGGTTGATTTTGGAGCCTTATTACGTTATATGATTATTTGGAGGTGTACTTAAGATTATTTCCTTAAATTTGATATGTACTTTGTGATCCATTTTGTTCCGCTTCAGGGGTGAACATGGGTACCTTGCGTGTGTTGATTACTACGTTATAGACATTGCATTCGTCCCGAGTTCGATTCTTGGTGCTAGTTTCAGGAAACTTTAAGTTTAACGCCCCCGCAAAACGATGGTGATGAGAAATGGTAGGATGAAACAGGAGAAAACATCATAACCGTACTTGGTTGTGAATTGAAGCAGAGATCTTACACATCAAAGACAAGCGTTGAGCCACCGTACTCCATTGAAAAGTTTTAGTTTGTTGATTATTACGTTATAGACATTGCATTCGTCCGAGTTCGATTCTTGGTGCTAGTTTCAGGAAATGTTGAGTTGAACGCCCCCTCGAGGCTAAGGGAGATGACGATGATGAGAAATGATAAGACGAAACAGGAAAAAACATGAACTTACTTGCTTGCGGTTTGAAGCAGGGACCTCACACATTAGAGACAAGCGCTAAGCCACCGTGCCCATTCGGTGTGAGCAATTTTACGTATGAAAAGAACATGGACATGTTATGTTACATTAAACATTTCTGCTCGTTGTTACGCATACGTGTTTGTTGTGAAATTGCAGAATCTGCTTTTACGAAGAGTATAATGTCAGTTCGTTTATTCAATATCCCGAAGAGATGTAAAGAAGGAACGATTTCGGACCTAATTAATTTATATCATTTTTTTCGCAGATTAAATAAAAATAATGCAAAGTTAAAAAAAAGCTTCTTCGTGCATTGGCTTATAATCATATGTTTAGAACCAAACATCAGCTATTTTGCGTTACATGTGCTTACGTATTCGTTGTCAGTATCATTGCCATTCTTTTGTTATTGCATATTAACATATACAGTGTTTAACTCTCAATGGTTTACTTTGAAAGGATATATTTATTCTTTGAGAAGGATAAAAGGGATGGGAGGATGTAATTTTGGACCTAGTTAGTACCTCTCGTTTCCGTTCGTGGATTAAATAAAAAGACGACTCTTTGCTTAAATCTGATTAGTTAATTGTTCGAGCGATTTTTTAAAAACGCTCAGCGTTTGTTGGTCAGTAAGGGCTTCATTAATGGAAACAGTGTTGCCAGATTTTTCTTACCTAAACTGCTCCGATTCTTTTCGAAACGGTTCCGCAGAGTGCAAAAATTTTCAAACTAAAAATTTTTTGAAGTAAAAAAATTTCAAAAGTAAAAATTTTTCGAACTAAAAAAATGAACAAATATTTTCGAACCAAAAAAATGAAACAAAAAATTTCAAACAAACAGCTTCAAACAAAAATGTCGAACTAAAAATTTTGAAACTAAAAAAAAATAAAATGAAAACTTTCTGGAACGAAAGTTTTTAAACTTAAAATTTTCGAACTTAAGATTTCAAACCGAATTTGAAAACTAAAAACTTTTCGAACCAAATTTTCAAACAAATTTTTTCGAACTCAGAAAGTTTCAAACTTAAAACTTGCAAATCAAAAATTCAAAGTTTTTTCGATCTAAAATTTTGAACTAAAAAAACTCGAACTCAAAGTTAAGACTAAAAATTTTCGAACTCAGAAATTTTAAAATCAAAACTTGAAACATGTTTCGAATTAAAAATATTTTCGAACTACAATTATCAAACTCAAACTTTTCGAAAATCTTAACACAGATTGAAAGTGATCACCTAAACAGATTACATCATAGATTGTGAATTGTTGCTAAAGTTGAAAGTGCAGTCAGTTTAACGACTTTGGGTTTACTGATTTGAATTTAAATTATCTTGGAGAAGTATTTAGGATTAAATTTGATATATGATGATGAACCGTTTGACTAGTCATTGCTAGTCATTTATTTCGTAACGGAACATTGAAATGAAGTCTCTAGCTCATCTCACAAGACAAGGTATCTAGTCAGCCCTAACTCACAAATCGTTTCGCTAACCAAAGACCGTTGGTAAGCCGTAACTTTTAGTAATGTAACATAGTTTACGGTTTAAGATTTATATTATCTTGAGAACGATTGAGTTCGTTTATGTAATGAACCCGTTGGCCAGCCATAGTCTGATTTCACATCGTAGCTCATGAAAGCAATCTTGTTGTAGTTGTTTAGCCGTGACCACTTTTTCTGGACATAGCCTGTACAATCACCAGGAATGAAATACTACTTAATTTAGCGACCATTAAGACGTAAAATAAGGTGAAATCTGAACCATCAAATGTTAAGACACCCTGCGATAGAACAAACAAAAATGTGTGTTTCCTAACCTGAAGTCGAACTCCGTATCGATTTCGCAAAGGTGTAGATTTTTTAATAACTTTAAGAAAAGGACATATTTCGTTTAGCACAGCGATTCATATTTTATGAGCTGGGAACTCGGACTTCAAAGTCGACGTCTGCTTAGTTGTTAAAAGCAATGAACCAATTTTCCATTTACATTGCCAAAACCCTTTAAAATATTAAGTCAACTTCTGTCATATTGAAATTGCATTAAAAAAAAATCACATGCAAAGGCGAAGATGACGAAAGAGTGAAGCGGCTTCTTGCACAAGTTTCGTAACGAAATGAATTTCATTACTTCAGTATCATAGTTTCTTTGTCATAGATGAAGAATGCAGAATTTGCAGTTTTTCTTTATGACATCATTCAGCTCTGTCATATTGCATTCTCTCTCTTTAAATTGTGTTACTGGTGCTTAGTTACGCTATTGGTGTCCAAACTCGCGAGCCCGACGCTCATGAGCTCGGCACTCACGCTCAACCCGGCTCGGGCTCAATAATTGAGCGCGAGCCCGAGTGAGCGCGAGCTCAGTTAACAGAAGTGATCGCGAGCCCAGTTGGGAGAAGTGATCGCGAGCGCGAGTGAGTGCAAGCTCAGTTGGGAGAAGTGATCGCGAGCGCGAGTGTGTGCGAGCCCAGTCGAGAGACGTGAGCGCGAGCCCGAGTGAGTGCGAGCCCAGTCGAGAGAGATGAGCGCGAGCCCGAGTGAGTGCGAGCCCAGATAAGATTAGCGAGTGCGAGCGCGAGTGAGCGCGAGCCCAGTTGGGAGAAGTGATCGCGAGTCCAGTTGAGACTGGTGAGCGCGAGCGCGAGTGAGTGTGAGCTCAGTTGAGTGCGAGCCCGCGCTCACTTCACACTCACATGGACTAATTTGCTTTAGAGTAAAAAAAATAGGAAATTCATTCCATGTTCAGAATTGTAAAGGAAGAATTAAACAACTTTACAAAATGAAAAATCACATTCTTGAGGTCTGAGCTGTCATTTTATTGTCCAGAGGACTTCAAACGGGTGACATCCAGAAGTTCTAAAGCACAGAAGTCCTAAAAGGCAGAAGTCCTAAAAATATAGGCACTAGACCTAAATTTTAGGACTTCTGCACTTTAGGACTTCTGCGCTTTAAGACTTCTGCAGTTTAGGACTTCTGCAGTTTAGGACTTCTGCCTCGGTATGATTTTTAGGACTTCTGCCGTTTAGGACTTCTGCCTTTTAGGACTTCTGCCGTTTAGGACTTCTGCCTTTTAGGACTTCTGCCGTTTAGGACTTCTGCCGCGATATGATTTTTAGGACTTGTGCCTTTTAGGATTTCTGCCATTTAGGACTTGTGCCTTTTTCATTCACTTACCTTAGTTCTGAAATTCGACACCACCACACGAAATTGGGACGATGCAGCAACTAGTTGGCAATAATGTTACGAACGTATCGTAATTCCAACAGTAACAGTTATATTTGTACTACTAAGATTATTATTATCACTATCTGTTCTGCACTTATACACGAATTACATAATACAACCTATTTCATTCTAAGAATTAATTACATAATTAGTTAAGAAATTCGTTTATTTCGAATGGAGATCGAGAATTCCAAGACAAATTCCTAAAACAAAAATAAATAAATAATAAAAAATGTTTAAAAAGCACATTTTACCAGACTTCTGAAACCAAGCAAACATTCAGAATTGCAATATATACTGTGCGGAGCGTATTTTATTAAGAGTAGGACAAAAATCCACCGAAGTTTACTTAATTAGGACAAAAGCTCACTAGACATTTCACGAGTGAACATTAAATACCAACTGTATACATAAAGAACGCAGTAAATTTAAAATTGAGCAAAGAATATTTATTATACAATACAGTGGGTGACATTCATAAGTCTTAAACAGCACAAGTTCTAAAAATATAGGCACTAGACCTAAATATTAGGTCCTGTGCCATTTTTGCAGAAATTACTACATAGTCATTTAGGGGTGTAGCCTGCAAATTTTTCTAGGGGATCATGATTTTTATATATTAAAAGCAAATCTAAAGTTTATTTCCAGATTACGAAAGCTTCTATAAGACAATAAATTTATACATATTACACATGTACACAAATACATAATATTATTATATTTCCAGTTAGTTCCTTTTTGAAACCTGGACCTTGACAGAGCGTAAATTTAAAATCACAGCTTGTGGGAAATGTACGAATAAGGTAGCTATAAGAAATCGGAAACTGTTCATGGAAATCCATTTGTTTGACTGTATTTATCTTCTGTACTCTTATATAAAAGAGTAAAGATGAGTAATTTTTTGGGCATACTACTACAAGTAGAGTCGTTAAATTTTAATTATAAAATATAATTTTCTTATGAAAGCAGGACATAAGAAACAATTTTTGGAAATAAGTATCGTAAAAAGGGTGGGGCAAGATTTTTTTAAAGGGTAGTGTATCTCGCAAGTTTCTGAAGCTAGTAAAATGAAACTTGGCATATAAACTTTCCTGTTAAAAAAACTGAAAATTGAACACATAAAAAGGAAATAGCAAAGGGATCACTTTTTTATGTTCGAATTCCCCATTACTTACTCAGAAAGTATGTAAATAAATTAAGGAAGGATTTGTTTAAGCTAGATGCGTGAAACTCGGTATTTGAACTTTTAACTAAAAGTAATAAAATATTATATGTTTCAGCATCTTGAAAATTACACTTCTAAGGGGAAGGGGGGTCAATTTCTATAATATTAAAATATCCCACTGCTTATAAGATTTGGGCAGAAAACTCTTTTCCTTTAGGCCTCGGTTCATCCAGTTAAGCAAACGAGAGTACAAAGTGGCTAATTAATTAGGTTCTTTTAATTATTTTAACATGTTGACGTAGTTTAATTCTTTTAAAACTGTATTCTTTCACATTCTATTATAAACATCCTTTATTTGCTGTTATTATTAAACACGTTTAGTAAACATAAAACAGACTAACCCCCGGTCCCGGCCAGGAATGTGTTTTTGGTGTTAAGCCATCATTTGCCGTCCGTAACATAAACTTTGATTTTAACTTCACGTACTCTCAAGATTCAAGTCTCAGAAATGTAGCATATATGAAATATACTACTATTACTTCTACTACTACTACTACCATTACTACTACTATTACTATACTAATACTAATACGAATAATAATAATAATAATAATAATAATAATAATAATAATATGCACTTCTGAAATACGTATGTATCTATGCGTTATTAATTCTTTCATAATCTTGAAAGAAACTTTGGATTTGTTTTTAGTTTGTAAAAATCAAGGCCCTCTAGAATAACTTGCTGGCTACTCCCTGAATGACTATGTATTGGTTTCTGTACACGTATTGTGTTATCACTTGCTAGTCTAGTGTTATTTGTAGAACAAGACAATGGTTCTTGTCTTGGAATATTATTAGTTTGGTGTGGTAGTACAGTGATAGAGTGTGACCTATAATTTAATTTCCCTGTAGGGTATGCTATCTGCAATGCAATAAACTGTATATGCTTCTTCTTCCTAACAAGGATGGGCGATAAGCCCCTGCAATTCCATTACAAATAAGGACGAAATTATTTTATAAACTACTTGGTGAACCTTTGTTAATATAACGCTATTAGTTCTTACAAACTTTTGTTAATCTTATTTAACAATTGCAAAATGGAATAAGAGAGAAAATATATCATGATGATGATTGTTTACTTATATAAGATATACATACAACAAAAGGGAATCTGTTGGTCACTACTGCGTATCTGCTAAACCAGGGTCAAACTCTGTGTGTCACAAAAGTTAGTTTATCAGAGTTTAAAATAATATATATTTTGTTCCAAAGCAAAATAGGCTTTGGAACAGTGGGTGAGATCCCAAGCTATTGCTAAGAGGTATCAAAAAACTAAAAATGATTGGCTCTGAGAAACAGAAACGCAACTTCTAGAGACTTAAACATTAAAATGGCTGAGTATGGTGTAGACATTTCGCCTGAAAATGTTCGAAGGGTTCTTTGTGTTAAGGGAATAAAAGCACTCAGGCCAAGAAAGAAAGCAAAAATTACTCCAATCATTACAAAGAAGCGCCTCGAATGGGCACGTGGCAAAGAACATTGGACTGCTGATGATTGGAGAATAGGAGTTTCAGTGATGAATCATATCTTCGTGTCTGATGAATGTTCACAATATGTGCGACTAGTGTTACAAAGGTCTAGAAAAAAACAAAAGGGAAATTTTGGGTAAAAAAAAGTTTTTTACCGTTTTTCCCGAACCTGAAAAAAACGAAAAGATTGGGAAAAATTCAAATATTCGAATGTTTCACACATTATGCTTTTAAAATGAAAACTACACTATTTTATATTTACTGCTTTACAGTTAAGATCATTGAGTAGTTATGTTTCTTGTATTAGAATAGGGAAATTTAATGGCAATAAATATATTTACACCATTCCTTTAAAGTTAGCACCGTGATAGAATGGAGTTATGGCTACAAAAAATTCTGAAATATAATCGAAGTTAGATTAAATAATATAGACGCATTTAAATTATCTTAAGTAATCTTATAAAGTTACCGTTTCATGGCAGGGAAGTGTTAAAATAACAGGGCCAGAATCATTTTAGTTAATACCAGTATGTTAAAATCAAATATCTATTTTATGGATACGCGTATCTTCCTTGTGCTGTAAATTTTTGTAAATTTTGAACCCATTAGAAAAAAAATATTTTGTTCGGAAATATTGGCAAAACCCGGATAATGTAATTTAAAAACTATTTATTCGCCTGATGCTAATCTTATTTGCTGTAACGTGTCTGCAGCATCTATACATACAACGTATTTCACTAGCAGGAAAAATAGTTAAAGCAACTTCTTTTAATTTTACTTTTTAGTTTTCTGATAAAAAATACCTCTATTATTTGTATACTTTTCGAAGAACTCAAAAAGAGAAAGGATTTTCTTTACATATACACACATACACCGCATAAGTGCGTAAATTTGAGCAGCGACAAATATATTAAAGAATTTAACATGTGAAACTTCCGTTCATTATTCTTAAAGACTAGCAGAATACCCGTTCTTCATACGGGGAGAATAGTTTCATTTTCAGTATAAGGAGCATCAAAACTGTCACCAGTGAACTTAGGGACCCCAAAACTATGAGTTTGACACTAGTATCAGTCATTTTCACTTACTATTACATGTCATTCTCTCCCTTTAGGAGTAATAACGGGGGCTGAATTTGGATTTAAACGGCATCGGAAGTGTCACTGTTCACCTCAGCCACCCAGAAAAGTATGGATTCGACACTGATATCGACAATTTTCGACCATTTTTATATACCCACATCTTCTCCCCCCACAAGTTGCGGTGCTGAATTTGGATTTAAATGTCATCTGAAGTGTCACTGTTCATCTCAGGACCACAAAAACCATGAATTCAACACTAGTATCGATCATTTTGGATCATATATATATCCGCCTCCAAGTTGCAGGGATGCATTTGGATTTAAAGTGCATTGGAAGTGTTACTGTTCATTTCACCGACTCTAAAAACTATGGATTCGACACTAATATCGTTCACACACACACACACACACACACACACATATATATATATATATATATATATATATATATATATATATATATATATATATATATATATATATATATATATATATATATATATATACTATTTCATATATATACATAGATATATATACCACTCTCCCCTGTCCCCAGGTCACGGCGCTTAATTTGGGTTTAAACGGCATTAGAAGCGTCACTGCTCTTCTCAGCAACCTCAAAAACTATAGATTCAACACTAATATCAGTCATTTTCGATCATTTTTTATATATCACCCCTTCCCCCTCCCTAAAGTTTCGGCGTTGAATTTGGATTTAAACTGCATCGGAAATGTTACTGTTCATCTCAGTGGCCCTGAAAACTATGGATTCACACTAATATCCATTATTTTCCATCATTTAAATATACCTCCCCCTCCCTCAATTTGCGGGGACAAATTTAATTTTTTTAAACAGCATCGAAAGTGTGACTGTTCACCTCAGCAACCTCGAAAACTATGGATTCACACTAATATGGATTATTTTTCATCATTTTTATATACCTCCCTCAATTTGCGGAAGTAAATTTGAATTTAAACGGCATCGAAAGTGTAATTGTTCATCTCAGCGACCGCAAAAACTATGGACTCGACACTTATAGCGGTCATTTTCGATTATTTTATACATCTTCCTCTCCTTCCCCCAAGTTGCAGTGCTGAATTAGAATTTAAGCTTCATCGGAGATGTCAGTGTTCATCTCAGCAACCCCGAAAACTATGGGTTCCACACTAAGATCGATAATTTTTAATATATATCCGCACTTCCTTCCTCCAAGTTGCACCTTCAAAGTGAAAATGTTCGCAAAGAAAAAAAAAAAAAGAAGGAATTGCACAAAACTACATTTTCGAGAAAACGGCACTATAATATTGAAAAGCTGTATAAAATGAATAGGATTAGTCAAATCTTTTCCCCGTTTTACATGGACATTTCTACATCTACGCATGCATGCATATACAGTCAAATAGGACCAACAGTCATCAACAGATAGGACAAAGCACTCGTTAAATCACACAAATGGACATTCCTTGTTTTTTCCCCTTACTCTTCGATAAAACCATCTCAGGCCCGAACCTCATCTATGTTGAAAGTTTTTGTCGAGATCAGTCTGGTGGTTCAAGTGTTGTTAAGTTACAAATATAGTTACTTTCATTTATATATATATAGTTACATTCTTTCATTTCTAGTCTAGTTAGTTATATTCTAGTATACTTTCATTTATATATATATATATGTTTATAAAAAACTCAGCTATTGCTTCTGCACTATTTCAGTGGTTCGTACTTTAATACATCCCTTCCTCAACCATGGTTGCGGAATTGATTAAACGTAATGTTCTTGTATTAAATAAATGTATTTTAAATATATATTTCTCATTAATTTCAATTAAGTTGCTTTTCAAAGATCCTCTAAAATTTCAGTGACGCACTATGGGCTATAAGCCATTAACTTCTATGGCCACCCTGCTACAAACTACAGACTTAAATATTCGATAAAGCATTTCAGTACTAAGTAGTTGCCACAATACCAATATGAACGTATTTAATTCCAACGGTAACAACTATGTTAGTAACGCTAAAATTATTATTAATAATGATAACGAGTAAGGGTTTAGGATGTTTCGGTGTAGGACGTTTCGGTGTACGGATGTTTCGGTGTACGGACGCTACGGTGTAAGGACGGTTCGGTGTAAGGACGCTTGCTGTAAAGGACGTTTCGGCGTATAGCGTAATATTTGATTGCATTAATCATATGCTTGTAATGAACAGGCATGAAGTGTCATGGTGTAGCCACTCTGCAATAGTGTAAACTGATTAACATTGTTATTGAGTCTCATTGTTATTGAGACAGGATGATAATACAACACCAATCCATTCGCAACAATAATTTCTATTCAGAGATGTCCATAGGCGAGTTTTATAGAATAATAATCAAATTTACTGCAAAATATTCAGCATTGTTTCTAAATTGAAATAAATATATTGTACAAAGTTCCTGAGAGACAGTAATAATATATACAAACTGAATAATACCTCAAAGGAATTTTTGGCGTGGGAGACACGGGTTCGATTTCCGGTGAGAGCTCATGTGGTTCACGTTAATCAGTATGTGGACGTCTCATATAGCCTCGCTGCTGAACGGGACGTTAACCTCAGAATCAACTCATCTCAACTCAAAGGAATTTTGTTGAAAAAAATATAATTACATAGAATCACTCAACTAAGAATCTAAAATTGTACACAATTCCTTTTAAGACTGTAATCACATCGTCAGATTTGTAATTTTCACAAACGTTGTTCAGTCTCTTCGTAACATCGGCGTATTTTTTCTTTGTTCTGACTTCATATCCGCCAATTAACTTATTTTTTCCATTTGAACAGCACTAACAAGGAGGCTTACGGAAGTGTAATTTACTGATTTGAATGAAACTTTGCATACTTGTAGAATATCAAAAAATAATCGTCACTGTTTTTTTAATTTTATTTTTGGCAATGGTGCGGGTTTAAGGGTAGAAACCACTCTTTGAACGTTAGAGGTGGCCTCCAAGCATAAACAGAAAGCAATCATTAAAATAGAAGATTAAATGATACGACCAGCTTACTGTCAAGGAGGTTTTAGGACAGGTGATTCAGAACCTGACGTTGAAATTACAAACTTCAAATTGGCGGATCCAATATGATTATTACAATTACAAATAGTCTTCTGGTTTGAAATGTTCTGCAGTTAGCCAAGAACAATTATAATTGGCAGGGGCTACTGAGAGAAGGTGCAGACTGATTTGAAACCCCTTTTTGTACTTATTTTAACAGGACGTTTGATTAAATCTATAGCCAAAAAGTTAGAAGCCAATGCCAATGCATTTGTCGCGAATGTCAAGCAACACATATTGGAAAATTAAATATTTATAACTTTGATCAATAGGTTTAATTTTTAAATGCAGACGGGACGTACTCTAGTGTTTACAGGGACACAAACAGTAGGAAGTGTGGTACAGTCAGTAAATTCTATGACTCGTAGCTACATCATACAGCCTTTAATTTCTGCAAATAGTGTTTTGTTATCACCACTTTTAATTGTTTTGTAGGAAAACATTGGAACATTTGGTCTCTTAGTCCAACACAACCTCTTTAAATTTGAAGATATCCTTGTAAAAGCATCAAATCCGGAAAAATTAACATCAAGTCTTGTGAGATCATGGTTCCAAGAGATTTTTCTTCAAGCGTCTAATGCAAAGTCCATTTTGTTATTAGTTTCGTGGAGTGGTCACAATTCAACTTTGACCTATTTTAAGAACAAAAGAGTAACTCATAATAGAAACAATTTCTGCAGGAACAACTGGTAGGATTCAGCCTCTTGTTGTGTTCTTTAGACCGTTAAAAATTTTCTTGAGACATTTTTCTGACACTGTCCTTCTCGACAACTATAACATAAATTTACATCTCCGTAATAATATAATTAAGATCTCATCACTGATTCATAATCAGTTTTCTTTTCCTAGATTTGCTAATTTTATTGGGTATGCATGATATAAAAGCGGTGATTGGAAGAAAAACCACCTGTGTTTGAAAATTTTCTTTCAAAGATTGTGCAGCATTTTGCGATTTGTGCACAGTTATTGCCGTAATAAGGTGTGTGTGGTGTACACAATGTTTATGCATCACACACTTTTTTACTATATATCATTACCGTAAAACGTTTTCGCAATCAATTAATAATTATAACATTTGAGGATATAAGAAGTTCTGACATAGAGTGAAGCGAGGGGACTCACTATAAATAAGTAACCCTTGCCAATTACAGAAACATTTAATTTTTATTTTATTTATTAATTTATATATTCTACTTCGTGAATGTATTTCTCCCTAATGAATAATTTTCATTTTGAAGAATGGACGTTTCGGTGTAAACATTAGAACTTTTACACCGAACCAGCCTCACACCTAAACGTCCTTACACCGACCATTCCATACACCGAAACGCCCTGCACCAAAACGTCCTACACCGAAACAGCCGTATCCCAGGAGTAGTTAATTACGAGTATGACAATTATTTGCTACAGAAAGACTTCTGTACAAGAAATATATATGTAAAAATAATTTACTTCAAAACAACACAAGGAAAGCAAAATTTATGACGTACATAACTAAAACACAATATTATGTTACTAATATGAAGTCAATGGTGTGGAAATAGAGAAAAACAGACATTATGAAAGATCTGGGAATCACATTTGGTAGAAAGTTAAAATTTTGGCAACATAGAAATATATCATGGAAAGAGTAAGAAAGGACAATAGGCTTCATTTATTTATTTATTTATTATTTCAGAACGATATAATATGTATTTATACGAGGGCAAGTCAAGAAAGACTTGGACTGATTTTTTTCCCGGCAGTTCTGTTAACGCTGGAGCTTCATAGTTTGGCATACAAGTAGGGTGGGTCTTGCTGTGCATATATATAAAATGTTGTTAAGGAATCATTGCATGTTTGGTAACCACGACTTTTTATTGCAGGTGATGTTCTGCGCCGCCTCTAGAAGTCGCCTGTAGAAGAAATGGAGTCATTACGAGATGAACAATTTGCAGCTATACGGTTCTGCTATCGCCTGGGAAAAAGTGCAACAGAAACTCTAGGAATGTTGAGAGCAGCCTACAAAGATGACGCTCTGCCACGAAGTACCGTGTTCTGGTGGTTCAAAGAGTTTAAAGAGGGCCGAATGACAATCACGAAAGCTGGTGGACCAGGTGTATCAGCGTCAGCTGTTACTGAAGTGAACATTAACACGGCAGCAGTCATTGTTAGAGAAGATCGCCGTATCAGTATCGACGATCTGGCAGCCGCACTACGCATATCTCATGGCAGTGCCTTCAAAATTTTGCATGACCACCTCCACATGAGCCGAGTGTGTGCGCGATGGATTTCGCGACTCCTGACACCAGAGCAGAAGGCCGTTCGAGTGGAGACTTGCAGGGAGCTGTTGCAAAGGTTTGAGGATGGTGGAGACGCCTACCGCATCGTGCGACTTTTTTCTATTCCCTGCCCTAAAATCCAGACTGTGTGGACGCCGCTTCTCCGATAATTCCGAGGTTCTGAAGGCATCGGAGGCGGTTTTGAAGGACCTCTCAAAGAATGGCCTGCGACACGTGTTTGAGGACTGGAAGACTCGAATGAAAAAGTGCATTCAAATGGGCGGGGACTACTTTGAAAAAGATCATGTGCCTGTTGCTGAGTAATAATAAATTGCCTAGAAAAAGAAACAGTCCAAGTCTTTCTTGACTAGCCCTCGTACAAATAACTTGTAAGAACTAAGGCTCTGTAATATGAAACAGTATATCTAAAACTTTGACTAACAGATTGACAGTATTCTTCTTACGGACGCGATGATAGCGCCACAAGAGATTTTTAGGACTTCTGCAGTGTAGGACTTCTGCACTTTAGGACTTCTGCCTCGGTATGATTTTTAGGACTTCTGCCGCGATATGATTTTTAGGACTTGTGCCTTTTAGGACTTCTGTCATTTAGGACTTGTGCAGCGAAATAATTTTTAGGACTTGTGCATTTTAGGTCTAATGCCGTTTAGGACTTCTGCCTTTTAGGACTTCTGCCATTTAGGACTTGTGCCGCGAAATAATTTTTAGGACTTGTGCATTTTAGGTCTAATGCCGTTTAGGACTTCTGCCTTTTAGGACTTCTGCCGTTTAGGACTTCTGCCGCGTCCCCCTTCAAACACCTTTCGATAGAGAACCGACTTTTTCATGGCTATTATGAGAGAATGGTATTTGAGGCAGGTATTTGTTTTTGTTGTTTTAGTAACAACTTCCATGACCCAAGCTTTGTGTGTGTGTGTGTGTGTGGGTGTGTGTGTGTGCGAGATCATAGAATAAGGAAACTACTTGACTTTCCGAAGTAGGAAATTTATTTACTAACAACTAATGAAGCTGTGCGTTCATAGAAAAGTCGAGCGAAATAATTATGTATTATTTAATTATAGCTTCTTTAAATCCTAATAAACAAGAGTAGCTCTTAGGAATGTTGATAACTTGCATCATAATGGTTATTCAGCCCATTAATTTATATGAGGAAACAAAGAATTTTAGCCAGTTAATTTTACTGACTACTTCTTCTTGAGATCTTTAAATGTATTCTATGCGAAATTTAACCACTGTACTATGTAATTTTAATATGTATAAATAAAAACTAAAACAATATTACATTCAATATTTTTAAAGCAAGGAGCCTTTAAATAGGCCAGAAGAAGAAATTAGTAAAATTGAATGAGTAAAATCTCGTCTATTTAAAAGAAAAATACTTCCTCATATAAGTCAATGGGCTATTAAAAAAAAAAGAAAGATAACAATTCAACATCAATAATAATAATAATAATAATAATAATAATAATAATAATAATAACACACCTCCTTTCATTAAAGTCTTTTTTCGAAAGCTACCCTGAAACGATGGCGTGTCGTTTGTTGCAACCAGAGTTAAAAGAACGGAAACACGGGGGACGTCATCTCCCACTTCCAAAAATATCTATGACGTCCCTCCACTCAGGCCGGTAGCCAGCCCAAAATTGTAGGCGGACCCGGCTGAAGTTAGGAGGGGCCCAATCCAACCATATTATAGTTCATCACTATATTATAGTTCATTTGCAAGCCTACCGTGAAAATTTTAGAGCGGACCCGGAAAAATTTAGGGGGGCGGCCCCCCTAGACCCCCCTGGATACGGGCCTGCCTCCACTTCCTAAAAAATATAGTGGACAAAGATAGGCACAAGGGCTGACATGACGTCATGCGTTCCCCAACCTTTTCAGATCAATTTTTACCCCTGGTTACAACTCGATTTTGATGTTTGACAATATTTTCATTGCGGATTTATCAAATCTTATTACCGTGAAGATTAGCACATACCTGACGAAATATTTAAGGGTTGCCAGGCACTTATTCATATTGATTCACTATGAATATGTGGTAAGTATTCTCATCTTCCAGACGAGCGAGATCTCATATAACCTCACTGATGGAAAAGAATATTAAGCTCCAAACAAACAAACACAAAACATTCTAAATTTCACGATAGCTTCGTAAATTGACATAATTACATTTCCTCTTTTAACGCAGTTCTTAATATTACCTTATTTTATATAGAGTAAGGTGACCGATGATGGCCACCCCTAACAACTTTTCCTTATAGTTTCAAAATAGCTGAAGAGAAAACTATCACGCTGGGTGGGTTTCAACCATTGCTCTGTCCTCTTACTATTATCAGATAAATAATGAATCATCCTGTAGTATCTATGGAGAACAGAGCGGAAATGTGAAAGTATTCAAAAAGACCAACATAGAAATACTATACCCAATGATGGCCACCCTCATCGCCTATGATGGTCACTCAAAGAATAATAGTCTTAAATGTATTAAAAACAAATAGGCAACACTCTATAATATACGAGATATTGAAAATACAGTGATATTTGTAGTCTAATATTTGAAGCCACATTAAAGAGATTACATTTTAAATAGTTGAATTATGCAGGTGCTAGTTGAAAAGCAGTGAGTAGTGCTAGTGCATCCTACTTGAAACCTCGTGAGAAACTTAAATGTCTTGTTCTAAGTTAAAGTGTAACATTAACATTTCGAGTGTACGCGTACATAATCTCATTTGTCTTATTTGACAGTTTAAAGATAATTGTAATTAAACATAACATTTTCCAACATTCCACTCTTTCTCCTGGATACCACAATATCTTATGGCTAGTTTATTCCACATCAAAACATCTTCCGCAAAAATATTTTGTTTTCGTCAGCACACCATATGACTGTGCGCGCGTTTCGTGGGCCCAGAGATTACACAAAACACACTGAATACAATCAACTTTGTTCACAGCACTTTTCTCGTAGTAATTTTTGCCACAACACACACAAAAAATCAGAATCATCATTTGACAACTTCAAGTTTTTCTAGCAGGAAATTTCTTACCAGTGGTACGAGCAAAATAACTAGATATAACACCACGGGTTTGCAGAATTGCTTGTTTCACGTTGTCCGTAGTATTTTGAGGAGGAGGATCGCCACTGCCTATGTTACGTGTGCCTTTGCGATCTCCTTTAAGTTGCTTCTCGCGAAGCGTTTGCAGTTTATTTGGAAAAACAGGATTGAATTTATGCGGTTGCACACGTTTGTTTCTTGCCATACTTTGTGTCTTCACCAATGGAACAGGGACAACGTAGAAAAGCTTATGTGCTTGTCATTACCTAACGCGGAATTAACAACTTGGTCGGGTTCACACGAGATAGGAGAACAAGGATTAACACTGTCACTTGCACTTGAACACGCTTCAGCAACTTCATGATGGGAACTAGTTGTAGGAGCCTCAGAAAATCTTTCTTCATGTGCAGCGCAATCTGGGGATGGTTCACCAGCGAAGTCTGCGACAAAGGCATGGTCCGGAATTTTGCTTGGCATTACAGGAAAAATTCCACATCCCGCAAAACCATTCACAGCATTCTGAAGTGTGGCAGCCTTCAACCAAGCTTAAAAAAATATACTGCCAAAATCTCTTTTAGAAAAATTCACCCCAGGGTTGTCTTATCCAGTTGTTTGTGGCTGCATTGTAGTGACATTTCAATGACTTAAACACAGCCTTATCTAATGGCTGAAGCCAGTGTGCGGTGTGGGGAGGTGAACAGCGAAGAGGTATTTCATTTTCTGCAACAAATTCTAGCGTTTCAAGATGGTTGATATGCGCAGTGTGTCCATCAAGAAGAAGAAGAACTGGCCCAGGAGTAAACTTGGAACGAAAGAATTGTATCCATGCGAGGAATAATGCAGCGTTTGTGTATCCACTTTCTGAATATTCAATAACAGTCCCAGGGGGAAACCCCCTTTCGAATTCAGGTCTTCTTCTCTTACCCTTAAAAATAACAAACGGTTTTATGAAATCACCACTTGCATTGCAACACGTTGGCCACGCTGATCATCATACGAACCCCTCACTGTGACCATCATAGGGATACTAGAATCTCCCTCTCATTTGACGTCACCGGCTGCACACACGTGACTTCGTGAACACCACTCTAAGTCGACATTTAACCTCTGGTAACAGCAAGAATGACACAAATAGGAGAATAATGTGTAACACAAATTACTCCTAAAACCACGCAATGAATTCATGTCTCATTTTACAACATACTCGAAAAATGTACCTATTGGCACTTCATAACTCAGTTACTCTAATACTACTTACCATAATTTCCCGCAAATTTGACAGCCTTTTGCGCGTGTCACTTCCTTCTTCCACACTGCATTACTACTACCACCTGTTGTGTTTATGCGAAAATATCAAAGTTTGGCCATCATAGGTTGAGTGACCATCATCGGTCACCTTACTCTAAGTTCTATTTCTCCGTTATGTTACGCCATTAAAGAACCGGCTTTTAATATACATAAGGAAATGTACAGATGAATTGAAAACTAGAACCACAATATGTGTACCATTTTCGAAAGTATTACACATAACTTCTTGACTCAAACTGATGTTATGACGTAAATTTCATTCATAAACATCTTTATTGGCTTTCGTTAACTTCTAATTTTCTTTGGTATTGTTTTAACAAAATACAGGCTATAATCAACGCATACTTTCAAATTTTCAGTTTTAATACTCTTAAACTTGGCCTAAATTAAGAAATATTCATATTTAATGTATTTTAACAGGACAATATGCTTTCAAATACATAATTAAAAGTAGTGGTTGCTCCAGAGGGAAGTCACAAAGTTAAAAAATTAAAGTTTTCTTGCTTCAAAGTAAGGGATAAAAGTAATCTAATGGACTTAGAAGATGCAGGCCCGAATGGGAACACTATTGTGGGACTCCCGGTTCCAGAAAAACAAGTAAAAAAATCGCATTAAGACTATATCATCCTGGTATTCATTGAGGTTTCATATCATTTACTAGGCCTATTTTTTCATCGGAAGTTGGAAACGTAAAGAAATAAAGAAACTACTGCAGAATTAACTTTAGAAAATATTGCTTTTAATACAAACTATTTACTCCCTCGAATTCTAGATCGAGTCCAGCAGGCTATACGCTCCCTTGTTTATATGTTCATGGATGTACACTCATGTCCAAAATGATTGTCGCATATCTATAACTGTCTTCTTGTAAGAATATAATTTGATAAAGATTTTTCAGGGTACTTTTAATACTGATACTATGTGTATAATCGGGAAATGTATATTTGTGGTAAATTTCATAGGGAAAGATTGATAAATGCGAAAATTAGAATGAATAAAACAAATTCTTGCTAAATGGAGATTTTTTTTCGTTTTATTATTATTATTTACTGCTCTTTTGACATGAAATTTGCCACATACATGTCTTTGCCGATTATACACATACAAACATTATAAGAAATACCGGGCGATTTCGTTATAAAATTATATTCCTAAAACAACGTATTTATAGACATGCGACAATAATTTTGGACATGAGTGTACATGTATTACAATATGTTATTGTGAGTATTTCACAAGCCACGAGTAACAGAGCCATCCAACAGTCTGACGATCACTTGGCCGAGGGACCCGCGAGCAGAATGTATTAATTGCATGTATTACTTGCAGAATTTAGTCATAGGAACCACACTGGTTCCCACAGGGGAACATTATGCTGCTAAGACGGCACTGAATAGTAGATTACACTCTAGCGCGGGACCCGACTGGGAACAATCGGTCCAATCCGCTGAAGTCCGGCCCTGATTGTTGTATACGACAATTAATATAGTAGGGAAGTTTTCTCTTTTAAGTTTGAAGCAACAAGAAGTCTTTTAATTTTTATCCGTGTTACTTCTCTTACAAGCCCCCTCCGATTAAAAGTACATTTTAAAAAATTTAGAAAATATTTTTCTACTTTTCCTTCTCTATATATATAAAAGTTATTGCTCTGGAGGTATACACTACCAAAATTTCTCAAAAATCTCTAATTTTTAGTGCTTTGATTAGCATATCCCTGTAGGATAGGCCGGAACTCCTGCAAGTATTATTGGAGCCTATGAGACCATTGACATTGCAATACCCTCTGAAGTACTATTATTTCGTTGTGTTACATTCAAATCGATATAAAGGGATCAGAGAAAGTTCCCTTTTACCTTTTGGTTTGCTTTTAGCTTCCGCAGAGGTAGCTGTTTTATTATAAAATTGTTTTAACTAACACTTAGAGTCACTGATATCAGATCCTGTTACTTCCTTTACCAAACGTTTAGCAGATTTTCGGGAAACGTTTAGCTCTTGTTATTGTAAGTTCTGTAATTTCACGAATGTTGAATACCTGTAATGTCTCCCTAAATTTCTACTTCTAATTTTACTTCTAAAGCTGTCTTCTCACAAAAATATAAATAAATAAAAAAATTAAAACCTAAGAATCTGTGTGTTAGTTAAAAACAAGAGATATCTATACGTAATGTGGGTGTTGGACATAAGCTCACCGGCAAAAAGCTCACCGACAGTCTCATATTACAGAGATGGACGAAAGCTCACCGATAGCAAACATACGCTTCCTTGAAGGACTTGTAATAAAATTCACCGAATATTGAAATTCAGGTGTTAGTTACTTCCTAAGCAGAAAATGGACCTACTATCTTATATGCCTTATGTATCAGGTATAAAAAAAATAAATAAATAAGGACGTTGCGGAGTTGCGTTGTATTAAACGTGGCCAGACCTTGCGGAACTTGTAATAAAATGCCCTGGATATTAAAATCTAGCTTTTGATTACAATTACAAATAGGCCAAATAACTCGGTAGAAAGTAGAGCTACTAATGTCGTATAGCAGTTATCAGATATCAGAATAAAATAGGGATGTTGCAAGTTTAATGTGTGAAACATGGGCGACAGTAAGCCTAATTTTGGCCCTGGAAATTATCGAACCAAATTTTTCTTATAAGCCTGATAATTCATCAACTGCATTAAAATAATTTCATGAAAGGCATGAGAACTTACATAATAGAATTTGTTTGCTAACAGGACTGGTGATTTTTTTTTTTTAATTTTACGAAATCATCATACTCAGATATATTTAGGCTTTGCTTCTTAGTGCTGCCGTCGTGCTTGCAGACAAACACTCAAACAAGTTTCTTTCTTATTTACTAACACGAAGCTTTTTTTTTGTGTTCATAAGTTGTTTTGATCTTAGTAAATAAGGAAGAGATTCATTTAATTAGTATTGGTCTGCAAGTGTGATGACAGCCTTAAGACTTGAACTCTGCAACACTCTTAATATTTTATTCTGATCTCTGATAACTCCTATATGACGTTAGGCATACAGCCTATTTTCTATTGAGAAACTAGGCCTACTAGTTGTCAAAGCCCAGATTTAAATATCAGGACCATTTTATTTCAAGTTCCTCAAAGTCCGCCCACGTTTAATACATTAAACCCTGCAACATCTTTATTATTTTATTTTTATATCTGACAACTGATATATAGCATTAATAGCTCTATTTTCTACTGAATTAGGCCCACTGCTAGTCAAAGTCTAGATTTTAATACCTCTTTATACCCATCATATACCTGCGAGCCCAATTAAGGCAAGTGAGCGTGAGGCCGGGTGAGCGCAAGCCTATTGGAGAGAAGTGAGCGCGAGCCCGAGTGAGTGCGAGCCCAGTTGGGAGAAGTGATCGCGAGCGCTAGTGATCGCAAGTCCAGTTGAGACAAGTGAGCGCGAGCCCGGGTGAGTGCAAGCCCAGTGGACAGAAGTGAGCGCGAGCCCGAGTGAGTGCGAGCCCAGTTGGGAGAAGTGAGTGCGAGCCCAGTTGGGAGAAGTGATCGCGAGCGCGAGTGAGTGCCAGCCGAGTTGGGAGAAGTGATCGCGAGCGCGAGTGAGTGCGAGCCCAGTTGAGAGACATGAGTGCGAGCCCGAGTGGGTGCGAGCTCAGTCGAGAGAGATGAGCGCGAGCCCTAGTGAGCGCGAGCCCAGATAAGATTAGTGAGTGCGAGCGCGAGTGAGCGCGAGCCCAGTTGGGAGAAGTGATCGCGAGCGCTAGTGATCGCAAGTCCAGCTGAGACTGGTGAGCGCGAGCGCGAGTGAGTGCGAGCCCAGTGCAGAGAGATGAGCGCGAGCCCGAGTGAGTGCGAGCCCAGCTGAGACAGGTGAGCGCGAGCCCGAGCGAGCCCAGTGGAAAATGGCCACCTTTGGTTACTAAGATATCAGTCCTGTGTTTGTAACATGGAACTTGTCATTTACTGCAATAGTGATTACCGTGTTACCTAGTGATGCTATAATGTTGCATTGAATCCAATGTTTTCTGGTGCAAGATGCTTTCAGTTCGATTCCTTTAGAGTGCTTCCCGCCGTTTTCATGGGATTATCAGTGAAATCATGTTACATATTTCATGAGAGATCTTGCCAGTAGTGAATGATGCTACATTGAATTCAATTTACTATGGTGGAAGAGCTTCCCTCATAAGATTGTAAATGAAGAAAGAAAAATACTGATACGATACCATGGTTCGGCTTTCCTTGTGTAAAAGAAATGAACGATTTATCGTTTTGGTCTGATATTGTTTTGTACCGTGGTGCTGTAATACGAGTGATTTGTATTAAATAACATTCATAAGAAGATCGATTTCGGCTGGAAAACAATTTCATAAAAGTGAACAAGTACATCCAATGCGAAAAGGATTCTAGTTTGATCCTGCTGACGCTCACTATTTTAAGTGAAGTTTTATACGATAAAAGTACTGCACGAACATTCTGCTAAAACTTAATTACATTTTCATTGAAATCAATACAAGTAATACATTTGTATTCAAAAAAATGTAATCAGTATGTACTGTAATAAACAACATTGTGTGTTTGCGTGTGTGTCGTGTGTGTGTGTGCGTGATGTTAGTCTAAACAACAGTCTTTTTCATGAATGGTTTTTAAATTATTGTTGTGGTATCTGCTCTCCGAGAAAAGCTGAGGCCTGCAAAATGATCTTCCTCAATTCAGTGACCTTGCTTGTTTCATGTTAAGTATATCATCTCCATCAAATATTTTGTTTCTGTTTTACGTCGTGATGACTCAATGACAGAGGTGTGTAAGTTCCTGGTTCGATCTTAGCTAACGCCAAGTTGCATTTTGGTGAACAAAACGCCGTGTGCGTGGGTTTTCTCAGGGTTCTCCCCACTATATTTAATCCATCACTACATTTATTTCTCATCATCATCGACTTCTTTAGCCTAGTTGGCATAACCGTAAGACGTAAAACTGAAAGATTTAATTTCATTTCTCTTTTACGTGTAAAATTGATTAATTAAAGTTTTGTGTCTCTAGGCTGTGTAAGATTTGAACGATAGAATCTGAACTACCACGAGTGTTTTTTGTTCTCTCGACAGTACTGAGGACGTAAATCTTGTGTTCTTAGACTGCATAAGACGCGAATGATAAAATCTGAACCACCATGAATGTTTCATGTTGTCTTAACAATACCGTGGCTGTATAAGACGTGGACCTGCAGTTCAAAGTCAAATTCGAATCATCATAAATGTAGCTATAAACATCAAATATTTGTTTATATTTTACGTATAAGATTGGAAATGTTTATGACCTTAGGCTGTATAAGACTTGAACATACTTCTCTGGATTGTGTACTTAAATCCGTAATAATAACGCCGAAAATCGAACCTGGACTTAGCCACTGAAATCTCAAATGGCCTTAAGGAAAGATTTTTTATCGTAATGCATTCAACCTGGAAAATGCTGATTAGTACTTTCAAGTGAGAGAAGTGAGAGGTAAGGAAATACTTCAATGCTTGACGTCACATGAATGAAATTCTGTCCATCTTAGCATTTTGTTCGTTCTGTGCTTTGATTAGTGAGTTGTTATCCGTTTCATACAAGTTCAAGTGTTAAAGTGGCTAATATTTAATAAACCACGTCTTAATGATCGCTAAACTAAGTACTATTTCATTCCTGGTGATCGTACAGGCTGTCCAGAAAAAATGGTCACGACTAAACAACTACAACAAGATTGCTTTCATGAGCTACGATGTGAAATCAGGCTATGGCTGGCCAACGGGTTCATTACAAAAACGAACTCAATCGTTCTCAAGACAATATAAATCTTAAACCGTAAACTATGTTACATTACTAAAAGTTACGGCTTACCAACGGTCTAGCAAAACGAGTTGAGTTAGGGCTGACTAGATACCTTGTTTTGTGAGATGAGCTAGAGACTTCATTTCAATGTTCCGTTACGAAATAAATGACTAGCAATGACTAGCCAAACGGTTCATCATCATATATCAAATTTAATCCTAAATACTTCTCCAAGATAGTTTAAATTCAAATCAGTAAACCCAAAGTCGTTAAACTGACTGCACTTTCAACTTTAGCAACAATTCACAATCTATGATGTAATCTGTTTAGGTGATCACTTTCAATCTCTGTTAAAATTTTCGAAAAGTTTGAGTTTGATAATTGTAGTTCGAAAATATTTTTAATTCGAAACATGTTTCAAGTTTTGATTTTAAAACTTTCTGAGTTCGAAAATTTTTAGTCAACTTTGAGTTCGAGTTTTTTTAGTTCAAAATTTTAGATCGAAAAAACTTTGAATTTTTGATTTGCAAGTTTTAAGTTTGAAACTTTCTGAGTTCGAAAAAAATTTTGAAAATTTGGTTCGTAAAGCTTTTACTTTTCAAATTCGGTTTGAAATCTTAAGTTCGAAAATTTTGTTTAAAAACTTTCGTTCCACACAGTTTTCATTTTATTCTCTTTAATTTCAAAATCTTGTTCGAAATTTTTTTGTTTGATTTTTTTTTCATTTTTTTTGGTTCGAAAATATTTGTTCATTTTTTAGTTCGAAAAAATTTTCAGTTTTGTAATTTTTTTAGTTCGAAAAATTTTTGTTTCTCTTTTTTTAGTTTGAAAAAATTTTAGTTTTGAAATTTTTTTAGTTCGAAAAATTTTTAGTTTGATAATTCTTGCACTCTGCTGAACCGTTTTGAAAAGAATCGGAGCAGTTTAGGTAAGAAAAATCTGGCAACACTGTTTCCATTAATGAAGCCCTTACTGACCAACAAACGCTGAGCGTTTTTAAAAAATCGCTCGAACAATTAACTAATCAGATTTAAGCAAAGAGTCATCTTTTTATTTAATCCACGAACGGAAACGAGAGGTACTAACTAGGTCCAAAATCACATCATCCCATCCCTTTTATCCTTCTCAAAGAATAAATATATCCTTTCAAAGTAAACCATTGACAGATAAATACTGTATATGTTTAATATGCAATAACAAAAGAATGGCAATGATACTGACAACGAATACATAAGCACATGTAACACAATATAGCTGACGTTTGGTTCTAAACATATGATTATAAGCCAATGCACGAAGAAGCTTCTTTAACTTTGCATCATTTTTATTTAATCTGCGAACAAAAACGATATAAATTAATTAGGTCCGAAATCGTTCCTCCTTTACACCTCTTAGAGATATTCAATAAACGAACTGACATTATACTCTTCGTAAAAGCAGATTCTGCAATTTCACAACAAACTCGTATGCGTAACAACGAGCAGAAATGTTTAATGTAACATAACATGTCCATGTTCTTTTCATACGTAAAATTGCTCACACCGAATGGGCGCGGTGGCTCATCGCTTGTCTCTAATGTGTGAGGTCCCTGCTTCAATCCGCAAGCAAGTAAGTTCATGTTTTTTCCTGTTTCGCCTTATCATTTCTCATCATCGTCATCTCCCTTAGCCTCGAGGGGGCGTTCAACTCAACATTTCCTGAAACTAGCGCCAAGAATCGAACTCGGACGAATGCAATGTCTATAACGTAATAATCAACAAACTAAAACTTTTCAATGGAGTACGGTGGCTCAACGCTTGTCTTTGATGTGTAAGGTCTCTGCTTCAATTCACAACCAAGTAAGGTTATGATGTTTTCTCCTGTTTCATCCTACCATTTCTCATCACCATCGTTTTGCGGGGGCGTTAAACTTAATGTTTCCTGAAACTAGCACCAAGAATCGAACTCGGGACGAATGCAATGTCTATAACGTAATAATCAACACACGTAAGGTATCCATGGTAACCCCTGAAGCGGAACAAAATGGATCACAAAGTACATATCAAATTTAAGGAAATAATCTTAAGTACACCTCCAAATAATCATATAACGTAATAAGGCTCCAAAATCAATCATTGATAAGCATAAAAGGAAACGGACAATACATACAACCTATAAGGTAAAAAATAAAGATAACAATCTCCAAAATTTTATACCCATAAAAGAAAACAAAATAAACCCCTCAGTGGAACTACCCCATAAAGGTAGAGTATGTCCTAACATCACGTGACCCCATGACGTAATCCTAAAGGCGATGCTAACATGGACGCAGGGGCAGGGGCGCCGGAACCGGGGGGGCAAAGAGGGCAGTTGCCCCTCCTGAAATTTTCAAAGGGGGCAAGATACTCGTTTTGCCCCCTCACTTTCAGACTAAAAACATCACACAACACTGATTATATGAACTAAATTTTACTTTTATAGTAATGTGAAAAAATTATCTATTCCAGATTCATCTTTCTCTTTGAGACAAGGGACCGGGCGCTTTTTCTGCCCCCATGTTAGAGAGAAAGAGTTAGGAAAAAGAATTTAAAAATTTCTATTTCCATCGGTGTACATTCTCAAAATACTGTAAATTCTTTTAAAATTGTTGTTTAAGTAATCGTAAGTCTGCGATATGAAACGAGTTGTTGAGCGAAATTTTAAAGTTTGAAAAATATAACACTTTAAATGAATAACAGGATATTTAGGGCCTAAATACATTTTCCATAAAGTTAAATTAATGTTCTTACAAACAATATGCAGAGTGCAGTAAGTTTTATAGTGAAGAGGAAAAATGTATAAGGTAGGATTAATAATTCAGAGCATATGAAAAATGTGAACTCTATTGTCGTTCCGTTCGTTTAATCCTTTCACTACCATTTTTTCGGAGTGAGAAACATTACTATATGGCTATTTTAAGTGGTTTTCAAACGTATAAATATATATAAAAACGTTTTCCACCGTTTCGTTTTTCGACTTGGGAAGGGTGGGATATTATGTATCCCTCTGATATTTTTACGTGGGACCTATATGTTCCAGTGGTATTGACATGAACGATCATCTTGTATTTTCAATTATGAAACGTACATTGTCAGAAAAACAATTGGGTCGTATTTATGATTACAAATATTTTACAAATATTTCGACATCCTTTTCCAAGTTACAGTACATGCAACCACTGCTTTATCACTAGCACATTGTTCCTCACTTTCATCTGTTCCATTATCACTTTCATTGTTCACGTTCACTTCCACTACTGTCTATTTGATAATGTTAATAAGAATTCTGTGAACCATTAGCAGGCTTCTCTTTACCAGTGGAACATCGATTCATAGCAATAAAATGTGGTAAATTACCAGGGGTCCTCTGAGAATGTATCGTGGGACACACATGTCCCAGTCGTAGTGAAAGGGTTAAGGTATGACACGTGTTTCAGCTCTCCTTTCAAACCAAGTTTGTAAACAAGAATAAGGAAGACAGTCACTGCTTATAATAACTAGTAGTGTTAGATATTTAGCTCGCAGTGGTCAAGCAATCAGTGGACATTTGCATAGTACGGGTAATTTGATGTCACTTCTGGCTGAAAGAAAAATGGATGTGCCTGTTCTCAATCAATGGATTAATCCACGGGATATCTGGCTTAGTGCTGATTGAAAGAACTAAATTTTAAAGATTATGGGACATGCAATATAGAGAGACTTGGTAGCAGAAGCTAAAGAGTCTCCATTTTATGCAATCATAGCCGACTCCACGACTGATATTTCAAAGAAAAAAGCAGTTGTCTCGGTGTGCACTGTATTGACTCTGATTCCTCAAACCCAACAAAATATTTATGGAAACGATCACCCCACATGGCACAAAATCGGAAACAGAATTCACGATCAAAGATATTCTAACGAAACTAACCTGAATGCAGAAAATATACGCGAACAGTGTCATGATCGTGCAGCTATCATGTCAGGACGAGTGAATAGTGTGCAGAAGATAACCTCGACTCAACATCCGAAAGCTGTATACATTCATTGCAATAATCATGCGTTAAATCTTCCATTTCAGGATGTAGCACGAAAATGCGAATTTTTGTGTGACGTGCGGGCCATAGTGAAAGACGTTTCAAACATCAACCTGGATTCTGTAAAACGATTGACAACATACGCACGCCGACATTGTTCTTGAACCCTGTAAAACTATCAAGTAAGGTAATCCTAAACATTTGCAGCCTGTTTGTCCTACTCGCTGGTGTATTAGGCGAAAATCTCTAATCAGATTTCAATCTACTACAAACGAATTCAAATCACGTTGAAAAAAATCATCAGTAATACAAGTGGTCCAGATGATGGTCAAAAAGTAATTCTAAAAGGATATTTGAAAAGAATGAATAAATTCGGAATATTTTTTGTGATTGTCAGTATACGTGCTTTTGTACCTTGCGGACAACTGGCGAAAGTGCTTCAAAATTCTGATGCTTCTGCTTCTGGAGCTAAAGGAGCAGCAGCGATTCTATCTAGAGGATACTCTGAGAAACTTACGAACGGACAGTGCATTTGAAAACATCTATAAGGAAGCAAAGGAAAATGCAGACAGACTACACTTAAATTGCCCACTTCATCAAGATCAAACAGAACACCAATTAGGTTGGAGCAGACTGATAATCCTTCTATAGCAGCTACCCCAGAACCTGTATCAGATCTTCCAAAATTGTACTTAGAAATCACTGACTATTTGTTGAATGAAGTGCAGCGTCGTTTCAATCAGCCAGGCCTCAAACAACTCATAAAACTCTAGAAGATACTTTGTGAAGGAGCTATATGTGCTGGTGGGTCTCTCTCAAGAGATTATTTGAAGAAGGAATTGAGAGTTCATGCGTCGGATTTTAACCTGGATAGATTATGAGCTCAGCTCAGGTTGCTTCCACCTACTTTGATGACGACTGAGTCGCTGACGACCACCAGAATATTAAAAACTTTTAGTGATGAGACCTCAGTTGTTCGCAGCCTTCTTGACCAAGTTGTTCGTCTAGGGACTTTCGTTCTCACTATGCCAGCTTCTTGAGCATTTGCGAAAGACCATTCAGCTATTTGCGTCGTCTAAAGACATATTTGAGGACGTCCATGACACAGGAAAGATTGGCTCATCTGCTGTTGTTGCATATGTGTAGCGACCAGACTTAAACACCATTGCAAGAGAATTCATATCAAAGACAAGCGAAAGAAAAGATACTATTGGTCAATTTTGAAAAGGAATAAATGTAGAATTACGTAAGTGAAAATGTTATGCGTATTATAACCAATTATTTAAATTACAAAATAGCACTTAAAATTCAATATAAACTTGAATTATTTCTTATTAATTGTGTCGCACTTTATTAGTGTGAAGTGAAGTGAATAAAATGAGATTAGGAAGACAGGTGAATATAATAACAAACTAGATATACTGAAGTAAGTGTAGTAAAAAATACAAATAACTCTGGATAATTGGTGTAATTGAATTTTCTGTATAAATTTTATGAAGTCTTTAGTCAAAATTCCATCTTTCCATTTCTGGTTCGAAGTCAAGTAGGTAGAAAACAAATATTTGGTCTAGGAATTAATTCGTGCGGGTGGACAAGAGATGGCGCAACGAACGGAGCATCCCACAGTTCCGTGTATCCACACATGTGTTGCAAACCCCTGTCATCGCGTATCGTTCGTAGTATAGGGCAGTGGATTAAAGCGTCAACAACACCAGTTTGTAGTTACGTGAACATGGCGCAATTTGTGCCTGATAAAGTGTTTTTGCGGGGTGTCCTGCTGCATTACTTTAACATGCAGAAAAGTGCGACTGAAAGTCATCGTATTTTGGTGGAAGTGTATGGTGACCATGCTCTAGCTGAGCGAACGTGTCAGAAGTGGTTTGCACGGTTTATAAGTGGTGATTTCGGCTTGGCAGACCAAGAGCGAGCTGGAAAGCCAAAAAATTTCAAGACGAAGAATTGACAGCATTGCTCGAGCAGGATTCGTGTCAAACGCAGGAACAACTTGCAGCAGCATTAGGCGTTGATCAAACAACAGTCTCCAAACGCTTGAAAGCCATGGGAATGATTCAAAAGATGTCACATTGGGTTCCACATGAATTGAAAGACAGAGACGTTGAAAGACGAAAAACCATTTGCGAATTGCTGCTTCAACGACAGAGCAGAAAGGGGTTTCTGCATCGAATTATTACGGGTGATGAGAAGTGGATCCATTACGAGAACCCTAAACGAAAAAAGGCCTGGGTGAAACCAGGTGAACCAGGTCCATCACAACCAAAACGAGATATTCACTGTGCAAAGGTTATGCTGTGCATATGGTGGGATATGAAAGGTGTGGTGTACTATGAGCTGCTGCAACCGGGTGAAACTATGAATGGAGAACGTTATCGACGACAATTAATGCGTTTGAGCAAGCTCTGGCCAGAACACGACCAGAATGGGAGAACAGACATGATAAACTTATTGTTCAACATGATAACGCTCGCCCACATGTCGCAAAACCGGTCAAAACCTATTTAGAAAATGTCGGATGGGAAGTTTTACCCCACCCGCCGTATTCACCAGACGTTGCTCCTTCGGACTACTACTTGTTCGATTGCATGAACAACGATTTGATTGGACAGCGGTTTACTTCTTCAGAAGATATCGAAACATGGGTCTCTGACTGGATTGCTTCCAAGGATGAGGACTTCTTTCGCCACGGAATCCGTACATTGCCTGACAGATGGGCGAAAGTGGTGGCTAGCGATGGACAATATTTTTCTTAAGGTATTTATGTATTTTGTGTTTGAACTACAGCTTCAATGTGTGCGTACCAACCGCACGAATTAATTCCTAGACCAAATATATTTTCTTATTTTTTACTTAATTATGTAGCCTGTTTTATAATGTACAAGTTACTTTCTACTACAAGGTACTACAAAGTTTGTAGTTCTAAATAGCAATTTATAATATTACAGTGTACTGTAACACCAGAACTGGATTTTTAAAAATATACCAGGGAAGCAAGAAAGTTCGTGCGCTTTTGAACCCCTCCCGCTTCCATTTGGCTGCTGCGGCGACATCTGTCACCGTAGCATGAAAGTTTTGACTGTTTGGGAAAGCTTATTCATTGACGCATCAGCCACGGTGAATATAACAGCGCATTTGTTAGTGTGGTGTGTAAAAATCGCTCGTGATCATGTCAATGTCAAATGAAGTTTTTAGAGCTTGTTTGCTTTACGAGTTTAAATTGGGGACAAATGGTGCAGAAGCAGCTAGAAAAATATGTGTTGCGTTCGGAGAGGGTGTAATAAGTAAACGTACAGCACAAACATTGTTCCAGACCTTTTCAACTGGTGACGAGATCTTGCAAGATAAGCCTCGCTCTGGGAGGGCTAAATCAATGGATATGGAACACCTGAAGGCCGCTATTGAAGATGATTGCAGTCAAACACGTGGGGAACTTGCTCACCGATTCGAGGTAAGCAGGGAAACCATTCGGGTAAGTCTGCATCAGTTGGGGAAGATCTGGAAACTGGGCCAGTGGGTCCCTCACCAGCTGACCGCTACGAGCCAAGTTCTAAGACTGAATATCTGTTCATCTTTGTTGACGAGACACAAAATCTGTCCAATTTTGGACCGTATGTTAACTTGTGACGGGAAGTGGGTCACGTATGACAATAAATACTGTCATACCATTGGCTATCACCGAATGATCCGAAGTCTTTGACTGCAAAACCGAATATCCATCAACGCAAGGTTTTGCTCTGTGTTTGGTGGACTACAAACGGTATCGTCCACTACGAATTCTTGGAACGTGGTAAGACAATTACCAAAGATGTGTACTCATCACAACTGAGAACGGTAGCCACTAAACTGACCCAGAAACAGCAGGCACTAGTGAACAGAAGAGGTGTGCTCTATCACCAGGACAACGTGCGCCCTCACACCAAAAAACAGACTCTGGAGGTAATCTCAGAATTTGGTTGGAAGCTTCTACCTCATCCTTCCTATTCCCCAGATGTTTCCCCTTCGGATTACCATTTATTCTTGGCCATGGACTTCTTTATGCGTGGCAGGCAGTTCAAGACTGAACAAGACGTCAAAAATGCAGTTGCTGAGTTTTTCGAGTCTCGGGAGCAAATATTCAACAAAACTGGCATTTACAAGCTTGTTGAGCGCTGGGAGAAGATTGTAGAAGCAAATGGAGGCTATTTTGCCGAATAAATAAACCGTTAAAACCCTGTAATTGATAGTTTTCTTTCATAGTATAAAAGCGCACGAACTTTCTTGCTTCCCTGGTAATTTTAATTTCCTCGTTTCCAAGTGATTTAAGTAGCTTTAAGATTCGTTAATAGTGTCCGTGTGACTATGTCCAATACAGTTAAAAATATGTACCAGTATATAAAATGGTAAAATTTCTTTTACAAACAGTCATTGCGAGCAGTACAAATTTTACAATTCTATATGTTTTTAATTCTGATTTCAGTGGTTGAAAATTTCTGCACCACACCAAAATCCAGCAAAAACTGACACGAGATTAATTAATCTAAAGATGTAAACTAAGATGCCTCAAATAGATGTAAATTTCACTCTCACGAAACTGTTTACAGCTTCATTATATTATTATTATTATTATTATTATTATTATTATTATTATTATTATTATTATTATTATTATTATTATTAACCAATCAAATCAAATTATTGTTACATTACAAATATATATTCGTATTATCTTACCTATGTTACGTTCCCGTGTCTATTTTCAAGACAGCAGTTTGCCCCCTCAGCTGAAAAATACTTCCGACGCCACTGCGCAGGGGCGTATCAAATGGAACAAAAATAAGGTAGGCTATATATACACCCTATAAGGTAAAAAGGAAATAATATTCTTCAAATTTATACCACAAAAGAAAACATAATAAATCCATAGTGATACTAGCCCATAAAGGCGGAGCGTAAAACTATGTAAACTAGAGGGGCTGTGGCGCAAAATTTCAGCGGGCGTCACACTCCAGGGGCTCAAAAGTTAAAATCAGGTAACACAAAATACGCTATACATACACCTGTACTCCATCATAAGGTAACAATCTTCTAATTTTATGCCGTAAAAGGGAACAAAATCAACAACCTACCCCATAAACGCTTTCGGGGTGTGGCCTAGGGGCGCCGGGAGCGCAAAAGTTAAAATTATATACCGCAAAGTAAACTATACATACACCTGTATTCCATTAAAAAGTAACAATCTCCAAAATTTTATGCCCTAAAAGAAACAAAATCAACCCCTTTTGGCAAAACTACCCCATAAAGGCTTGGCCTAACACCACGTAACCCAAAAAAGACATGACCTAACATCACGTAACCCTATGACGTCATACCACGTAATCCCAAGAATGGGCGCCGGGTGCCCGGGGCGCAAAATTTTGGCGGCGTCAGCGGGCGCCATCCTCAAGGGGACGGAAAATTAAGATCAATTGGGGCGAGTACTACTGTTAGCCTACCCATTGGTTTTTGTGTATAATTTCTTTAAAATCGCGGAACTAACGTAACTTTAGTAAGAACGAAAAGGCACTAACGTGGAACTAACGGCTCATGTAGATAAAGGTGGGTAAGCTAATTTGGGTAGGCCAACTTCAAGACCTTGTGCAAGATACATATGAAAGAAGGTCAAGATAAAGAAGTATTCTTCATACCATAGCAGTTTTTTATACTACTCGTTTTTTTCAAGAAGCACTTAATCAACTAGTTTTTATTTTCATTGGTGAAATTGTAACTCTTGAGCCGAAATTCCAGTCGCTTCACGTACTACACGTAACGTCAATAGAATATAAGACTCTGATTAATGTTGGTACGTGTCGGAGATGATGTATATATTGAACAAGTTTTAGTGATAGTAGTGATGGATAATTTTAGGCTATGCTACTTATTGTTGAACAATGCTTGTTACAATTCAATTTAAGTTGTGTGCTTAATAGTGAATTCAAAGTGCATAATAGTGATTTTTTTTTTGTCTTCCGGTTGTATTTGGTAAATACCTAAAGGAGTTTTTGGTAATCCTAACTCCTTGAAAATATTGACTGCGGGTTAATATAACATCAATATTAATAATATTTATATTTTGCATTTCTTAATTCTTATAATACTAGAGAATTTTCTCTTCTAATTTCCGCTTAGTTGAAGTTCTTTTAATTTTCCGCCATTTTTGGCAAAACGGGGATCCTTTTTCGCCTTATATGGCGGAGATAAATCTTATTATTTATGTGTCATAAAAGTGTCAGATAATTGGTTAGGCGAAGCGAGTATTAGCCAAGAGCGCCGATTTCTCTGTAAATTTGGAGGAGGGGGGCTATTCAGATGCAGAAGGAATATATTTGAGGATTTTAGGACAAATTACATTCAAATTATGCCATATATTGTATATTCATAAATACAATAGGTGTCCACATGAGCTTTTGGGGGCCGGGCCCCCCGACTCCTCAGAATCGGCGCCCTTGGTATTAGCCGAAGCGTGGAGACACACAGCAGATGACATAATTTTATTTTAAGACACGAAAGCAATAATTTTGAAACTAATTCCGATTGGTGCAGAGAACCTATTAAAAATTCCCAATGGGTGCTTGACCCCAGAATACCCACGTATTCGCCGTCCATGATTACTATTGTAGTAAATGTGTTGGAAATTATGACCGTCTTCACACAAGTAGATTTGCACACGTTGCTACATTTTCCTGGAGATCGTTGAGGGTTTAAGAGGTGGTGTCATATTCCAATAAAAGTTTAACTTACAATGCGTCAAGTATCTTTGAATTATGCTCAGAAACACGTTCCTTGAAATGACATAGATTAAAGTCTGATGAAGTGAGATCATGTTACAGTGCGGGCCACTGCCACTAAATATTATGATTCCCGAAATTGTCCTTGAATAATGCAGCCGATTCGTGGGCTTTGTCACTTTTAGTGCCTTCCTACAGGACAGAGGATTCTTCAGCCTCTATGCCAAATGAACCATCATAGTACTGATCTATGTTTATGGTATGAGAAAAAACATTCTATAAATATAGATTAACTTCTGATCATCAAAAACTTATTCGAAAATTGCATGATGAATATGTGTGCTATATGGGCTTCCGTTTTGTCTGGTGCTCAGATAGCCAGAGAGATGGTACAATGCCTCATCGGTAAAGAACGTCACATTCAGTATGCGCTCACCTTCTGTTGCAAGTAAGTTTTGATAAGATTGCCAATATCACAAACGGGATTCCTACTGTCTTTCTCGAAACTTTTATCTGTAGCTCCTTCCAGGGAATCCTATATACTGTAGATTTTTGCGTTCCAGACTTTTGATGTAAGTATCCGAATGAATTGAAAGAAGTGTTTGTCATCTTGTAGAAATGCTACGCACACACTTCACATGCATGATCTGCACTGCATTTTGCGTTAGAGTATACCCTGTTTCTGTGAGCTTGATAAGGATGTTGCGTGTAGCATTATGATGCAGGACTGGAGGTTTGGGAACAATTAGTGCGAATGCGTCTTTTACTTTCGCTGTGTAAATTACCACCAGAACTAATTCTATCAGAACTGTAGAAGTGTTTCATCAAACACGTTCTTTCTCCTGTTCTCACAAGGGACCATTCCGATTTGGTGAATTCAATTGCTCATAATGAGTGCTAGAACTGTATTCAGCACCAAAAGAAACGGAGTAGAAGAGAGTGTTTATTGCCAGACAATATAAGACGTGGGAGATAAATGAGGGCAAAGTGCGAAGATATAACGTAGAAAATCTCTAGAAATGCCATTTTAATTTTGAAACGAATAGAGGGATTGAGGTCTTATTACATCTTTACATTTTGCCCTCACTTATCTCCTACCCTGTATACGGTCTGCCATTAAACAACCTCTTTTTCTCTGTTTCTTCAGGTGCTGAATCCAGTACTAGGGATTATTTTCAGCAGTTGAATACAGCAAATTGGAATGGTCCCTTGTTAGAATTATAATGGGGATGTGTGCTTGGGATTCCTCCTTATTCCTGTTCTAGCTTTGCTGTGCTGATTGAGACAAATAGAAAGTAAAAGATAAGCAGCTTTCTTGTACAGTCTTTGTGTTCCTAATGGTGCTGCTTTACACAGTTGTTATTAATCTAATATTAACCACATTGCCGAAACATGATACATGACGGTAACAACTGCACAAATATATTTGAGACTGTAGAGGAAAGTGGGTGAATACTGCGCGTTTAAGGTTTAATAGCGAATCATGCAGACCTTTTGGGATAAAATGGACTAAGAAATCAGGAACATATGATCATATCCTGTAACTTTAAACGTATGTATAAGCTATTATGTCAACTGCATTACAATATGAAAAAAACAAGTGAAAAAGTGAGGCAAATATTCGACACCGCCGTAGCGTCATAACGTGCAGATAATGTTCTAATAATAAATAATCCAATATAACATAGAAACCAAAGGTATGTTTATGTATTTAATAATCTACTACGTACTACACACTTGAAATATTGAAAACAGAGACAATAAACTTGAAATATTTGAAATGAAATACTTGGAGTAATCAATTTGAAGTGTTAAAAATTTACATTTTGGTGTAATTTTTACATGCTTCAGTAATCCTAAACAGTCGGCTCCTCATACAAACACGCACAACAATGATCAAAAAGATTATATTTTGCTAGAACATTGTCAATAATCTATATATTAAAATGCTAAGCTTATATGTTTGTCTCCAAAGAAAAGTTTATATGTTTGTCTCCAATCCTTTCGACAATGAGATTTCGAAAACCATTTCACTGTCCGATTGAAAATTTTGAGTGTATTGTCCAGTTCTAATTCAATATTTAGAGAACATGGCCGTTATTTCTTTATTACATTTTTAGGGGTACACTCTAAGTATTGAAATTTTCAAAAAGTGCTATGCTATGAATTATACATTCCAACACAACATAGTTGTATACAGGGGTTGTATTTGTTTCATGGCCAAATGATAATGAAAAACAAAGGATAACCATTTCTCCAGGCTAAGATAAATCTTTATTGTTTTTTACTGGTGTGCCCAATGTACACCATATATCACTGACATTGTAATTAATTGTGTATGTAATGTATTTGCTTATTACATACTGCATGCAAGAAGAAAGAAAACACTGATTATACATGAATTAGAGATTCCAACCGGAAGTAGGCATAATCTTGCAAATGATGCTAGATATTAAAAAAATAATCGAGAAATCTTCCCTTTATTGTACCCATAGCCAATTTTTATCAAGACGTCTTTCACTTGTCTCTGTAAAGGACATGTACAGATGTGAGAAATGACAAGGAGATTCATGCTCAATGTGAATGATGCACTTTACAGAGAGCGCAGGTTCAGCTAGTTTTGATTAAAATTTAAGTAGAAATGGCAAATCCCTAGATAAAATAATAATTTGTTGTTGGTAATTTTCGTTTACGGTAAGTTAAAATGCTACTAAAGAAAGTAGTTTGTTCTGATTGCATTAGGATATAGTCAAGTTAATCTCTTATTGTGACCATTTATAAATTTAAATTCTATCGTAACGATAGTCTACATTCAGTAATTCAAACTAGGTTATTATTATATTTTTCAGGGACTCATTGCTAGTTGGTTATGTGGATTCTCTAAAAATGAAGGTGTCATACCAGTGAATAAAAACTTGTGGTCATTATCCTTTGTTCTTGCTCTTGGAAGTATGGCGTTCATGATCCAGTGTATTCTGTACGTCTTAGTTGATGTTAAGTGTTACTGGAGTGGTAATCCATTGTATTTTGTAGGTAAATATAAAACATTCATTAAAACATTTATTATCTCGTTCGTGGTCACTACACTCTTGTAAAACTTTCTAACGTACTTATATTTCAGTTTTAGCCTAAAATAATGTTATTTAATTTTATGCTATTCACTGTGATATTTCCAGTTATGAAATGTGCTCAAGGATGCAGTCCAGTAAACTTTTGACGCATACGCTCCGTTTGTTTTATAACACTATTAAGAGTATTGGCAGACATAGTACTGATGGAATATACCTCGGTGGTTTCCAAAGGAAATTATGCTGAAATGTTTCCCGCACCTTACTTATCTACAAGAAATCCATTGAAAACGAGAGCCACTCGCAGCGAGTGACACACAACCCATCTCCGCTGAGGTCCCAGAGTCAATTATAGTTCGAATCATGTCACGCTGGTCGATAATTATTAGGAAATTCACAGTTGCGAAACCTTACAACAAAAATGTTTTAGTAGGGAACTCAATAAAAAAAACGCTCACCTCTACCAGGAATGGTACAGTTTTTAGTTCTTACTATTATTCTGTAGTATTGGAACTTATAGTACAAAGTACTTATTGCATGGTATTTTAACTTATGGTATTCGTGTGTTTTTAAGGTCTTTCTCTTGATTTCCTTGTTGGGGCCGCGGTGGGTCAGTGATAGAGCGTTCATCTCTGGTGCTTGCGGTCCCGGGTTCGATCGCAGCCCTCGCCAAGTGAACTTTGTAGTGGACAAACACCGTGTGCGTGGGTTTTTTCGGGGTTCTCCTGTTTCCTTCAACTTTCTTCATTCCACCATTTCATTCATTACTCATCATCACCGTCTCCTTTAGCCTAACCGGCATAATCGTGGGACGTAAAACTCAAAAATTTCATTTCATTTCCTTGTTCACATTCTGCTGATAATTTTCAAAGCGCTGGTTCAGTAGTAGAGAGCTTAGTTCTGCTGCGAAGTGAGGTTTGTAATGGTCGAACACCATGTACACCCTATTCCGAAAAGAATGAACACATTGATTAGGCTCTTTTAAGCTGAAAATTTTCAAGTCCAACTTGGGTATCTTCAGAAACAGTAAATCAAAGATACCAGTTTTGAGCCCCAAAGGCAACCTTCGCAACCGGGAAAAGTTGTGCAGATGATTTTTCTTCTTTTAATTGTAACAAATGTTGAAATATTATTATGTGTAGAAAAAATTAGCATTCGTTGAAATAATTAATGTTACAGTATTTCGAAACTATACATGCATGTGCGCACGTGATGGTTTCGCCATCTACGTTGCCTACCTAAAAGAACATTTCAATTGAAACGAAAGATACTGAGCATAGTTCTCACATCCACAGTAGAATATAATAGAAAAATGATTTTAAAATATAGTTTTCAACGGATATGAATGTCATTATCTTACAAATTCAATTATACTTCTTCCGAAGGAGCTGGGCACGTGTATTCATCTTAGCTCAATGGTAACGTGCGGGGCTTCTAATTCTAGACTCTTTAAGTTCGATTCCCGTTTTCGTCAATCCTTTTTGTAATGCTATATTTCTCAATTCATGGATATTTCTTTAATATAATTACATTAAAATAAGTCAGTTGTGAATGTTATTTTATCATTAAAATGAAATACATATTCATACAATCATTTCAGGACTTAAGAATGTTTAAAATATAACTTAGTAAGTTTAAAATATAACACCTGAGATGCGATGGGTGCTACAGAATGTCGGTATATTATGTGAAACTTAAATGAAGAAAATCGTGTAGTAGCAATAAATAAGTGTGCGTATTGTATCTCTCTGCAACTATTGGTTATACTTCTCAATATGTAGTATGGGATTTACGTTCTTGAAATATTGTTAGAGGCTTAAAAGCCAGACCGGAATATAAACAAACAATATCAAAAATGGGATCGTGGTTAAAAACAATAACCTGAGTATTCCCAAAACCATCCCCACAGGAAGTTCAGAATTCCCAGAAATCATTTTGCAAATTATTGTATAAAATCCTTAGAAATCCAGAAAACTGAATTGAGCTTTAGTAACGAAAACGGAACTTCTTTGCACACACTGAAATGCAGTGGAATACTCTGAGAAAATGCTTCTTCATATGGAAGTGGTGAGCCTGTGGTCGCTTTTGCTCTTTTATCTATCTATCTATCTATCTATCTATCTATCTATCTATCTATCTATCTATCTATCTATCTATCTATCTATCTATCTATCTATCTATGTATCTATCTATATATATATATATTAGGGTGGTCCTTAATTACATGGCGAAATTGCTTTTTCCGAATTTCTTTGCTCCCAACCCCTAAATTGGTTCCATGTCGGACCCAATTTATCCATGAAAAAAATGGGCTCAATCGAAGAATATTTAACCGACCCCCAAGCGACCTAAAGTTTGAATGCATATCCAATATGTTAATATATAGGAAAAGTCTGGAATAAACCCTTCTTACTTTAAAGCGGCTGAAGGGAAAGGGACCAAATCTTGGATACAGGGATTGGGAGTAATCCACATCTGACTCTGAGAAATAGCATGATGGCGGCCATTTTGAAGTCCGCAATGTTGTATTCGGACCCAAAATTTTAAATGGAAATGATGTTTTGTGACATCGTTTTTGGGTAACCTTTCATTATAAAAACATATCTTCCTATATTGTCAACTTATCTCTCGTCATTTAATTCTTTTTAGCGTTGAAATAATAGTTTATTATCTTTCAATATTGTTTTTTTTTTCTTTATAGGTTACTGAAATATTAATAAACTATTACATACATGTAACAAGGAAATAATTATATATGTTGTTATATAATTACATCCCGTGGAAATACACACCAGCCTAGGGTATATTGAAAATATTTATATGAAATGAAATTATAATGAATGTTTAAAATGATAATGAAAGAAAGCTGAAGGCTGTGGATAATTAGCCAAATTCTACTGCATCATTAAGCCAATTTTTGTAGCATCTGGATACATTTTTCTGTGTTCACTGACTATCTGCAATATCCATTGTTTCTCTTTTTCGTCCTTTGTTAAAATGTTCCCGTATTCTTGTGTCAGCTTCACACCTCTCTCTGCAACATCATTCACCACCACAATGTTTTTCAATATATTCAACCCACGTTGAAAGTTCATATCTTCTTTCCAAGTAGATGGACATGTGCATTTCTTTCTTTACTTTATGGTTTAATTCAAATAAGGGAAACTATTCAACAATCTTATAAATCTGCAGCCCGTACAGAGATATAAACTCACAGAATATTAAGTTTTATTATTTCCGAGCTTTTATTTTCCATAGTTGATAATTATTACATGTTCAGAGATAAGTGGAAAATAAAGGCAGACGGAGGTCTTTTCTATTTAAAATTTTGTGCCCGAATCCAAGATGGTGGACGTAAAGATATGCCTCATCTCGGTCACTACTCAGTATCAGTTATGGATCTACCTCTACAACCTCTATCCAAGATATTATTCCTTTCCCTCAGCCATTTTTAAGTTACAAGAGTTTATAACAAACTTTTACCATATACTATACATTGTAAATCATTCAGATGTTTAGGTCGCTTGGGGGTCGGTTAAATATTCTTCGATTGAACCCATTTTTTTCACAGATTAATTTAGTCCGACATGGAACCAATTTAGGGGTTGGGAGCAAAGAAATTCGGAAATCGAAAATTAAGGACCACCCTAATATATATATATATAGTAGAATGATGGGTTTTTATAACAAAGGATGCCGACAATTGCAGAATCTGTTGTTACAATCTAGAGAAAGTGTTGTACTTTTAGGTGGTACATGGGAAAATAGGTAAGGATTTTCCTGTTAGCTGAATAACATGTATCATGTGATTTTTATTATTTTGTAGTTTTTAATGGATCGTATGCGTAGCATACTCGTTGCTAAATTTGATTGTGATGTAATAAAATTTCGTAATATTTTTTTTGGATCGTATCTTTTATTCTTTCGCAATTTACTCGTTAAATTTGATTGTGACGTAACAATTTTTATTCGATTGCTTCCGTAGGTAGCTCAGCTTATGTAATAATTCGTATCTTTTATTCTCTTGTAATAATTTTTTGTGGATCGTTTTGATATGAAGGTCATTATAACAGCTATGCTGTGATCATACTAAAAATAAAATTAATCTCGAACCCAGCATTTTAACTGGATCGTATCTTTTATTCTCTCGTAATTTACTCCATGAACAATCTCTGATTACGATGTGATAAAATTAAAAGATTAGTTGTTAAAACTTGATCCCTATGGTCCCTGTAGCCTCTGTAAAGAATTGTCCCTATGTCCCCTGTAGCCTGTTTTTGTTTCATTCGTATTTTTAATCCCTCGTAATGATTACTCGAACACTCTGTATGAGCGTAGTAAAAGCTCTTTGTTAAAGTGGTTCCTGTTACCCATGTTAAGAATGGTCCCTGAAGCCCCTGACCCTATAGAAACCTCTTTATTTTCACGTAATAATTTTAATGGATCATATATTTTTATTTTTCGTTTTTTTAGAGAAAACTCGGCTTATATATTAGATCGTATGCACAGCATACTTCGTAGAATAGCTATACTGTGATCATATAAAAGAGGGGAGGGAATAAATTTTATTCATGCGGAACTTTTTCTAGGCATCCTATACATAGCATACTCGTTGTTAAGAACTTGTAGAAACTCTTATTTGTAGCAGGATTCGCAGCAGTTTTAACATAGGCTCCGGCTGAAGTCAGGAGACTAACTGAAGTTTCGTGAGCTTTTCGGACCCAGCTGGATGGACGGAAGTGAAAGTTGGTGCTGTAGAGTATTGACTTTATCGCTACGTGACATTTCAGAATGCCGACGATTCGGCAGCAAAGACGTTTGGCGCAGTGGTGGGTACACATCATAGAATACCGACAGTGCAATGGAAAAGAAGTATGGCGCTTCGTGAGATGAACACGTGATTAACTTGCGGGTATGAAAATTCTTTAAATATAGGTTATAAGAGAAAAATATATAAAGATACATAATGCAGTTCTATCAGGAAAAGGATCATTGCAATAGTAACATTGAAGCATCATCACCTGATGCTGAATCAGAAATATACGAATCATCATCAGATGAAGAATTTGACATTGACGCAATACAGTCACCAGTGCTAACAGTTTCAGAATCCCAACCAGCATCTCCGCCTGTATTATCAAGACCAATTAGATTTTGGAGATGAGACTGTTGTAATAGTCAAAAAGTAGACCATTAATGTGTAAAGAAGGCTATTGAAAAATGGAATTTCAACGATACGTTAATATACGATGTTTGTAGACAAGGATCCTACCATGATTATGGTCATAATTGTATAAATGTACCCCCAAAGTTATTGGAAACCCGTTCGTGGAGTATTATAGGAAGCACAAGTGTTGAAGATGTGTTTTACATGTATGAAAGACATATTATTGGAATATTAAGGAAAGGAAAATTCTATGAAACATATATGGAATTACTAAATGATACAGACTATGACTAGGAATTACTGGATGTTTTATTACGAAAAGACGGACGAAAATCTGATATTCTAGAGTGAAAAAATATATGTGAATAGTGCTAGTATTTCATGTTTGTTATGTACTTCTGAAAATATTAATTTGAATTGTGTATTAAAAACAATAAAAGTATACTTACATAACAATGCAATTGAATGCGTGCAATGCAAATTAAATATTCTTCATGATGGTACGGGACTTCATAATACTGGAACATTTGCAGCGAAGTACTTATCTCTTGATAAAGCTCTTAGTGAACTTTTGAAGCGTTTGAACAAGAACATAGTGAAATCTCATTTATATTATTTATTTGCAAAACTTGAGATTTTTAAAAAAATACAGATCTTCTTGGTCAAATTGTACCGTTTATCACTCAACGCACAAACGAAATTTCACCATGCGTAAATCAATATATTATTGATATTCAAATTTTTAAAATGTCTGATAAGGAGTTTATTATTCGTGAGTTTTGTGTAACCGCATGCCATGATACAGTAAATTTCCATTGCTTGGTAAAATCACCAATAGAATATAATTTGTTGTCATTAATTTGCAAAAAAAAAAAACAAATTGATGGTTTGCACTACATGGTGTAAAGTGGGATAGCAAAACTAGATATACTGTATCATTTATACGGAACCTTGTATATCAACTATGTGCAAAGAATTCAACGTCTTATTGTAAAGGTTTAGAGAAATCTCTTTGGATTAAGAGAATATTTGCATTAGATAATGTTATTGGTTGTAACAAAACATTATTTTTCATTAAATGAATTGTGTGGAAACACATTTAACCCTTTCCGGATCCTGGCTTTTTGGGCTATTTTTTAGACTTTCAGTCAAGCAGCTACTGTATCGTCACTATTTATCCTAGGATCATGGTTCATACCTCATTCTCTTCAGAATAGAGCTGGCTTTCGAATGGTACCACTTGCATGCTCATACCATATACCAGAAGCGGGAAAAAATGTCAAAGTCAAAATTTCGGAGGGGAAATTTTTTTTCTCAAACTTTGGCCCCCTCTGGACCCCCCTGTGTGATCGTAGCCATAAAAAATCTGATAAATAGTACTTGGTATACTGAATGTGTGTGCCAAATTTCAAGTTTCTATCTTGAATAGTAAGAGCGGGAGAATTTTTATCAAAAATTCCCACAATGCCCCAAAGTACCATAAAACACTATGATCTCAGGGAAAAAAATTCCTGAGACTCCCAAATTACCCTAGGACTATAATCCGCCAATCATTCTCTTCAGAATAGAACTGTTTTTCAGGCGGTACCATTCACATGTCTCCATCATGTATCTAAGGCGGGAAATTCCTGAAAAAGGGGATTTTTTGCGGGCAAATTTTCCCTTTTTTCAACTTTTGCCCCTCTGGACCCCCCTGTTTTTACGCAGAAATCGGAAAAAACTTTGGTAAATACTACTCGGTGGACTGAATGTTTGTGCAAAATTTCAATCTTCTATGTGAAAAAATAGGCCCGCCAGAAAAATTTCCCTACCATGCCCCACTTTTACCCTATACAGAAGTATATTTGGATAAAAATTCACTGAGACGGCCCTAATTACCTTAGAATAATAATTCGACCGTCGTTCTCTTCAGAATGGAACTTCCTTTCAGACGGTATGACTCACGTGGTCCTATTATGCATGTAAGGCGGGAAAATGACGAAAAACGGGATTTTTGGGGTAAAAAATCCCTATTTTTACCCATTTGCCCCTCTGGTTCCCCCCTGTTTTAGCACTGACATCGGATCAAAAAATCTGGTACATACTACTCCGTGGACTGAATGTTTGAGCAAAATTTCAATCTTCTACGTAGAAAAATAAGCCCGCCAAATAATATTGAACATACGCTTAGAAAATAAGAAAAGAAATTTTTGACTTATGACGTCATCACCTCCTACGTCTTGACGCAGGACGGTCTGAAACCATACGTAATTTCTTCTGCAAGGCCTCTGGACTTGGAAAACAAAAAAAACCGGACGAAAAAGCTCAAATAGAAGAGAAATAACGCAATGTACCATGAAAAGTGCATATGGTACAAATTGTACCATAGGATCCCGAAGGGGTTAATGAATATTGTTCTTTTCACACAAATATTGTAAAGAAATCAGTAAGTGCATATCGTATTGCACAACAGTTGAATTATTGGTTGAAATATAAAAGATAACAGCATTATCTAATGCATTATCGAGATTGTAATGTTTTTTTCCTAGGAATTGTAAATAAAATGCAAGAATGTATTTTAAAAATTTTGTAAATTTTTAAAAATTGTAACTATAAATAATAAAAAATCAAATAATTCTAAATATATATATAATAAAAAATAAAATAATTGTAAATATATAACAAAAGATGTAAATATAGAACAAAAAACAAAAATATATTCCTTTTCTTTTTAAAATTTTGTTTACGTGTTTATAAACGATATCACCATTCTTCTTGAAATTTTTCTTGTTAAACATTTTTAAATACTTTTGAAATGATTGAGTGCGAATAATATCATGTAAGATTTGTTATTTTTCACCTTCTTAGCATATTTTTCAAAACCAGCATTTGTATTATCTAACTTATTAAAATGTTTTGCAGTACCTTTATGCCACATGGCGCATACTAAATGTGTTTGAAAAGCATCCTAAGCATATTTTTTTAATAATTTTTCAATGTATGCACGATAAGGATAACATACTGATGAAGAACTAATTAATTTATCATTTAACGGAATATCAATTTGCCTAAATATGAATGTAGGAAATTATTTACTGGTGCAACAGAATCATCTTCAGTTAAATTTGTACCATCAGCTTTCGTAATTTTAGAACATACATAAAGATATAGGTATGCAGGGTAAATAAATTCCCGTGTATCTGCAGAAATAAATTAAATAGATCCTTCTGAGGTTAATGTATAAATAGTACGATATTCAGCATTTGTAGTAGCTTCAATAGCTGTGTCTGTCATGGGTATGCAAAAGAAATAAAATTCATTGGTACAACATTCAGAACTATTTGAATTTAGGACTGCCATTATAAAAAAGTATTGTTTATATGTTTACTTTGTTAGTGGTCCTAACTACAATTGCAGGGGCTTTCCGTTTGCGTGACCGTCTCTTACCGCTACCAGTTAACAAGTATCCAAGTTTATTAATGGCTTTTGTCTTTAAACTATCACCAGCTTCTTTTACAATGTGCGAAGAGATTCTTTAAATGGACGATTTTCCAATACATCCCTGCAACTTGTAAACCCGCTTGCAATGCCTGACGCCCTATAGTTTTTGCACCCTGTTTAAGAAATGATAAAACAAAATGAAATAACTCTTTAAAGAAAGTACCCATACCATGCCCCTTTCATAACAGGTCCTAAAAATATGGTATTCAACGTCCACGGTGATAAGAAACACGTCTTGATCTCTTTATTATTATTTTTTACCTGATGCAGAAGAGCGTTAAAATGTAGTGTTATGGTCAGTGTCCCAGATCGAAATGGCATATTTTGCCGTGCTTGATATTTTAGTTTCGATTTTGTTAAAACAAAGTGTTACAACTGGCATATAATGAATATCTTCGAAATTAATTGTTTGTAGTTTTCCGTATTTAATATCAGAGATTGTTGCTATACGTAATAATGATCGCTTTTATCACCTAAAAATTGATCTTGTATAATATTTGTATAAATAACAATTTGGTGTGGATATCTAATATGTACTTATCCTTGCTTGAATCTGCGACGTTCTTTCACAAAATCTTATTTTTTAGAAAAACCTAATTTTTAAGTTAATGTAGGTGACAATGTAACTGATTCTACATTCATCACACTCGATACGTACAATATTTGAAAAACTAAATTTTATAAATCTATATACTGTTTCATCCATCTATTAAATGATAAACGGTTGGATAATATCCAAGAATAACTTTACTTTTCATAGGCTCTGCATTTTTAAATTTACCATATAACATTTTCACCTTCGGTAACATCATAACATGTTAATAGATTGATTGATTGATTTTTAGTTTAGCGTCCCTTGCAGCAGCGAGGCTATATGAGACGTGGACCTACTGATTAACGTGGAATCCGAACCACATGAGCTCCCGCCGGGAATCGAACCCGGGTCTCCCACGCCAAAGGCGCGTACGCTAACCGCTTAGCCACGGAGGAGCTCAACATGTTAATAGAATATGTAGTTCAGTTAACCCCACGTACCAATCGGAATCCGATAATCTATATTATTTTTAATTGATTAACGAACTGTGTTGGACCACTTGTAGGATATACACTTCTACTAGCATTTGAAAGGTAATGTAATATAATGTACGAGGGTAAGTCAACTGAAAAACATAAAAGTAGAAATAAAAATCCGCATATGGCGCCAGTGAGCTGTAAGTTGGCATGCCTGTATACGATAGTATGCCGGATGTCTCCTACGTGGCAGCAGCCGGCAGATGCAGAAACACCGGCGCAACAACAGTTCCAAAATGGCAGCCCCACTAGCCACATGCACCAACGAGGAGCAGCGTTCTGTGATTCGGTTTTTGCGAAGTGAAGGTGTGAAACCGATTGACATTTTTAGGCGAATGAAGGTTCACTATGGAGATGCGTGTTTGTTACAGCCACAAATTATGAATGGTGCCGGAAATTTGCAAATGGTGTTACGTCTGTGGCCGATGCTCCACGCCCCAGAGGCTCGGCGCGTAGTGACTCCAGAGACCATTGCAGCCGTTGAAGCCATCGTTTTGGAAAACCGCCGTGTGACAATAGACGAAATTGCAGTATGTGTACACATCAGTCTTGGATCGGCACATCATATTGTGAATGATGTTCTCCAGTTTCATAAGGTGCCTGCAAGATGGGTGCCCCGACAACTGACGCCTGAACTGAAAGAGCGACATGTTGATACGTGCGAAGACTTTTGTGGCGTGCTGAACGTGACAGTAATGCCTTCCTGTCACGAATCGTCACTGGTGACGAAACATGGGTGCATCACCATCAGCCTGAAACAAAGCGAGCGAGCAAGGAGTGGTCCGCTGTTTGGTCCGCTCAAAGAAGCAATGGGCGGCAGGAAGTTTCACTCCGATGAAGAGGTACGCAACGTGGTGCACGAGTGGTTGCGCCGACGCCCAAAAGACTTTTTTCTGCAGGTATTCAGGCTCTTCCGAAGCGCTGGCGGACTTGCATTAAACGAGGAGGGGACTATGTTGAAAAGTGATTTACTTCTGTACCCTGTGTTACCAATAAATAATATTTAAAAAAAATAATTATGGTTTTCATTTGACTCCCCCTCGTAAAAACTATCATGAACATTTTCAGAATTTATTTTCGTTTAAAGTGAAATATCAATTTTGAAGTCCCAAAATGAAATGATAATTTTAATCCATGTTCATCTTTTAAGTTTACTTCTATCATATCAAAATCTTTGTTTTATATTTTAACATAATGCGGTGTGTGAAACACAAAAGATTTTACATGACAAGTGTTATATACACGACTCCAAAAGTGCGTTACCGCCTGCAATTCTTTTCCTGCAATAGTAGGTAACCCAGAAAGCTCCGCCGTTGTCTTGGTTCATAATTCGAAAGGAGTTGACACAATCCACAATTATGTTAAAAATATATCAGTGTAGCAAACTGCAAAAAAAGATAATAAAATAAATTGTTAAGAATGTGGCTTTTAATATTGTGAGGAAAATGGGTAACAAAAAATTACAAAATGGTCTTACTTCATCAGCCGAAACAAGGTGAATTGTAAGAAATAGATATCAGAGGAAAGGAACTTCTGTCCTTTTTCAAAAAAAATCTGAAATAAGAAAATAGGAGTAGGTCACATAATGTAAAGGTTTATTATAAACGCCTAATAGGAGAGGAAACGGAGAGACAAAACAGACTAACGGACACCATTAGCGTAGTAGGTTTGCGGGTTTCCCAGGCAAGATAAACAGACTGGACCCTTCTTCTAAACCAAATTTTTATATTATTATTATTATCATCATCGAAAACTCGTTTGATTTCCCAGTCTCTTACTCTTCCTAAGAGCATGTATGCATATAGCAATCATGTGTACAGTTTTTGTGAACGAGCGATCTCAAAGGCCAAATGGGATGGAAATTTTCCGAGAGAGAGAGAGAGGAACGGAAACACTTTCTTATGATAAATTCCAGGTCAAAGTTCGAAACACTTGTCTTGACAGGTGCTTTAATCTTTCTTTTTCAGGAAGAGAAAGTGTTGGCGCCTAAGAAAGTACAGTATATGATATTGCAAATATGCACGTGGATTTATTTACATTGCTATTTGTATTCGAATAAATAAATTGTTATTCGAATACATTACAGTAAAAATAAAGTTTTGTTTTATAACCCATAGCAAGTCTTAAGGGGCCCTCGCCCTCCCAAGATCGATAACAAAATTTAGGATATGGATATATCGATGACATATTTCCGATATCAGATGTTGATGTGTCAATATCGATATTGGCGATATCAATATATCAGCATATCACAAAGGTCTAAATTCAAAAAATATATCTGGAATCAATAATCAAAATCTAAAGATGTTCTTCCATTCCGTATCCAAGATTGAGTGGCAAAAAGGTGAAACCGAACCAACATTTTAAGCCAAAAAATTGTTAAAATAAAAGTAGTTATACTTCCTCCTTAATAGAAAGATATTACTATAATTTATCTTTTATCTCTGTTTCTGCTTGTCATAAGAAATCAGCGAGTGCTCATACTCTACATAGTATAGTCATATACTCAATAATTTTTCAGAACTAAACAACATGGAAGATAAAATTCTTGTGATAATAAAATAAAATGTTCTAAAAAGTAATCATAATGCATTGTCCTTATTTCTGTCAGTAATTTTAACACAAACTCAGAACTACAAGATTAATGGAACTACAAATCGGAAATTTAATTCATTTTCCTCTATCACTAAAAGATGTTTCCATTTTGGTGAGATTGTCATTTTTCCACCTATAAGTTCTTTATTGCGGTCTAATTCTGACTACTGGGGTTTCAAGGTAATCGGTACCGGAAAGTGAAAGGTTTTTTGACTCTCAGAACTCGAGAGTTTGTTAAAAAAAATTCTCAATTCATGTTATATCTTACTATAAAAATACTTCTGATTGCCAATATTCATGGTAAATTACTGAACTTTTACTCTCCGCATAAAAAATCGACAGCTAACACCCTGCATCTCGACCGTCTATTATATACCTTATTATCCCACAATATTGTCTGGTAGAGTGACCTCCTTTCTCTCCCATTTCCTCTCTCCCAATATTAAAATCATCAACAACACGAGCACAATTCTAATTTCAATATATACATATATTAGTGTCAATAAAGTGAAAGAATAAAAATGAGACGAAACGAGATTCATAAGTTGATGTAGAGGGAAACTTAAACATATCTCAACGAAAAATTGATACAAATAGATAGTACGGAAGTGAGTGTTAGAGGTATGGAAGTGAGACAGAAAGAGAGAGAAAAGGAGATAGAAGAAAAAAGGAAAGGCAGCACAGATAAAAAATATTGGATTTAAACGTAGTAAGAAAAGAATCTAACATTATAAAGTTCCGTCTCCAGAAATCCAAGAATAATATAGAAATAACCTTTTTTATTTTTGTCAGAACTATTCAAATATATACGTAGAGGATGCTTGAAAAATTCATTAAGACACTTTTAAAATTAATTCCAAAATTGGTGATCAAATTAAGCAATGAATTTTCATTGAAACTGAAAAGTTCGGAGACACATCTTGCATCATAACAAAAGTTTAACACGTATCCTGCCTTTCCGTGTGGTTCGTTGCAAATTCGGTAGAGTTCATTGAACTTACAGATCTGAAATACATTATAATATACCTAGTAGGTAGCGTAGGTCATACCTTCCATTGCAGATTATTAATGCAAACTGAACAAAACAAGAAAAGGAAATTATGCAAAGGAGACAATGAAAAATTGAATAAGTCCTATTTTACTGCTAAATTGCTATCAGAAAGAGCGTACATTAAAAAGGCGGTATTTTATCATAATGAAAACTTACAAATTTTTAAAAGGAAAATTGAATGAGGTTCCTTACAGATATAGCAAATCTTGCATATTTCAAATATCATACGTGGATAAAACAAATAAAAGAATTATAAGTTGGAAACGAATTTTGTGCGAAATTAATATAAATAAAATTTCTTGAAAGAACGCAAAGGGGAGGCATTGTCTAGTCATTTCTGAACATTCGTCTGTTCCAAATGTACACTCTCGATTCCACCTATTGGTGATATAAGATTGTAATTTGCAATGACAGAATGTACACGCTAGACCTGAAACGGGTCATCGCAGTGAAACTGCGACTCGATTGATGCTCGATAACCTATAGAAAAAAGATACTATGTATTTCCTTGACATAGATTGTGTATTTGTGTGCGCGTGTGAAAGAGAAAAAGGTGCAAGACATGATAAGGAAACGTTAAGAAAGATGGATAGAGAGGAACAGAGACCAATATAAATATGAAAACTACTTATCATTACTCTGTATGATGAACACTGCACACGCTGTTTTTTCGGATTATCGGCTTGTATCTTCTCCAACCAACGTTGATAGGAAATGTTTTATCAGAAGAAAACAGTACTTCATAGGGAGTCGAACCGAGATTTTCCGTTTGGAAATCTAGGACAGTTCCAATACAATAACGATTACTCTACCCGAAACATATTTAAGAAAAGGTATAGTGTTTCTTTCTAAGAAGAATAGCACCAAAAGTGGATACTACAGAACAATTAAGTGTTTCAAGTTGGCGTAGTAGCCCCCACACTTATTATTTGCCCTCTCCCAACCAACATATGTCAATCGTCTCTATTCGTCATACAGGTTTTTGCTTCCACATTCTTACGGATTGCTCGTTTAGTATCAGAAGTCACCATTCCATTCTTCACGATCACTTTGTGAAAAAAGACCTTAGTCTAGACCAGGATTCGAACCTTTGCTGTGAATTAAAACTACTAGCTGAGTGCATTACGTTACTCCTACCCTCGCTGCCACTTGAAAGGATAACTGAAATTTACAAAGTTCACTTTTGCTTTTTGGTACGAACCGGCTTCTTCCTGCAAGATTATTTACACCAAAGCGCAAGCCGAAATTTATTCATTCGAGGACCTGGGGACAAATTAGTGCCCACCAATAAACGAAGTAACATACATTCCATAAAAAATTAATGGAAATAAAAACATATTCTGCAATAATTATGCCGTGCAGTTTAAACCCCATGCCTTAAACGTCACCAACACCTAGTGGCCCCACTTGCTGCTAACTGTCGAACATCGCTACAGCGACGCATCGATTTATTGCTGCTTGTGTGCCACTGGCGACAGGGTTTCGTCGAGTCGAAAGATAAATCTACAGTAGGGATATTAAAGTTACCACGGCGTAGCAGCGAAGACTTCGTTTTGGTCCACATTCGTTCGATTCGTCAAGGAGAATTGCGAAGGGACCAACACGAACAATCGCCAATCCCATTGCGATTATTATTATATACTAGCTGAATATTCCCATTCTTCGCATAGAAGCAGTATTTGGAATTCAACGACAGTGGGGTATCACCATTCATTTTGGCGGCCGCGGAAAGTTTGATTTCACACTAATATCGGTCATTTTGCTTTTTCTTTATGTCTCGGTATCTTTCCAGCGTTGCCCTCCGGCCGGCGTACAATGGTAGGTAAATTTACAAGTCACCCCTAATGCGAGTGTCACCATTGATCTCAGCAACGGCGAAAATTATGGATTTGACACAATATCGGTCATTTTGGATTACTTTCACATGTCCGGCCCGCAGCCAAATGAAGTGAATTTGGAAGTTAATGCGATCGGATTTTCACCATTAATTGCATAACCGCGGAAAGTATCAATGCGACAGTAATATTTGACATTTTCTACTACTTTTACATGTGCCGGTAAACATCCCCCCTGATACCCACCTGGTTCGAATTTTAACAAAAGTGTTCGCGTTGGTCTCGGGACGGGACTAAGGTATCCGTGACCAAAATTTGGTAACTCTCGTTCAACTTGTCTGGTCCCCTGGCCGGTCCCGGTAAAATCTCCCCGTGAGACCCCCTGGTTTGGATTTTGATAGAAATCGTTCGAATTGGGCTGGGGCCTGGACCCTAGTATGCGGATCCAAAATATAATAACTCTCGGTCAATTTGTCTGGTTCCCACGCCGGTTCCGGTAAACGCCTGCCTCCCCTGAGACACCATGGTTCGAAATTTAAAAACAAAGGCTTGGTTTTGATCTGGGGCCTATACCAAGGTAACTGTGACCAACTTTGGTAACTGTCGGTCCATTCGTCTGGTCCCCAGGCCGCACATAGGGAGACATACACACAAACTAACTCTTTATTTTATTTATATTAGATTATTTTTTCCTGACGAATTGTTCCTAAAGTTAGCTCCAGAGGTCAAGCGTAACCCTGGCTTTACATCATGAAGTGAAAAATCTTTAGATGAGTGCTTGTAATTGTTTGAAGTTTGATGGCAACTGTCACTGATCATTGGAAAGTGAATAGGAAGAACCATGAAATAAAGTAAATAGACGCGCGTCATTTTGTAGTAAAATTACATGGCGAGCAGATTTTATCTGATCCCAAACGGTTATCGTCCAATATACACAGTTAAAGGAGTACTTTGGTTAGACAAATTCAAAAGACTTTACCGATTTATCCCTGTACATCGATGTCTTCTTCATCGCTTCGGTGGCCAAGTCGGAAGAGCACGCGGCTAGTAATCATAAGATTGGTGGTTTATGCGCACCCCAGGATTGTTTTTTTTTTTTTTTTTTTTTTTACTTTTTAGAAGTGTGAAGCACTCACCTAAAGATTTTTCACTTCATGATGCAAAGGCAGGATTACTCTTGACTCCTGCAGCTAACTTTAGGATCAATTCGTCAGGAAAAATATTCTAACATAAATAAAATAGAGTTGGTTTGTGTGTTTGTCTGTCTGTCTACGGCCTGGGAACCAGACGAGTGGGCCGACAGTTACCAAAATTTGGTCACAGGTATCTTGGTATAGGCTCCAGATCAAGACCAAGCCTTTGTTTTTAAATTTTGAAACATGGTGTCTCAGGGGAGGCAGGCGTTTGCCGGAACTGGCCTGGGAACCAGACAAATTTATTGAGTGTTATCATATTTTGAAGACGAATATCTTGGTCTAGTCCCCAGAAAAAGGCGAAGCATTTTTATCAAAATCCGAATTATGGGAGTCCCACAGGGACGTTTACCGGGACCGACCTGAGAAGCAGACAACTTGAACGAGGGTTACCAAAATTATGGTCACGGTATCTTGGTCCAGACCCTAGAATAAGTTGAAGCACTTTTGTTAAAATTCGAACCAGGGGGTATCCAAATCCACCCCATTTGGATGTGGGCCGGACATGTAAAAGTAATCCAAAATGACCAATGTTAAGTGTCAAATCCATAATTTTCGCCGTCGCTGAGACCAACGGTGTCAGTTCCATTAACGGTGACTTGCAAATTCACCTACCATTGTTGCGGGGCGCGGTGGCTCAGTGCTAGAGCGTTCATCTCCGGTCCTTGGAGTCCCTGGTTCGATCCCAACTCGCGCCGTGCGGAATTTGTGGGGGACAAACACTGTGATCGTCGGTTTCTCGGAGATCTCTCGTTTCCTTCACATTTCTTCATTCCATCATTTCACTCATCTCTCATCATCACCGTCTCCTTTAGCCTAACCGGCATAACCATGGGACGTAGAACTTAAAGATTTCATTTCATTACATTTTCCCCTACCATTGTATGGTGATCGGGGCCAACGGGGAGAGGATACCGAGACACGAAAGAAGAGAACAAAATAACCGATATTAGTGTCAAATCCATACTCTTCGCGGTCGTTGAAATGAATGGTGAAACTCCCACAGGCGCTGATTTCCAAATACTGCCCCCTTGCGAAGAATGGGTATATTCAGCTAATATATAATAATAACCGCATGCACATGATAGGTGATAGATCTTGGTCCATACGCGATTCTCCCCGACGAATCGAAGGAATGAGGACCAAAACGAAGTCTTCGCTGCTACGCGATAGTAACTTCAATACCCCGACTCTAGATATCTCTTCCGATTTGAAGAAACCCTGGCGCCAGTGGCGCACTAGCGGCAGTCCTTCGAAACGTCGCTATAGGGACTATTGACATTTAGTAGCAAGTTGGCCATTAGGTGTTGGCGAAGTTTACGGCAGGGGGTTTGATTTGGCGCGGGAGACGCGGGTTCGATTCGAGGCGGGAGTTCATGTGGTTCGGATTCCACGTTAATCAGTAGGTCCCGTCTCATATAGCCACGCTGCTCAAAAGGACGTTAAACTCAAAATCAACTCAACTCTGTCACGGGGTTTGAACTCCCACGGCGTAATTACTGCAGAGTATGTTATTGTTTCTGAATTTTTTCCTCGATAGTATGTTATTTCGTTTATTAGTGGGCACTAATTTGTCCCAAGCTCCTCGAATGACTGAATTTTAGCTCGAACTTTGGTGTAAATAACCTTACTGAAAGAAGCCGGTTCGTTTCAAAGAGCAGAACTGATTTGAGCAGAACTGATTAGTAAGATTTGAGTTATCCTTTCAGGTGGCAGCGTAGGGTAGGGGTTACGTAATGGACTCAGGAGTAGTATAGACTCAAAGCATAGGTTCGAATCCTGGTCGACAATGGTCTTTTTTTCACAAAGTGATCGTGAAGAATGGAATAGTTACTTCTGATACTAAACAAGCAATCCTTTAGAACAGCGTTTCCCAACCTTTTTCAACTTGCGGTACACTACAGGTGTAACTTGAATTCTCGCGGCACACACACACACACACATACATACATACATACTACATATATATATATATATATTACTATTATTTGTAAATATAAAATACCGTGGTATTTTTATGTGATTACTGATCTCCTTACAGAGAAGAAAACTCGATCACTGATTTTACCCCGTGGTAAATCATTATACTTATTTTTTTATTCTAATTTTAAAATAGAAAACAATTGCAATGAAATATAGGACCCAGGTTTTTAAAAATCCACTTTTTCTTTTGAAAACTGTATCTAACCTTTAACTAAAAGGGAAGGTCACTAAATAACGAACAAATAAACAAATCTCCTATACTTTTAAAACACAAATGTAGGAAAGTATGCTTTGTTGAATTTATTGAATGATGAGTTAAAATTTCAAGTTACGAAATAGTCTGCAACAATAAAGACGCAATAATGATCATGACAATGATCAATACGTTTTTCAACACTAAAAATGTACAGAAAAGTAACAATGAAACTTAAAATTGTAGATTTATAATAGAGGTTCATAGTAATATGAAATACAAATATACATTTTCCCCTATGTCTTGCAATTTGGTTCCTATAGAATTAATAATTTGTTTCGATTTCCTCGCGGCACACCAGCGGCCAATTCGCGGCACACCAGTGTGCCGCGGCACACCGGTTGGGAAACGCTGCTTTAGAATGTGGAAGCAAACACCTCCATCATGATAGAGGCGGTTTACAAATGTTGGTTTGGAGAGATAAAATAATAACTATAAGGCCTACTAGGACAACTCGAAACACTTAATTGGACTGCAGTAACCACCTTTCATGTTATTGTTGTTAGAAAGAAATACCATACCTTTTGTTAAACATGTTTCGTGTAGAGTAACCGTTGGTTTATGGGTACCGTCCTAGACTTCCAAACGGAAAATTTCGGTTCGAATCTGTCTTTTCTGATAAAACATTCGCTACCAACGTTGGTCGGAAAAGTTGTAAGGCGAGAATCTGAATAAACGGTCTATTCTAATGTGCGCAGTCTTCATCATACAGAGTAATGATAAGTAGTTTTTATATAATATTCGTCTCTCTCTCTATCCATCTTTCTTGACGTCTCCTTATCATGTCTTGCACCTTTCTCTTTTCTCTCTTTCTCAAACACAGATACACAATCTGTGTCGAGGAAATACACAAAGTCTCTTTTTTTTCTGCGGGTTACTGAGTCTCAATCAAATCACTGTTTCAGAACAATGACCCGTTTGAGCTCTAGCATGCTCATTCTATCATTGCAAATTAGAATGTTATATCAGCAATAGATGGAATCGTGAGTACACATTTGGAACAGACAAATGTTCAGAAATCACTATACAATGGTCCCCTTTTGGTTTCTTTCAAGAGATTTTATTTATATTAATTTCGCACAAAATTCGTTTTTAACCTATAATTCTTTTATTTGTTTTATCTACGTATGATATTTGAAATATGGAAAATTTGCTATGTCTGTAATTAACCTCATCCAGTTTTCCTTTTAAACAGTTGTAAATTTTCATTTTGATAAAATTTCGCCTTTTTAATGTACGCTCTTTCTGTTAGCAATTTAGCAGCAAAATAGGACTTATTCAATTTTTCTTTCTGTCTTCTTTCTATAATTTATTTTTCTTTTTTGTTCAGTTTGCATTAATAGTCTGGAATGGAAGGTATGACCTACGCTGCCTACTAGGTTTATTATAATGTATTTCTGATCTGTAAACTTAATGAACACTACCGAATTTGGAACCGAACCACACTGAAAGACAGGGTGTGTGTTAACCTTTTGTCATGATCCTAGATGTGTCTCCGAGGTTTTCAATTTTAATGAAGATTGATTACTTAATTTGATCACCAAGTTTGCTATTAATTTTGAAAGATACTAAATGAAGTTTTAAAGGATCCTCTACGTATTTATTTGAATAGTTCTGACAAAAATAAAAAAGGTTATTTCTATATTACTCTTGGATTTATGGAGACGGAACTTTATAATGTTAGATTCTTTTCTTACTACGTTTAAATCCAATATTTTTTTATCTGTGCTGCCTTTCCTTTTTTCTTCTATCTCCTTTTCTCTCTCTTTCTGTCTCACTTCCATACCTCTAACACTCACTTCCGTACTATCTATTTGTATCAATTTTTCGTTGAGATATGTTTAAGTTTCCCCCTACATCAACTTATGAATCTCGTTTCGTCTCATTTTTATTCTTTCACTTTATTGACACTAATATATGTATATATTGAAATTAGAATTCTGCTCGTGTTGTTGCTGATTTTAATATGGGAGAGAGAGAGGGGTCTCTCTACCAGACACGATTGTGGGATAACAAGATATATAATAGGCGGCCTAGCTGCAACGTGGTAGTTGTCGCGTTTTTATGATGAGAGTAAAATTTTAGTAATTCACCATGAATATCGTCAATCAGAAGTGTATTTATAACTAACAGGCAACGTACAGAACAAGGGAGGATCAGATCCGACTCAACCTTCGTCCAGAGGACACATAATAGAAAATAAGAAAAATGTCATATTAGAGCTGTCCGCGTCCAGAAACACCGGAGATATGCTCTGCAGCATAACGCACTTCGCGACAATATTGTATAAGGTAAACCTCGCAACATACCCGTTTATGTCGAAAACGGAAAATATGGGCAGCACGAGAATGACATCAAGATATTTGATATGCTATAACACTGACTTGACGGCTATCTTGAAAGCCGCGATCTTGGATATAGCGTAAAGTATTAAAATGAGAAGCGGGGTGTATGATATATCAATGTAAGGTAAAATGCAATAAGAAAACCAATGCTGTAACCGCGAAAAACATATGTGTAATGGTATAACCGGGACGAAGTGTAGAAGACTCGGGCAAAACAAACGTTTACCGAAGGACAGAATAATAGGGCAAGACTCCACGACAACGTTACGCGACAAGTAACTGCAACAGTGTGCATGGAAGTGCATCCGCCTTGACACATTATTCTTTTTGAGGATATTGGGATTCCGTTTGGGACAGCTAAAACCACACTTGCAACCCGCGATACGAGCACTCGTTTGGAGACTACGTAAACTACAAAGGACTATTTCTTATGCAACAGCAATTCGGCAGCACGATCCGGAGTGTAGGAGATATCATCTTGGATTGGTGAGCAAAAGCACGACCTACCTGGGATTGAAGCCCACTCCTGGACGACGTTTTGTACGTTTCTTGTTCAATATTCTTGCTGTTTCGTATGAACAAGGGACACATCGCCCTACGTTTGTTTAAACAACACTATCTGAAACAAAGCGTGTACGGATGAGAAGCCCAGCCATGTTCTAGCTTACATTTTATTACGAATGTTTCTTTTCCTTTGCGCGGTTTGCTACACTGTTTCTCGACGGTCTCAAAGAGTCACAATATCTGGGATAGGCAACGTTCTGCCTTGACTCAATGAGTTCCGTGAGTTGTTGAAATCTCCCACGAGAAGGCTAGTTTACCACACAATGAGACGACTCGAATTGTTTCTACTGTTTTCACTTATGGTACGCATGCATGATTTCATTAGGAAAAATATTTGTACTTATTCGCAATCCATCGTTTGTTTTCTGTCAAGTTAAATAATAAATAAGTGTGAGGCTCACGTGTTACTTCTTCGAACACATTCACAATTTCCTTACTATAACGGGGCATCATTAGCATAGCTAAATATTGTATTTTTAATTTATCACGTGGATTTCTAAAGATTATAATATAATGTGCATTTAAACTAGTATCAGGTGAATGTTTTCCTTTTGGAAATAATTTTAGAATAATAAATATTACAGTCAACTTTTTATGATGTGCATACTTTGTAAATAAATTATCAACATCACCATTGGTTTCTGATATAAAATCATCAAGTATTAATAATGAATTTTCTTTTATTCGAAAATCATCCATACCGGGTATTCCCTCTAGAAAACGTATTTTTGCATGTGCATCTAACTTTGATATTACTTTGCCATAACACCATACAATATCATTAAATTTTATACTAAACATTTGACCACACTCATTAAGTACTCGATTTGCAAAACAAGTTTTCCAGCCCTTGACGGACCGGCGATTAAATTAGTAGAGAGCTGTTGAAACATCTTCTACTCAAATGAATGCATTTGCTTTATGTACACACATACACACATTTAACACCGAATTCCATTGGAAGTGGTCTGTAAAAGATGAGAAAGAATATAAAAGAAAAACCAAACGGTTTATAAAAATATCTGTGGGATGCAAGAATATTAAAGCTTGAAATTTTTTAAAGCTCTCGAGGTTTCACATAAGCCAGTCCAATATATAATTAACATCGACTTTCCACGGGAAAGGAGAATATAAATGAAAAACAAACCGGTTTAGAAAAGAAAAATAAATTAAGAATAAATAAGAGATAAATTAAGAAAAAATAAATTAAGTGTGTTACGGCACGAAACGAGACATTCTTACAAAACATTCACTCGTTCGTGGGCCTATAACCATAAGGTATATTTGAACCTTTTCGTATAGGTTCATCGCCAGTCACGTTATGTTCGTCAACACATTTACGTTTTTTGTTGACCTCATGGTGTGTCTTTCTCTCTGTACAGCTAAAGATACGGAACCATGATCTACGGACGACACTATTTGGATTTTCTATTACTGTGGACTCTAATTGTCCAGACACTAATTTATAGAAGAGCTCCTCCGTGGCTAAGCGGTTAGCGTACGCGCCTTTGGCGTGGGAGGCCCGGATTCGATTCCCGGCGGGAGCTCATGAGGTTCGGATTCCACGTTAATCAGTAGGTCCACGTCTCATATAGCCTCGCTGCTGAATGGGACGTTAAACTCAAAGTCAACTCAACTCAACTAATTTATAGAAACTCTCAAAGTTAATTTTCTGAGGTCCTATCCTTTAGTGTAATCCTTCTAATTTTGAGTATGTGCCGAACAGCCTCTTGGGCATTCATTAGCCGCATGGTAGTTTTTTACGCCCAAAGCCTAACTTCCAACCTTCTGGAATTTCATCTTTGAGATCACCCAAATAGTTTCCAAGCGGTAGCAAAGGTCTTTTTAGGGAACATGATACTGTCGGTGTCACAGTAGAATGCTCTGTCTGGTCCTACAGTCGTCAATAGTTCGTACAGTCTAAGTCTAGCCCACGAAGTAATAAATGCGGCTAGTATCACATTGGAAAACTCTAAATGAACGTTTTCAGTTTCAATGCCTGTATGTGATAATTAAATGATCATTAATTGCGAGTACACTTTGAATTTCACACCGTGCCGTTCTTAAATACCTACGAAACGTTGCTTCATCACTAACGATTACAGTATTTAACATATCAGTGCGCTGGCTCCGCTTTCCATATACTGAGTTGAGGTATAGTTGTGCACATTGCCTCAATCCCGGGTGCTTCCTAATGTTATCATAATTCAACTGTATGCTTTCATGGGCATAATATTCCTCGATGTACCTTTGTTTGTCTTCTGTTTTACAATAAGCGGGAAATGAAGAGACTTTCTGCTTGATCTAAAGGAAGGAATTCACATAAGTTCCGAACAAACCACCTGAATTCCTCTCTTCCGGACCCATGAGTTCGAATTCACATATTTCGTGTATATCGAGTATTTGGTAAGCTTTTTGAAGAGCAAAGTGTAACTCTGGATGTGAATGGGGGATGAAACGTATGTGATGCGAGGATGAAATATTTAAATAAATTAATGGAATGACAATGTTGGAGGAAACATCACACACATAAAACAAATGAAATTAATTAAAAGGACCCTGCCTCACTCACAAGTTTAATGCAAAAGAATTTAGATTCAGTCGGTAGAGCTAAAATGTTAAAAACAAAAATTTAGAAACGTTACTTTAATCATGAGACGCTTAGTTTCAGGGTCCACGTAGTTTTAACGCGAGACCTGAGTTAGAAAATTAATCACAAAAACACCTGAAAATTAATCACAAAAATGCGTAGCAGATTCATGGGATTCTCTGGATCATGGCATCTGGCCTGAAAAGAAACATATAGCAAAATTTTGGTAACACATACCTTTCAGCTGCACAAGGGTTGATGAAAGGAGACTCTCCAGATAAGCTGCGTGAATCCTTTTTAATGGGAATCTTGAATTCCGAAACTTGTACTTTTTTACAACATGTATCACACGCAATAGAGAAAAAAATTAGATTTTTAAATTGCACAGCTCAGATCTGGCTACTTTTTACTTTGAGTTCACCATTCGTGCACGCGTTAAAATATTTTCACTGCTGTCTTCATCGTTGTTGTATCACAGTTCCTTCCGTTGGGTCTTCAACCACTTCCGGTTAGGAAGATTCCTGTGCAGGCGCTGGGACTCCTTCGTAGCTCAGATGATGCTCTCACCTTCTGAAGTTCTGGATTACATCTGTAAGCTGGTTCTCTCCCTTTGGACCTCGCTTCTCATCTCCTCTCTTGTGGTCTGCAGGGGACGGTCGTGAACACCCTGGTCATATAGGTCAGTCTGTCACTCATCGGTTCGTTGGAGCGTTGTGCCTTGAAACTTTTGTAGCACTAAAAAGTCTCGCTCTGACTAAACATACAAAATATTTTAATATATTTATACGTAGCACTATACTAAAAATATTTATCATATTCGATATATACAACTTGTAATGAAACCGTTCTCCGATGAGCATTGTCTGTACAAAGCTACTATGACTCAGTCTTTGTACGGGCTGAATATTATTAGAAGAAACGGTCAAGCTAGCTTATTGCAGCTATAACTTCATTCTATCTATATATATGAAGTAACGTTCACGTTCACTTTCAGAAATTCATGTCACAGACACACTAAGGTTTGTGAACTCGTCACTCGTAAAATATTCTTATATCAAATGATTATAACAAGCTCATATTGAGCTTCTGCACTATAACGACACAGACCGAATATGTATTTCGGGCTTCGAACTGGCAATTGTCCGATGTAAACTCAACCACGAGTATAAAGTAACTCACGTTGATATGGTTCGGATGTCGAACTTGATCCCGAACGACGTGCGTTCGACAGTAACTAAAGAACAACTGACCTCGAGTCTCCCAACTTCCTTGTTTTTAACAGAAAGAGAAGTTCATTGTCTCTGAGAGACTCGCGCTGGTTGGAACCACTTTCCAAAACTTGCAAAAATAGGGGTTTGGGTATTCCAACCTCTCAACCACGCTGAATCGTGACCTACTTTCAGCTTGTTTATATACTTTCACTTGCTATTTGCTGAATCTCTGCTTACTCGAAGTAAAGTACATTAATGGATGTTATTCCTCATAAAGAGCATTAAACAAGCTTCAAACTGATATCTGTACTTTATCACACTCACTAAATTTCTGGTTGAAATTGTAACAAAAACACAATCATTATTATAATTAAGCGTTCAACTGCACTCGCGTCGTCGTTCCTGCCCTTGACTGCCACCTGGTGACAGGTTACCAAACTCCCAGCTGTATGACAAATAGAGTTGTGTTGTTGAACGCAGTTATTTTTCAAAAATATGAAGGCATTTAAAATATTTTTCAGTGCATGCAGATTAAAATAAACAAACTATGTACCTTGAATACTCTGTATGCAGCCTCTCAAGGGCTGTCATACCTTGAAACCTGAGAAAAAAGGATTATTAATCTGGCGAGCACCCTTTCTGCTCCCAGTATCGTCTGTGGAGATTAAAAAAAACTTTCGTATGTGTCCTGCATACATGTAACCTTGCAGAACCATCAGCAATCTCCAGACCTACATTAATACAAGCCAATTTTCTTTATTACAACATTCTATCGATCTAATATTAATTTATAGGTCGAAAATATCCAGAAAGTTAATATGTACATATCATAAACAAACTCTTAGCAGAAGCTGAAAACATCTACGACTATGAGTGACATCTATCGTGATTACTAGACAAACTACTTCGACTGCTAGGGTCACTGCTCAAATTTTGAATTTTCCGGGCTCACTGGCCAAGCTGAAATTCGTTAGAGGTGAAGCCACGCTAAAGCTTTGTAGGGCGCGATAAAAGGGAGGAGTTTGAAATCTTCACACTCTATTGTATTCAATTTTTCATGTGAACACGCTAAAATTTCCTGAGTCGGAGCGACATTGTCTTCCTCGACTTTGCGTCTACAAGCGCGCAGAGTGTCCACCTGAGATTTAAAGCACTGCAAATGTTTGTCTATCTCATCCTATATTATATTTGAGATCATCTCTGTTCCTGTTTTCAACGCGAGATAGCAACAGTGCGTAACTAAAAGCGTTCAAGCTTCCTCGCACAAAGGAGAGCATCGACGTCTGCTTTCTTCTAGCTTTTTTTTCTGTGCTTCGCTGTTTCTATGAAACTGAAATGTTACCGTTGCTTCAACTCCTTCGACTCCCTTATCCTGATATTATTTGGCTTTCAATTAATTTATGCAGTCGTTATATGGATTTAAATGAAGTTCTGATGTCACGTACATAATTAATAAAACACACAACTATATATACATATAAAATACCCTTATCAAATCAGCTTCTTCGTAATTATGTAAATTAAATTCAATAAAAATTAAAATCGAATCTAATTAAATTGTTAAATATTCGTATATTCAAAAGCAAAAATTTAATATACAAATTAGCTATATTATAAACATTATTATGTTGATCACATGGAGTGCAATATGTTCCTCTGAGAGCACACTCAGCGTCACTATGGGTACAGTCGTTAGTGTTTTCCTCCTCCATACACGTACAACAGAACCGAGAAATAAGTGGCCTCCCGCAACGTTTCGGCAGGATTGGAAAATATAAGTCTCTTGGATGCATTATAGTGCATTTCAGTACACCATGAATACATTCCACACTGGCAAAGTGCGGCCCCTTATGTATCTTAGGTGAATTAACAGTATATAAATTTCTGATATCAAAATATTTTAACGCGCCATCACCCGTACAATTAAGCTAAGAACGAAACGCTTCAGTGCGTCCGACGTTGTAACAATTCTCGGGAATAAGGAAATTAGGCAGATTAGTACAACGTTCTTTAATAAACCTTTGTACTTCTTTATCCTTCAACCTTGTTATCCCAAGAACATTCCCACATTTCATGTTCTATACTTTTCAGGTACTTACGGCGCAGCACTGTTTGTTTGTATCTTTTTTCCATCGTATTGTTTGAATTATGAGCGCTATGAAGAATGGCGTCACGATTAAAAGGGAAACACCTCTTACAACTGTGGAAAAACCACTCATAGAAGTCAAAGGCAGCGTTGAGTCCGTCGTACCACCCATCAACCTTGTACCTACCAATACACTTTTCCACACCTCTAATAGTATTATGGATTTCTATCCCTAATTGTTCTTCCATATACATAAGCCATTGCATAGCTTTAGTACTATACTTGGCCTTATGATGGAAACCCAACGCGGGAATTACGGGAATGGTATTTTCAGGTAACTACAAAGTACGACATGTACGTATCGCAAGATTTGCAATGGTTAATGAAGTAAAGAAACATACGTACAATGTAAACCATACGTTTTCTCTTCAATAATGACGCTAAATTTGATGATCGCTTCCGCTAGAATTCTAACGTCATTGTCACAATAAGAGAGCATTTCCTCTTTGTGGTTAAATTTCGCGCCACCTAGCGCACGATCTTTGTGCCAGGCCTCCAGTTGTTCTTTTTTCTTCAGTTCAACGGGACTCAGGGTCGTAAACTCAAGTGCGCGATAGGGACCAACATAATTTTGATTTTCTTCTGTATTAAAAATATAGGAAATCTCCGTTCTATAAATTTTCACTAAGGCCTAAAGTTTTGGGTAATTTTGATAGTTTCACACTAACGGAAAAAAGGATCTGAAAAAAATACGATTTCCATTGTTAATATTAAAAATTTTCTCATACTGGATAAGTTACAGTAGGGTGATATGCTGCTCTTCTCTACATTTCTAAGGCAGAAGAGACCATCGTAAAGACGTATTATGAGGGATGCCTACTATCTTGCTAAAGACAGGACGCTCTACTAACATGAGGTTAATAAATGTAGTCACCGTCTTAAAAGAAAACGAACAATTTCCAACATTATCACCTCACGTTTAACAAGGCTCATCGATACCTTTACTTATACATGCGTGACAGATGTGTTTACAACACACGAGCACAACTTCGTGTTCCCTTTCACCGTGCATATTCGGTGCTTTCAACATAGCGTCTAAGTCATAGGCAATGTACATAAACCTATTAGTATGAACAGGGTTTTATCTTCGAACAAAACATGTATGGCTTATATCTACATGCATGCAACATGTCGAACAAAAATGTTCACCACACACATGATTAGATTCTCCATGCCTGTTGTCAAGACACCACAATCAATGCAGACCTTAACATTATCACAAAGAGATCTACCCTTTGTATTACGCTTAACATGATTCTCAAAACATACACCCTCAGCAAACTCTCTATTGCAAGCATTGGATTTAATGTTCGTAGTAGTATATTCGCGTTCGTGCTTGTGTTCGTAAAGAGAACACTGAGTTTCACACTTGTGTTTAAAAGACTCAACATTATAACCTTTCAAACAGTAATAAGAATACTTCCTATTATTGAGGAATGTTCTAATATTGTTAATCGGTTCGAAATTGCCAAAAGTGTCACCTGTCTGATAGTAAATAAGGGCCTTATTTTCTGCATGCTCTCCTCGGTAACTAACTATCTATTCCCGGTTATTTTTCATCCTCCTCATAAATTACAATTTGAAAGTCTCCTTTCAAATAAGATTGGAAAGCATCAACATCTGTAAAGTCACAGCCTCCCTTACTTTGAACGTTAACTCCTGCCATCTCGCACAGAACTTCTCTTTTAAGAAGCCATGTATCCTGATCCCTTTATTTTAAAAGATACAAACCTCGCCTACCTGATGTGTGTTTCGTTATCTAATAAACAATCGCAAGCGGAAGGCAATAAATATTCTTATTTTCTATGCGTATCAAACGCTTTTCCAAATAGTCCTGGTGCATTGAATATTTATTAATAGTAATTGTTTTATTAGTTCTTTTCCCTTCCATACATGCTGTCGGCAAGTAGAAAAGGAAAGAGTACTTCGTTGCTCAAAACAAACTCCTCATTTAAATTTAATCCACGTTCAATTGAGGTAAAGACCGTTCTAGCAGAGAAATCGCCAGTTTTTCTCCATGGAATATACACAGGCTTGTTCGCAAAATAAATTAAATATTCCATATACGCCTCTGGGTTATCAATGTTTCTCTCATTATCCACGGGTCTCACGGCAATTTCATGCTACGTAAGATGAAACTTACGAAACCTTTTTCTGCTTTCTCTCACAACTTCAAAGTTATTATTTCTTTGATTTGGCCCATCATTATTATTATTACTATTTCTACGACTTGTATTACTACTACTACTAATGCTACTAGAACCACTTCTGTTGTTGCTATTATTGGTTCCATATCCAACCAATGTTGGAACAGGGGCGTATGAGAGGCCAGGTTGAGGATCACATTGTTTCCCTTAGCCATGATTAATCTGTACACAATGTTGAGTAGGGGGTTGTATACAGGATTTTGTCCCTGGAACTCTTACGTGAGTGGTCCTCATTTTCAACCAATTTCTTCATTTCTTCTTCAACGGAATTTAGATTGCCAGTCCCATCTACTTTATCTAAAAATGCTAACTCTTCATTAGTTAATTTATTTGTATTATTAAGACTTAAGTTGTGATTTCCTTGAAGGGTCAGGGCTATGGGGTTTTCAGATGGAATTAAGCATTGTTGCGAAACAAACCGCGTCCCAAAATCGGAAAAGTATGACAACTCCTTATCCTTTATTCTGTCTACCTGACCTTCCCCACAAGATAATAAATAGATGTTTTCTGTTAGCCTGAACATAGGTTTCATATGTACGGAAATATCAGTGGACGAGCAGATTTAAAATATCAGCAGCGAATACACAGTGCTGCAGAATTAATATTTCCTTACCTTCGAAAACACTAAAGGCGCGAAGCAGTGCGTCACACTTGTCTGATCCCCAATGTCTTAGCCCTTGCTTCTCTATTACGGGTTTCGAAACGCTAACACCTCTCGGGAAACCGTTCATGCCCCGCACCAGCTCTTGAAGGTAGAGTTCATCCACAAGGTTGAGCTGTTCTTGTGGGCAGAAGAAATCCATCTAAAACAGACGAAAGAGAAACAACTATTTCGAGTTATCAAGCTCACTTTTAATATATGACTAATAATAATAATAATAATAATAATGTAAGAAAGAGAGAGACTAATCAATTCCTTTCAAGCTTCACTTTAAAATAATGACTAAAAAAGAGAGACCAATCACTTATTTTCAAGCAACAGTTAAATATTGTGTAAGAAAAAAAGGATCAATCAGTTATTTTTCTGGCAGCAGTTAAATATTGTGTAAAAGGAAAGACCAATCACTTATTATCAAGCTTAAGTTAAATGATAAAATATAAAAAGCAAAGAGCAATCAAATTAGTTTATGAAAAATGACTAAATTTTAAGTCTTTCTCTGTGAACTAATTCTGATTGAAAACGCAAAGCAAAATTGCAAAATGTATTATTTCTTTTTTAAAAAATCAGTAACCATGAGAAATATAAAATACACACCTCCTAATCTCTGCTTTTTCCCTGGTAAATATGCAAAAAGAAGATGACGTGGTCACGTCGGTACTTTGGCCGCTCAATAATCAGCAAATTGGTAGGCTCTCCTTAGAAAGGTGGATTTCTTTTCTTGTGCTACTGCAGGTTCCACTTCTGGATCGGCAAGGATTAGCTCACTCTAATACAATAATAATAATAGGTCTCAATAAAAATTTTATCTCTTTTAAAATAATCTATATGTTTAAAATTCTCTATAAAAGGTGGATCACTAGGTGTTCTCGGTGCTACCCTAAACGCTGCTTGAATAGTGCGGCGTTGCTGGGTAGTGTCGAGCCCTTACTGCTGTCAGATAATAAAGGAAGTAGTCATGGAGTTCTGTTTGAATACTTACTGGAGAAATTAGTTTTCGACCCTTACCGGAAGTCACAGCTAAGTTCCACTTTTCGAACTCCAACGCTGGAATCCAGGAAAAAACGTACAAATTTGGCAGCAACGCATTATGGCGTTCTGCTCAAGTTTTTTCTCAAAATCTATTTCCTTAAATGTAAATTAATATTTAAATAAAATGTGAAACATAGAACGAAAACCGGTCAAACAATATATCTATTTTGCAATAAGATCGTTAATTTAAAGTACTTTTATACATTCAAATAATCATTTCATAAAATTGAGCACTTCTAGTAAGATCTATCAGCAAGTACCTTCTTGTATGCTCATTGTAAAACGAATCAAATATTTTATTTTGTTTGTTACCTTTTACGATATCAGAAGACAACAAAATGAATGAGTGTCTTGTGTTGTAGCTGAAACAACTTTATCCTATAGTACAATATTTATAATATGTAACGTTTCATTGCGCAATAGTTAAGGGAATGAGCTAAAATATGTACTGATTTCCGGGTGGTGATTCACCTTAAAACATTTGCTTGAGAGTTAGGGGAAACTCCTATTTTATCTCTTACCTATGATGGCATAAAAGGAAATATCAGAAGCGGATAAACAGCTATTATATCACCTTGCATCATTATACCGACATGTTCTATCATGTATGCCGTCACCGATACTAGTAGCGACTGCTGGTGTCAAATTTTTGAACTACTGTTAAGGTTACTGTGAAGTGTTGTTCAGGCCAGATATCCGTGAGTGTAATCTTCATGTTGAGATGAGTAAACGACTTATATACTATATAAATTTATTGTAAATAAACGACCGTTTTAAAATTATTGTAAATAAATGAACATTTAAAACAAATACAGGGATTTAATAATGAATGGAGGCTTGCCTGCTGTGCAACGTTACTGGAAGTCTACCCTCTAATTGCATACAAAATCTTATATATATATATATATAATATAGATATAGATATATATGTATAGTTTCAATGGTAATGCTATAAGATTCTTCCTGAGATCACATTTTTTTAGTATGTTCGGAACTTCTTTATCAGTTCACACAGTGTTCGAATAATTATAAGGGAAATAATTTTAATAAAAAACGAAAAAACAAGAGCAGAGCTTGTAATAAAGCGTTCCGTAAAAAGGATGGAACTAATTTTAATAGTATTTTCTTACTTCACTTATAATATTAGACCCATTCCAAGAAAAATTTTATTCCTTTGCTCTTGAAGGATTCAGAAGTACAGAACCATTACGGGAGTGGTGCCCCTAGTACATAACCTGAACTTTGCATCCAAGCAATCCGTAAAAAGACACAAAGTGTTTAATGTAAGTGTCTTCTGCGATAAAAGCTCCCGAACTAGCATTCCCGAATTCGGCGCTTCGGCAAAAGTTCCTATCCATCGCGTCTTCTGCTGTAAAAGATTTAAGTTGGAATCCCTGCAAAAGCATCTATTCCGTAAAAGTTCAGCATGTGGTCCCTGGCAGGGCGGGTTTGGCGTTCGAGCAACCAGTTCGGATCGTTGTGATGGCTGCAACTGCATTTGAGTTATACGAGAAAGTGAGAAACCGAAAAAAGCAGATTTCAGACAACAAATGGTGTTTTCTTTGGGTATAGAGTTTCAGGTTTGGTTTGTGTTCAGGGGAAAATTGTATTCAGTGAAAAATTGAACCCCACTTCGTTATTTTATTAAGCTTTATCATCCCATTCAAGTTCCAAATATTAACAAAGTATGTATTTTCATCACAAACCATCTCTAAAAGAAAACAAGAAGCAGAAAATATCTGCAAAACTTTCTCTCGAATTTACGTATATGTACAGTGCTGTGTGGGTTATAGCATTAACGTGCAACACTGCATTGAAATGATTAATTGGACGTGCTCTGGCGTAGTTTTTGCTTTTGAAGCCCTTCGTGTATAGCATGCGTCAAAAGTAACACATCCTATAATAGTGTCACAAAAGCTTATACGAACGATCCCATGTGTGCGTCAGTTAGACAGCTTATTTTGTTTGTGCTCTGGCGCTAGGCGCGCATCTTGTGCTTTACAACTTGTTTCATAGTGTCATATAAAGTAGTGTCAAACTCTCTCATGCATAAAAACAATTAAAGCTTTAATGAAACTAGTTTTTAAAAATGCCGTTTTGTTTCCTTTTAATATTCCTTACTGTGTGAATATAGGATGAATATTTGTTAAAGTCAATCAATCTGTTTAGCAAATATTGATCCGATACACACATTAAATTTTCACGTAAAAATGTAGGGATAACAGCATATTTCCCCCTTACCAGCACACATCCTACAAACGAGCAAGCTATGCTACTTTTGTTTGTACGCAACAGAAAACGGAATTTTTGCGAAAACCGTAGACAAATAATAAGAATACGAAAAGTTAACGTAAATTAAAAAAACGGAAAATCAGAAAATCGGAAAACAGAAGTCATCGATCGTGAGAAAGTTTCTCGGAAAACGGAAAATCAGCAAAAATTTCTTTTCAAAACCCATTTTTGTTTTAGAAAATGGCCATTCATAAGCTATATAACTTTAATATTTTTTTGATTTGTCATTTCTTTTTATTTGACTTATATACCGTACAACACCGATATTTTTATATTACCAGCATAAATGTAGAATTGATATGTTTAGCAAATATTGATTTTAAATATATAGTTTGTAGTGTCCAGCAAATGTTGCGAGATGCAAGCATATTATAATGAAGATGATCTTCCAGCAGAGCAGCAACATAAGCTGGAAACAAGCAGGATACTTTGGATGTTTTCCTAACTCAAAACCAGCAGAAGATGCTCATCCATCAGTTCCCAGCAAACAAGACCAGCAACTTCCATTATAACCAGTAAATGCCAGCAAAGTATTTGGCCGGTTCCAGCAGAAAAAAATATTTGTAAAGTTATAGTACAGTTGTGTGATCACTTTTTGTTCTCTCCTGCTCAACAACTTGACACTTCATCACCAGGGGATTCGGCCAGTTGCAGATACTTTTTACACTAGCCATGTTCCTAGTCTTTAATAAGAAGCAAATCACTACTGTTAACATGTCGTCGTGAGAAACTTCTCATAAATTACATGGCCTTCTTGTGTTGTACACTAAGTATCCATTGTGTCTAGTTTTACGTGTTGGTAAGATTTATGACCGATATGCAACACATCTTCAGGGTATATGTCCATGATATGTTATGCTTATGAGAGTCTCACTGCTAATGACTTTGAGTGGCCGTTTCTTTGCTTATTGGAAATTCTTGCTCTTCCACCACGGCTATATATTCTATCAAAGTTTGACGTTTGGTTGGCGTCGCTCGCAATACGGTGTACGAGGTATATTACTAGAGCACTTGATTTTAATGTTTTGTGGACGATTACAAACATGAATATCATGTTGACTGTGCCTTCGATGCGGACTTAATTTAGTCTGATATTTAGTCTTAGTTGCCTTTGTCCGTTATTTACTGTTGACTGAAAGCAATTAGACTTCGCCTCCGCCACACTCTTCAGTTTTCGCTAGGTCGTGTACTCATTTTCAATTTCTTGGAAAATATCATAACCTTAGAGAACATATTTAGTAAACACGCCGTAGTGGAAGCCATTTGAGAAGACATCAGATTCAACAGGAAAACTTTGTCGTAGTTCTTTGCTGGGTGTTGGAGTACACCATCATACGGGGAATAGACCGTCCCGACACAGCAGCCAAGAACGCTACTTTGGGTGAGGTACTTGTGCAGCATATCCCGTGTCTTGACCTTAGTAGCTCCTTCCAATTCTTACTACCAAACGAAATGAAACAAGGCCCACCGAATTAAACCTGGTTTTCGTAATTAGCAAACGTCACGTGCCGTTCGCCGAGTATCAGTGATTCTAACACGCTTGAATGTCGGACACTCGCATCTGACATATTCCTATCCTGAGCGTGGCGCTATCCGTTCGTATTGCGAAGATTCAATCGCTCCAATGAATCTTGAGAACGCCGTAGTAGAATGTTCGAGACAGTCAGACCGTTTGCCTTAACATGTAAATTAGGGTGTGTGGGAGAATGTGATCTCATTGACAGTATTCTCACATTTGTTCGTGCGATCCCAATTGTTATTTTGCTCTGAGGCATTTTTGATTCATTACTTTCTACTTTTAGAGTTTCTTTTGTTTGCTAATTTTTAGTTATTTTCTTGTAATGTATTTTATTTGTTGGTTAATCCTTTAATTTGGTTTTATATTACGGTGGGCGCACTTGGGTCAAAAAAGTGTAAAACCGCCTTCTCGGGCCAGCCACCCTGAATGAGGTTTTCCTGGGTTTTTCTTATTCACACCAGTCAAATGCCGGGCTGGTACCCAACTTACAGGTCCCAGGCCGCTTCCTTCCTTCCCCAATCCTTTCTTCCTTCCCTTTCTTAGGATTGTGTACTCACCGAGTAATGTTATCCCTCAAACGTGACGGGCTAAATGGCTTTAGATGCCGACAGCCCAGAAATCTACGTAAATCCTAAATCTTTGATTTTATATCACACTTGAGTTTCACTTTTTTAATAAATTTTATTATGAACTTTTATTTTGCAGCTTGTGTCGGTCGTTGGCCCTATCGTAATGGGAGCAAATATCATTGCTGCTGACGTCCCGAATGAAATTCAATCATTCAATCAATAAATTATTTTTGTTGTTTTAAATCTGACACCTCAGAACAAGTAGCGAATCATACTATAAAAAGTAAAATATTCTTTTAATTATAATGTGATGAAGAAATTGAGAATGAAGAATACAGTTAAATTTTGTAACTATTTTCTGCAAATTTAAAGTAGGCTTGGCTGGTGAATGATTTTCTTCTCAGCCTTAATTTATATGAATATTTAGTAAGTATAAGCTAATACGAATGTCTTTTTCTCTTGACAGGTATGAACTCAATAGTTTTATACGTAGGTCATGAACTTACTCATGGTATGTACCCTTGGGCATGGTCGACAGTATCTGAATCCCATGCAGAATATCTACTTATGAATCTTGTGGGAACTTCATGGTGGATCATTATAGCACTCATTCTGTATAAGAAGAACCTTTTTTTGTCCATTTAAACTTCGTTTCTGTGTTGGTATGGTGTCAATATAGTGGTTATATATCTACCTAATTTTCTTCTTTTTTTCACCATATTGCCCTTCAAGTGTTATATATATTAAGTTTCGGGTTTAATCAGAATCTTTTGTTGTTTTCAACGCCAACATTACTAAGTGGAATAAGCGTCTAGCAAAAAGGAAGTACACAGGGGTCGCAGAGGCCAAATCCCGAAATTCCGACTTTTCTGTAAGTTTAGTATAATTTAAATGATGTATTTTATAACACATAGGTGTGTTGTTTCATTTCAAATGTACCTACATACACGTTTGGTAATGAGAGTTGTTGGCTTCATGGAACATTGTGCTAGACTCTTTCATTCCTCGTTATTTAGTGATAGTGAAAGAAAGGCTCAATAACGCCTCTCCACTGGTGAAATCATATCTAATAGAAATACGTAAGGGAACTGAGTATATAATTGTAGAAAGAAAATTTAAATACCAAACTGAAGCTTTCACGTTACATGAAATAGACAACGTATTAGTGTACATAAAATGTATGTGTATGTAAAATTTGTAAAAGAACCAAAAGCAAACAGAAAAATCAATTTGGAAAGAAACATATAATATAGAGGTGAAATTTAGAACAAAATTATTTCAGAAATGCTCGGAATACAGAAATGTAACCGCTAATAAAGAAATTACTAGGAATTTGTTTACGGAAGAGGATTTCGTGTTTTGTAAGAGAGTAAGTGCTGGATAGGGGTTTATTTCAATATTCCAATACTGCATAAGTAGCAAAAGATAATCCAAAGAATATATAAAAGCATTTAAAGTACGAAGGTATTAGCTCTAAGGAGGGTTCCAGTGATAGGCAAAGTGTAAGCATTAGTTTGCATAAAGTAAATTTTGCCAATGTAGATCGTAAAGTCGTACCACCAAAACGGGTTAGATCTGAATATTATCTTGAGGTTGTAACATCTGCGTACGCTTCCTCAGAAATATTTAACTTTGTAAGTTTCCAGAAGCATAATGGTAATAAATATAATGTAGTGCCTTTAGAAGAAAAATAAATTATTTTCATTGATTTGAATTGAATCTGAATTTGTAAATTTTTTATAAATTTTTCGTCGTGTAACCTAACATGCATGTACAGAAACTGAAAATTGAATGTGCCTGGTGCTGTACAGTTTCATCATCTTTACAATTCAGCCATCAGCAGGTACTGTTAATCAAGCTAATATCGAATTTCTTGACACTGAATTTCAACAGGTTGAGGAAATACAGTATCTTATTATAAGCTAAATGCAGTAAAAGGAGAAAAAATGACACATGTTGCCAGTTAAGTTACAAATTTAGTTAGACAAGGCGAAGGAGTTTGTGTCTTCTTTAAATAATATGGTTGTAAGCGGAAGTGGCGCAGGAAAAGAGTTATATTAAGTTTTGAATATAACTCAGCTGTTCAAGAAAAACATAATGGGCAGAGTGTTGTGGTATCCACACCCACTGTTGAAGCGGATGGTGTGGCTACTACGAAATGGTTGAAACGAAACAGCAATCCGCTGTTCCCAACATACATTGTTTGTTTTGTGAAGGGTTGAGGAATATTGTTAGGGTTGGCAAAAAGAACGTTCATATTTGAAATCAGCACACCTAACTTAGGGTAAACGAGGTGTTATTATCAATGCAACAAAAATATTGTTCCCCAGCGTAATACGTGTTCCACGAGCATTGAGCGACGTTTTTAGGAAAGTATCTATAACAAATTTAACTTACGGGCCCATGTACTCCAATCAAAACTCAATCACAAACAAAACAAAACTTTTCACTAGACTGGGAGAGCACGGGTCAGTACTAGTACAGGTTCATGTTTAATGGCGTGTCTATTTGATCTACCGGTGAGTTAGGGCTAGCTGGACAATGAATCTAGAGTCTATCCGAACGCACATATAAGTAGGGGAGCAACGGAACTTTGACCATCAGCTTCCTATGCAGGCCAGTTATTTCTGGAGTGGACCCGGGCTGAAGCGAAACTTACAGAAGCAAATTGCCAACTTCGAGGGAAGCAGACTTCTACCATCAGTTTCCTGAGCCGACCAGCAGTTTATGATATGTCCCCAGGCTGACGCCAAGCTTTCAGAAACAGAATGCCAGGTTAACCAAGAGAATGAGGTATAAAGATCTCACTGAAAATCGGTCAGAGCGAGCGAGAGAGAGAGACGGCAAGCTTTACCAGAATTCAACTGGGAGCTTTCGGTTAGGTCGTACCTAAGACATTGCGGACTCCGCCTAGATAGCACGACCTTGATAGACCATAAAGCAAAGGGCGCAGGGTGCCAAAGAAGCCCAAAACATGAGTTTGAACACTTCATCTCAGATTACCAAGATCATACATTGATCCGTACACCTAACCAAATAGTAGCTCAGCCGAGGGTGGCGGGGCTGACCGTGATTAAGGAAGAAGCGTTCTGCTTTGCGCGTGCATGTCTGTGGTTGAACCTCGTAGTCCGTGTAGTTGGATGTGTTACCCAAAAGCTTTGAATAGACTTATTACATGGAATAATACAATAATGTTACAAACAATAGTAAGTATGACAATTGTTAATACAATAAGGTTTGACACATAATTATTGATCACTTTATATATTTCATACAAAGAACACACATTATTAAAACATATATAACCTCTATGTTTAAAAAGAAGAAAAATATACTTCTTTATCTACCTCCTACAAAGAAAAGTGAAAGATTTCTAAAACATACTGATTATACTGGCTGTTTCTTAACAAAATTTTAACACTAATAATATTAATAATAAGATTGCATAGAGTATATATTGAGTTGTGAAACAAAGATGTTAACTTTGTTGGTTGAAGGAGTTCGTTAACAATCAGATAGTTTAACTTGAGATCAGCGAATGGGTACATAACAGACGAAAGCAAAGAAAGTAACAAATCCCTCGCTCTGGCTAACAGAAGACAAAAATATTCAACAAAAATTCGTATTGAAAATGAATAATTGAAACCCTAATTCTTTTGCGAAAGTACTCATGCAAAGAGAAGAAAAGAATTATTATGGATTTGCGGTCACTACACGTTAGTAAACTATGTACAAATAAGCAACTTGAAAATGGTAGTAATAGCAGAGTTAAATGCAAGTCTTGTATTACTATTAGTGATATGCCATCAGCTAATTATGATGCAATAATAAAAATAAAGCACATTGACTATTTGGGAAAGCAAATAAAACCAGGAAGCAGCGCAGTGTTACATTCAAACGACGAAAGAAATGTATGCATAGTGAAAACTCACGAGAAGAAAAGTAATATAAATCTTAAATCAAATATACAAAAACTAAACCAATGTCGTAGTCCAGGGGCTGATTAAATTTTCTTTAACATACAGAGAGTAGTCGGGAAGTGGAAGTACCCCCCTTTAGTTTCAACAGTACAGTGTTAGTTATGGCAGAATGTCTGTACACATTTACCTTGAAGTCTTAAGAGTCATAAGCATCGGTGTGATCACCATTCATGTCGTAACACAGCTAAATTCTGCACCAAGTTCTCGCAAATGTTTTGCGGAAATACTCTGGAGCTACGATGGTGAAGGCGTGTTTCACAGCTGCTCGTAATTCCTGCATTGTGTGATATCAAATGTTTCTTACTTGTTGCTTTATGAAACACCAAAGAGCATTGTCTGGTGTCGTCAGAACGGAAATTTTTCGGGACCAGGTAAAAGGAGCTGGTAAATGTACACAACCTCTTCCAATCCAGCGGCCAGGAATTCACTGCAAATAATTGTTACCAAGCAGAAAACAGTAGAATACAAATGAACATGGATAGCAATGTTGCCAGATAATGTCAAGCAATGTTACCAGACAATACGAAGCAATATTATCAATCCTAAAACCGTCAGAAAATACCAATTAGGGGTTACGCCCACTTTCAGACCACGCTGTAGTTATCACAAATATCGAGAAGCCAAATTTTTGTTTACAGCTACTCCGTCCCAAAGCAAACGAGTGACAAGGACGTAATAGCTTATAAGTTCATATTGATTCTGTGTTGGTAAATGATACCATTCGGGTAAGCAAGCATAGAATGAAAGAATCTTAATAGCTGGTCTGTTAATTTTATAGATATTAGACATTTGCGATATTTTTTGCAACACCGAAGATTAAAATTCTCTACATATTTTCTAGTTTATTTGTTTTTTTATCCTTATCTTACACATTATGCTTTTTATGTTTACGAACTATACAAATTGGTTAAACACAATTGCAGAATATGAAAAGCGAAAAGAGTTAAGAAGAATAGCATAATGCGTTAGTATATAAAGAAATATACAATTAAATTTTGAAAATAATAAAAATATTTACTTAAGCGTTGAAATTATAAACGCTTACAACAATTAACAATTTCGTTTCCATAAAAAGATACGCCTTATCAAACTCCTTTGAAAGTGGTAAAGTGTCGAGGACCGATGACCCGTTGCCACGTCGAATTGAAATAGATATGCGCTGTATTAGGATAGTTGTGGAACGAACTTCGCCAGAAACGCAAGAAATGCGTGCTTCTAACTCCTTAATAAAATCAACGGTTGTTGAACCCCACGCCCCAGTATTTTCGCTACCACTCGCAATGAAAAAAAGTGTTCAAGAAGTTCTTATATCTGTTTCTTTCCGGACTCTCTGCGATTAGCAACAGTTTCAGCGTTCGTTATAGAGGAAGACTTGAACGATCTTATGTATCAGGACACGTAAAGTCTCATATGTAACGTTACCATTCAACCATGGAACAAATGTCATGCCATCGAGTAGCTTTCCATCCGAACGTAAGCAACTAGCACATTCTCGTATTGAACGAAGGCCAGCACTGTTGAGGGAGGAGTCATTAATTGTGCATGAGTATCTGGCGTACGCAACGTTTTTTAATCCATGACACGCCATGTATGCCAGCGTTAGCTAACCGATTTTACTGAGTCAGAATGGAATATAGTTAGAGCAGCTTTCCCTTTGTCAGATATTCTGAAAAGTTTTGAGCCTCTTGAGCGATGTCATTGAATAATAACGCAATTTGAATCCTGGCAGCTAATTAATATTATCTCGCTCACTCTATGGCCTATGGAACCTGGAGGTTCAATGCCGCTTTCATAAAAGCTCTCCATTGACTTCTATTTTTAACCAATTGATTCCAGATTCTACTTTTTATTCCTATTTCAGCGAGATCCATCTTAATATTGTCCTCCCATCTTCCCCTACGTCCTCTTAATGGTCATTTCCGATTAGACTTCCAGTTAAAACTTTGAAAAAGTTCTTACTTTCATTCTACATGACCTGACCTTCCTAGACTTGACGACCCGAACGATGTTTGGTAAACCGTATAAATTATGTAGTTCCTCATTATGAAGTTTCAGCCATTCCCCATTCGCGTTCCTCTTGGGTCCGAAAATTCGTCTAAGGACTGAAAGTATTTGAGAAGAATATTCTTGTTCTCAAATACTTTCAGTTTATATTTCCTTAGAGTAAGCGACCATGTTTCGCAACCACACAGAACAACAGGCATAGTTGTTTTATTTATTTTAAGCTACAAATTTCTCGACAGCATTTGCGACGGCAAAAGTTTTTGGGTGGCACCACCACAACTATTAGAATGGGTGGCAACCTAAAACAGAATAATATATCACCGTGAACAGAAGTGCATTCACATTTGCAATTTTCCACATACTTCAACGGTAGACAGCCAACAATGCAGTGCGGGTTGCTTGGTTGGAAAATAATTAGGATTCTACAAGGGATCTTTCTGTTCAAAAGATAGTGTAACAAATTGCAAAAAGAGTAGAAAATCCATGCCTCTGTAACGAATAAAAAATTGGGAAGAAGACACCGTTTCATTATCTACAGAGTGATTGATATGATGAGAAATTTACAAGGTGTAACGCACATTAGAAAATTAAAAAATCTAAACAAAAGTGCAGTTGCACAAAATAGAATATTAGCTTCAGGTCCTTTAATTTAGAATAATTGTTCAAATGGGAATCTAGTTCTACTAAATCGGGGGGAATTATTTTTAATATTATTATCTCAAAAATGACGAGTATTCTACATCATATCGGAAAAGTAAATAATTTCTCATCTAAAGTTCAAAATGCGAAATACAAATGCGCTAACTAAGGTTTATATAGTAGTTAATTATGTAATAAGAAAAGAAGGTAATTCTTACTGTATGATTTGTATATGGTCAAATAGAGTTGAATACAAAATCTAAGCAAGTGAATTTTCGATACGACTGATAGAAATTGAATTACAACAAACTTCAAAATAGATACAAAAATATTAACCTTAAATATATATATATATATATATATATATATATATATATATATATATATATATATATATATATATATATATTTAATATATATATATATATATATATATATATATATATATAAAGAACTTACTAATTTACTGTATAAATTGAATAATAGGAGATCTTCCAAATTCAACAACGAAATACACCACCTTAAATGACCGATTATCACATGTTGATCACAATCAAAATGGTCAAGAGTAATGAAACTTACGTCAAAATCCTTATTCTTACTCAAACACACTTCACGATAAGAAGATATATATATATATATATATATATATATATATATATATAATTTCATATAAGGATTTACTCTATATAACAATTCTGGTATAACTTCACGATTAATTATACTTGGAAAACTTCAAACTCAAACATTGTAAAGACAATTCTCCTCCGATTTTGACTTCACTTTTTAGGCGATGTTGCACCTAACCCTCTCCGAACTATTATATTTAGCCCAACACCAAGCTTTCAAACGTAGAATGAGTAATTCCAAAAATGACCGTTGGTGCTGACTGCCAAGCGTACGGAGAACGACACTAAGCTTTCTCCCGACAGTAGCTGAAAGCACTACAGGGTAGGAAACTAAACCAAATTATCCAGACTCTCGAGATACTTTTTTTAAAACTACGGAATAGAGATTAAATCTCTAACCGTTACACACATCCCTTCGTCCATTTAAAAAATGCAATTTTTTATAATAATAATCTAGTTTTTTTCTTATGTCGTAAATGTATAACAACCTTTAAGCTAAATGCTATTACGAAGTTATATTGTTGTCGAATAATTTTAATTACTATTAACTATTTTAAGCTAACCCAAATAAAAAAACCAAAAAATAAATAAAATTAAATCCAAAACTTAAACAGAATAGAAATAAAGAAAATTCCCAAATAATAACTACGTAAAATAATAATTCTACTGTATGACAACAATGTACATTCATAAATCATAAATACATAACCAAACTACATATCCAAAATTATACAAAATCTGCTCCATATTATATATATAAATTGATCTATTTTACAATAAATAAGAAGCTGAATAATATGGAATATAAATATATAGAATTTTATCATCATATAAAACTTTAAACATATACATATATCATACCAACACCTGACAATTTTAATTCTTCCCATTATTTCAAATCTATATATGTGGGAGTATGAATAGTTATCTTGATGGTAGATTTCTTCAGATATTTCTAATTTTCTCAATGACTAGATGATAAATTATGATCGTGATGGGCTCATTCATTCCATAACATCCACATAATGAGGCCAAATACATAAATATGGAATAGTCGAACCAGCGATTTTACATCTTCCAATTTACATTAAGATCTTTGTTATTCCTGAAAATAAAAGTAGTTTAGTATATGTGTACACATTAATTTAAAGTTTTACAAGTTAGAACATTCAAATGATAACAATCATACTACAATGCCTAATGACTGAGTTCCGGAACAATACAAATAAATAACATTTATACAAGAATGATTTCATGATTTAACTATATACATATGTAAAAATGCACTATGAAATTATGATGTATTTCTATAGAAATATCTGCCGATACCATCAATTTTACATTAATTTATCTCACTATAATAATTTACAGATTTGTAAAAACATATCTCTATGATCGTGGTACCCTTAATTTCTTTGTTAAAGAGACGTGACATTTCCTAATATCACGCTCGTCCGAATAATTTTGTACCTGGACGGTATTTTTCGTTAACAACTTAATAACAGTATATGGCCCTAGCCACCGATGACATAAGCTTTTAGTAACCTTATCTCCAAGGGAAGATTGGAATTGGGACTTAATTAATAATTTATCTCCCACCCGATATGATGACACTACTGCTTTTTTTTCGTATAACTTCTTTCTACGCAGCCATGCTCGTTCCATATTCCGCAAGGCATTCAACCAGATATTTGGATCCCTGTGTCGAATATCAAGTGAATCAACATTCCATTTCACATCTAGTGGATCAAACACTGGATATGTATATACTAATTTCATCGGACTGTGTTCTGAGCAGACAGATGTATTCAAAGAAATTTCAATTTCATGAATGCCTTTGTCCCAATGATGTTGCTTAGTTGCAAAGTATGCTTTCAAAGAGTCCTTGATAACCCGTATGTATCGTTCACTTGCGTTACTTCCACTGTGGTACGGTGCTATTCTAATATCCCTGATACAGTTTGCATACAAGAAATCCTGGAATCTTGCTGATACGAACACAGAGTGATTGTCATGGCATAAGGCTTGGATAAATCCATGACGGCACATCAACTTGTGTAGCTTATTAATGATAACCTGGCTAGATAAAGTTCTAAAAGGTTCTAAGAAAATTCCTTTCGTAAAAGAATCTACAACAGTTAAACAAAATCGGCCCGAACTGGACTGTAGAAGTGGTCCAATGACGTCACAAGACCATCTTCCGTTTGGAAACGTCTCATAGGTTGATACCAACTGTCCCATAGGTTTAGTATTCTTACTTTTGGACTTCTGACACTGAATACAAGAAGTCACATAATCTCGAATTTCTGCTATCATTTCTGGCCACGTATATCTCGCACAGATCTTAGAAGCACATTTAGAAAAACCCAAGTGCGCCCCAGGAAGAATATAAGAGTGGTAGAATTCAATGATGTTTCTTGATAAACTCCTGGGCAAACAAATCTTGTAAGGGTTCTTCAAAGCTTTAGTACGCTTGCATATGATATCCTTCAAAGTTTATATCCCTGAACCTCCTCTCTATCTTTCAACCTACCAATTATAGGCCTCAATTCGGGATCCTTTTCCTGATGATCCTTAATAGAAAGTTATGCATAAGGCATATTCCATATATACACCATAAATAGGTTAATGACCTCTTCTTCTAATGAGGGGTCTTCATTAAAATCTTCGAAATCTTCTATGTTGTGTATACGTGATAAGAAATCTGCAGGTGCATTTAAGGACGAAGGTACACTCTTAACTGTAAAGTTAAATTCAAAAAGCCTATATAATAAACTAGCATATCTCTTAACTCTTTTCAAGTTTCTAAGAGCATAAGCTAGACCCAAATTATCGATTCTCAACTCAAAGGGTTGATGTAAAAATGTACGAAAACGTTCCATGGTTTCTAAAGCTGCAACGAGTTCAGGTACAAAGATTGGCTTGTTTACATCATACTTTTTAAGCTTCCTAGAATAAAAACTTACAGGAACTAATCTATTTTCAGCATCTAATTGTGAGATAGCGCCTCCTATTGAATGACTTGAGGCATCACTTGAGATAACGAAAGGCTTATTTAGATCAGGTAATTTCAATATTACATGACTTTCAAAACATTCTTTCAATCTCTTAAGAGCTACATCTTGTTCTTCTTTCCACTCAAAGGGAACCTTAGGAGAACGTAGACGACTGATTGGCTCTATAATTTCTTGAAAATCTGGTATATACCTACGACAGTATTGAGCAAAACTACACAAGGCTATCACAGCGCGCCTATTTTTTAGGGTTTGGTAGTTTCCTTATTACTTCTAATCGAGCTGTATCTAAATACATTTTACCATTTTCTATTATTTGACCTAAATAAGAAATTCGTCGTTGAAAGAAACAATACTTATCTACTGACAACGTTAATCCACTCTGAGCAAGTTTACTCAGGACTAAATCTAATGTTTTCATATGTGAAGGAATATCAGAATTGGCAATTACCACATCATCTGCATACCAACTTACTCCTAGATCTTTCAGAGGATACAAAATATCTGTTATCAATTTACTAAGTAGAAAAGATTCAGAGGCAATGCCAAATGGAACATACTTAAACTCAAATAATCCTATATGTGTGAGGAATGCAGTATATTTATATGAGTCTGGGGCTAATCTTATAGTGTGATAAGCTTTCTTTATATCTATTCTAGATAGCACAACACCTTCTGATAATTCTGCTAAGACATCTTCAATACGTGGTGTATATTGAGTATTGACTATTAGTTCTTTATTCAGATCAGTATAGTTGACAACTAACCTCTTAGAACCATCCCTATTTCCCACTAAAAAGTATGGGAAAGCATGCTCACTTGAACTAGGTTGAATAATATTTTGTTCCAATAGTGAATCTAATATTTTGTCTAACTCTCTTTGTGCAACCCTGGACATCGGATATGCCTTATGTCTAATTGGTTTATAATCATTAAGTTGAATATTATATTGAAAATGAGGAACTTCTCCTACTCTATTACAAAATACACTAGGATACTTTATACTTAACTTTTTTATATATTCATCCAAACTAGGATCTTGTTCTAGGAGAATTGGATCCACTGTCATAGCTGGTGGTCGGTCATCATTCTCCAGGATCTGGAACATTTAGGATGAACACTCACAATCATCTGTACTGGCAGAAGTACCTAAGTTCAGCTTGGCTGGACTACCGGGAACACTGCTTGGCTTAGCCTCCATCCATATTTCCTGACTTCCAAATAGCTGACTGGAACCTTGGACTGGACTGGCACCATTTTGGAAAACCGCTTCACCATTTTCACCACTAGTCCTGCTATCATATCTAGGATCGAGATATCTATTCCCATTGGACCTAAATTGGAATCTCGGATGATGAAGATTTGAATTAAATGGATCATTATTATTGTCAATACACGATACTGATTTCCAAAAAGACGCATGTTCGATAAGAGGTTGAAGTTCCAAATCACCATCATTATCTAATAAAGAATTCTTCAAATATTTAATGTTGGCAACACTACACTTCAGAGTAGCAGAAAGTTGATTAAAATCTATCCGATTTTTATTACAAAAAGAAGTTTTATGTTCTTCTCTTGAATCATTATCACTGGTATTTTCTTGCACGAAGATGGCAACACTGTTACTCTTTGAACATGATTGGAGAACATCATGTTCGGATGTTAACTTATGTTCATTCACATCTCTGGATTCTTTAAGTTCCAAGTGTAGACGTGGATTTCCATTGCCAGTAAGAAAGGATTAAGTCTGGCAACACTGTGTACCGAACCTAAGATATGGTCTAAGTCCCCAACCTTCGAAGAAGTTCGATGAATAAAAGAAGTCCGAAAATTGTTTGTACCATTCTCAACTAATGATGTATTCACTATAGAACTGGCAACACTGCTGTCACTCTGGACTGGAACTCCAGATGTACCATCTCTTCTATCCCATAAACATTTTCCATCTGTGCCTCCCATTGATTGATGATCACCATAGCCACTTGGAGAAGGTAACGCCCAACTACTAGAAGATGTTCTCGGTTTATATAATGTAGGATGCTGTCTTCTCATCTGTTGATGGTTGGATGCTGGATGGGCCACTGATGAAGTTAGATCACTGTTGATGTGAAGATGTGATGGACCACTGATCCCATCATGAGTACGCAAGATCCTTTTCTTCTATATATGAGACACTCCTGTTTCTCTATCTGATGTGGCAACCCTGTGCTCCATAGACCTATCAACGCGGCCATAATAAAGATTAGAGGGATGAGGAATAACTTTATTAAAGGGATTTGAGGATTGAAGATCTCTGGATGCAAGATGTATCTGCTGTCCATTCGGCTCCATCTCCCTCGTAGGGTTGCACTCAGAGGAACCTACCTTAACGGTGCTCCTTGCATCATCTTCCTTCCCTAAACACACATTTTTATCTTGAATATTCATTAACTCAGAATTCAAAATTATATTTGAAATGTTAACACTGTCACTGAATGTTACTTGTTCCGCACTTTCAGAAACACTATCAATGTCATGTGAATTACCCGAGGACGAGTTTTCGTTACACTCATACCGTAAAGGTATATTCACTCTTTCCATTCCAAGATATAACTGATTGTTTTCAATATATACTCGCGCCTTTAACATTTTCAATTCGTTTATGCCTATCAAAAATATAGGTTTAAGTTCAGGTACTAAATAAAATTTGAGCCTATATACTTTCTGATATAATCTCACTGGTAACCACACCACACTGTCTAACTTGATTTTCGTGTTTCCTACACCAACACCAATAAATTTTTCTGTGCATATCTTGACCGGTCTTTTCAAAGATCTATTCCATTTTAAAAAGCTCTCTTTTTTTACTAGCGAAGCGGAAGCACAACTATCGATGGCGCCCCAACCCTGCGCACCTAAAATGTAACCTGTTATAAAAGCCGCCACTAGTTTTCTTGAGTGCGATGTCAGGACACAATTTGCATTATGTTTTTGGCTTATATTGTTCTCTGCACTAATTTCTGGCTCTATTCTCAAGGATTGAGATCGAACTGAGGTCCTGTCAGTTTTGAAGGTAGAACCTTGCCCACTCGCATATTTCTGTCTATCATTACTATTAGTCATAGCTCTATTAACACTAACGAATCTACGTCATAGATCACACTGAGCTACCAGATGCGGACCTAAACATTCAAAACACCGAGGTGTTGTTTTCTTACGTCGAATTGCAAAGTTCGATCTTTCACGCCTGGCACTTACCAACGATTTATACATGTCAACATTACGCTGGTGAACGCTGTATTTCTTTAATTCCTGCACAAATACTGGTAGAGATGAGGGTATATTATATCGAAAAACCTCATGTGTGACTACTGGGTTCAAACCCCGCAACAATATGTCTCTCAATTTATCGTCCTGCATACCGCCATAACGAATCGTAAAACTGTCTATCACTTTGTTTACGTATTCCAACACACTTTCTCTAGTCTGTTGTAAACAGTAAATATATTTATGATAATATTAGTAATATATAACAGTAAATATATTTAATTCTCATACTTGTCATTTGGTTTCAAAGCAGTCACCATTATCTGGTAAAGCAATTTTGTTCGCCACGATTCATGAGTTTTGTAACAAAACACGTCAAGAAATGAGCTAAATGAAGGCTGCAAGAGTTTATATCAAAGTTGAGTATTGTAAGCTAGTGACAAGCATGTAATAACGTCTCGTATTTGAAAATAATGTTAGCTACTTTTAATTCACTAACTGGTATTAGATTTAATTCAAGCTTAAAGAATTGGAATGAACAAACTGAGTGTAACAAAACGTAAGAAGAACGGACGAGATTCGAACCCTGGACCACCATTACAAAAATCCTGTTCACTAATCCCTCACCTAACATCAACTTCTATAAGTTTTAAATTTGTAAGCAAATGATACCATTATACGTTTGTGCAATCAATGTTTTGCTGTTTTCCTCTTCAAGGACGTAATATGTTTACGATGATTCGTTTTTTTTTTATTAGAGCTTCTAGAGAGATGATTTGTGTTTGAGTATCGGATCTTTTGTTTCCTTTAACCGACAGTTCTAGCAAATACAACTCAATTGAAACAGCTGTAAAAAAAAAAAAAAAAAAAAAACTAGTACTGTCTTAGAAAGTATTCCTAAAAGGAAGAAACTCCATCGTGCACCCTGAACAGTGACGGGAGTGCGTTGAACGAGGCGAACAGCAAAATGGGGTCCATTGAGGATTGGTAACTCCACTTTGAAGGGTTTTAATTAATTTCACACTTTTTCCTCAATGTTTAAAATGTAACTACTTAACCTTAGATGAAAAGGAAGTTGTGAAGGAGCTATAGACTGGGAAGTCTACCGAAAAGATTTATCACGTCCTTGCAGCAACTATTTGCAGCAAAAGGGAATAAGTACATCAGACCTAAGTTTTCAGAAACGCTAAAAAACCTTCCCGAGGCGTATTTGTATTTGTTTCAACACGTGTATAACTGATTAATCGTAGCAAAAGAACTGACAAACTCTAAGACAAGAAGACGAATCTTGTATTGTAGCACTGCAATTGGTGAGAAAAGCTTAAAAGTGGAAAATATATTTTTATGTACTTATTCCCTTTTTCCAATCAGTCAGTTTGATAGCATTCGTTCCCCTTTGTGGCTAGCTAGCACAGGTCATTCGCCACCACGTATTGCAAGTAATTTGGCGGATGCGTTCTTCCCAAAACTGGAGTGGAGCGGAAACAATGAATGCACATGTCGACAACTGTGCTCAAATTTGCGTATAATTGGCTTGCTGTAGCTTTTATTTTTAAGGCTGATTCTTCTTTCTCTCATTTCTTTCTCTTTCATCCTTCCTTATTTTTTTCATTTCTGCTTTGGAAGGAGGGTCCTAACCTCCCCCTTGGCTACGTGCCTGGTGATCCAAACATAAGTGTAATAATGTGAAATAAAACACGGATAAAATCCATGGATTTCCACCAAAACCTATAAATTATAATTTATCACCTCGAGAAAACCTTACATTTCATCCGTTTTACTTCACATATTTGTACTGCGGTTAAAGATGTCAGTATGCGACGTTAAAATATGTGGATTATAGAATTTAACAGCAGCAGCATTCTACGTCAAACAGAAAAAGAAGTAGCTGATCTTACGCTTTCGAAATTTCCTGAAAATCATTAAGTATTCTGCCTTTCGGCAGGTCCTGGGACTAATGAGGATTTTTTTTATTTTCATTTCCACTCTTTGAGGTAAATTTTAGACAGTCAAACAGCTATTGCTTTCTTACTATATATCATACGATAATGGTAGTAGTTTTTTTTAAAGAATAGAGCATCCTTTCCTTGGTACGACTCTCTTGTCCGTATTATACACCAGAAACGGAAAAATTAGGGAAAACCGGGAGTTTATCGAAGAAACATTAAACAATTTTGTGCCCCTCTGGCTCGGGCCTGCGTTCATGTAAGTTATCTGATTTTTTTTTTTTTTTTTTTTGAAAATACACAGTTAAGTGCACAATGCGTGTGCAAACTTTCAATCCTGTATCTTGAAAACTAAGGGCGGAGAAAATTTTTGAAAGTCTGAAGGCGACCCAATTTTAATATATATATACTCATATATACACATGTGCAAAACTTAAGAATAATACTATTTGCATGATTTATTGCACTCAGAGAATGGTGAATCAGCCATATATTATTGGAATGTGCAATTGCAAATGGATACAGTCCGAAAACACTGGAAGAGAATGCACAGGATAGGCAACAGAGACAAAAATGCATTGGCATGGGAAAATTCGGAAATAGACCAATGTGATTTTCGAGGGTTAAGCGTAAGATACAGGACATCAATAGTGTGTGTGTGATCGCCTCGCACTGCAACACATGCACCGCAACATGATTGCATGCTGAGAATGAGATTATCAAGAAGTGGCTGGGGTATGTTTTACCATTCCTGTACAAATGCCTCCCGGAGCTCAGGAATGGATCTTGGACTCATTTGACGACGTGCAATTCGCCTGCCAAGCATGCCCCACGCATGCTTGATGGGGTTCAAGTGCGGTGAGCAACTGGGCCAATCGAATCCCCTAATATCCTGGTGCTCAAGGTACTCATCTACTATGGGAGCGCAATGGGGACATGCGTTATCATCCATTAGTATGAAATCAGGACCCACTGCGCCCCGAAACAGACGAACGGTCCAAGATGTCATCCTGATACATTGCACCAGTGACGGTACCCCATGGGAACCCATGCAAAGGTGTACGAGACCCCAGGATGATACCACTCCATACAATAATTCTGCCGCCCCTGTACTGGTGTACAACAGCTGGAAGGAACCGTGTTCCTGGTTCTTTCCAGATGAATGCACGTCGGGAATCACTGGTAAGACTGAACCTGGATTCATCTGTGAACAGGACATGACGCCATTGTTCCGGGGTCGATGCTTGATGTTCTCTGGACCAATTCAACCGAGCTATTCTTTGCTGTGGAGTCAATAGAACACACCTTGCTGGTCTTCTGGCATACAAGTGTCCCTCAGCTAACCGTCTGTACACTGTAAATCTTGACACTGACTTTCCTGTAGCAGCTGCAAGGTCCCTAGAGAGATCTGAGGCGGTGCTGTGTCTGTTGCGCTTGGCAGTTAGACGTATGTAACGGTCTTCCTGCTCACTAGTGCTCCTTAGACAACCTCCGTGTTAGTAAAATTTGCCTACTGCTCTTTCTTTTAAGAAGTAATTTGGTTAAAATTAAGGAAATTTAACCAGATCAAAGAGCACATTAAGAACTCCGTTTCATTCTAGAGCCCTATTTGTTGTAATATAAACGCTTCATGATAGTAAATGTGTATGCAATTCTAAACGCTCTCTAATTAATGCACAGCCAGGAGTAAATGACGAAAAGGCACTAAAGAAAATGGGTGTAGACTTAATTTTCAAGAATAATTACAACAGTTTTATTTTCAAATGTTTCTTTTTATTAAAATATTCACAATATTGATATTGCTCAACTTTCATTTTTCACGCATTTGAAAAAAAAACTGTTCCAGTATTAGTAGAACTATCCTAATACAAAGATTTTTGTTATTTTCCCAATTTTTCCAATTTTTTCGGAAAGAAATCGGAAAAAAAAACTGTTTTTTACCAGCAGGTTCAAAATTTCCGGAAACTTTACAACACTGGTCGAGACATCACTTTTATAGCACATTTTCAAGACGAGACAGCCACAAATCTTGTCTCGTGCGCATACCTATAGCTACATGACCTTCTCACCTAAACCTCCTAGAGTTAGTGACCCTAACAATGTTTCGTAATCCGTATAAATTATGTAGTTCCTCGTTCTGAAGTTACCGCCATTCTCCATTCCCGTTCCTCTTGGGTCCGAATATTCATCTCAGGATCTTGTTCTCATATACTTTCAGTGTATGTTCTTCTCTCAGAGTAAACGACCATGTTTCGAAACCATACAGAACAACAGGCATGATTATCGTTTTATATATTTTAAGTTTTAAATTCCTCGACATAATTAACGACGACAAGAGATTTTAAACTAACGAATAACACGAATTAACTGTCTTTAGTCGACATTTAATTTCTTCTTGAATATGATTTTCGTTTGTTAATATTGATCCTAGGATATTTGAAAGTATCTACTTTATCAAAAGTATTATTTAATATTTTAACGCGTTCATAATTTGCCGTATTACGGTACCTACGCACTTACATGTATTTAGTTTTCTCTGCATTTACTTCTAAACCCATGTCCCTGCAAGCGTTTAATACGACCTGTGCATTTCTCTCTATTGTTCTATCATCCCCTTTTAAATTTACATCATCAGCGTACGACATAACCTGGTTAACACTGTTCAACTCTAGACCCTGGTTGTTATCTTTGATTTTCCTTATAGCGTATTCCAGAACAAAGTTGAATAATAATAGCGACAACACAGCTCATGGACAAAAATTTTCCTGCCCGGACTTTACTTTGGGATTCATTTAAACATGCCTTAATTAATATAATTAGCTTTTTCGGTATTCCAAATTCTGTAAGAACGTTGTACAATGTTTCTCTTCTAACCGAGTCGTAAGCCTTTCTAAAATCAATAAATAGTTGATGTACCGGGGTATTGTATTCACCACTTCTTTTCGAGTATTTGGCGAATAGTAAATATTTGGTCGATAGTTGGTCGATTTCGTCTAAATCCGCACCGATAATCCCCAATAATTTCATCTGCTTATGGGGTCAATCTTGCTAATAGAATGTTTGAAAGGATTTTATAGAATGTTGACAGAGATGCCTCGATAATTATTACACTCAGTTTCGTCGCCTTTTTCTGAATTGGAACAATGATTGATTTTTTTCCACTCTTGTAGCAATTCTTTCTTGTTCCAGATAACGAGGACGAGTTTGTGTATCTTGTTCCACAATTTTTCTTATCCAGCTAAAATTAACTCAGCCGGAATTTCGTCTACACCCGGAGATTTGTGTTTCTTTAATTTCTATATATCGATTTCTACTTCTATTCGGTTGGGTTCTGGAATATACGGTTCTGCGGTGTGTATCTCCCTTTCTCCAAGCACATTAGTTTTTGGCTGCGTGTTAAGCAAATCGTCAAAGAAATCTTTCTATCTATTTAAAATGCTATTTGTATCAAGGAGAACTGTTTCGTCAGCTTTCTTTAATATAAGCACGAGCTTGAGATAGCCTTTCTTAAATTCGTTTATCCCTTTTTACATTATCTGAATGTTTTTATTTTTACTATTATCTTCAAGTTCCTTAATTTTAGCTTTCAAAAAATCGCGTTTCTTTGATCTAAAAGTTTTGGGAGTTTCCTTCCTGATCTCTATGAAATTTTGGGTAGTTATTTCGTTCATATTTTGTAGCCAACGTAGTTTTACCTGTTTTCTCTTCTCTGCTAATTTAATGCATTCCTGGTCTAACCATGGTTTGTTCCTATGTATTTCCGCGTGTCCCAATTTTTCTTTTGAGAGGTGATGCTTCGTAAGCAAAGAAAAGAATTCAATTGCTGGAATATTTTTCTCCATAATCTTAAGGTTACATCTGTTAAGAGTATATGACATGCTTCAGATTACTGTAACAATTCCTGTAATGTTATTGAGATTATTATCATTTTGCGCAAATAAGAGTATTGTTGCGTTATATATAATTGATAATCTTTCTTCATAGTATTGGGGATGTCATTATTTATATTATTATATTATTACAAAACAATTTTAACGTGGATCTTTGTGGATGCCTAATTCGAAAGATACCAATTATAAAAATGCATATATTCAGATTTCAGAATGTATTCACGGCAGTGATTTGTAATAATGATATGTACTCCCATGCGCAATAAAAGTTGCGCGTATACTGTAACTCACGTTCTTTCGCATTTATTCCATTTTCCTTACGTTTATGGGTAAAATTCAGTTATTAGTATGTGGAGATAGCCTAATAGAAAGCAATCCATCTAACAAGGGATGAGAGGGAGATTATATATCGAAGTGGAAAATGGATAATACGCCATTCGAAAACACTAATGACAGTTATTACGAAACTGTAATAAAATAAAATCAATGCACTTTTGAAATAATGACACACGTGTTTCCCTCTTTTGATATCTGTCTCATCGTTTCGGATTTATGAGGATTGTCATAGACTTTACAATGCCGTTTTCGCTCACATTTTGACCCGCCACTATTTTGCAATTTTAGGGAGTCGAGATTTGCTCCGTCTGCTTTCATTTAATAGCAGGCTTCCAAAGATATGTTACTTGACCCCCTCACCATTTGCATTTTTGAGTTGGACCCCTCCTGGGTCCTTGCTGGAGGCCCTGGGACAACACTTTATTGCTTTAATACATTGTACTTTTAAAGTGATCAAACACGTGTTTTCCTCTTTTAGCATCTGTCACACCGTTTGCGATTTCTAGGGATGGAAACGGATTTTCTTGGTCACCCTCTATATTCATATAACTCGCACAATATATGCATTTGGAAAAAGTTTATTACAGTTTCGTAATAGGCGTCACTAGTGCTTTCAATTGGTGTATAAACCATCTTCCACTTCAATATATAATATCCTTCTCTTCCCTTGTCAGGAGATATTTCCAAAAATATAACAAAATAATAAAAATATAAGCAAAAAACAAAATTATGCTCGGTTTTGGTTCTATTGGCAATCACGATTTCTAGGGATTTTTTTCAGTAGCAAATCACGATTCCAAAGGGTAATTGACAATAGGCAGTGAACTAGCTGGCGGAAGGAACTGGAAAGTGGAGTAAAATATTGAATTTATTGGTTTAAACCTAGTGTCTAGATGGTTTGACAAATATAAATTAGCTTGTGTAACCAAGATGTTGAACGGAAATATAGAAACAAAGAGGAAATCTCCTGTCTTGAGGTTGGAAGTGACATGCGCTATGGACATTAGCATTTATTTGTTAAGAAAAAGAGAACAAGCAAAAAGCAGTTTTCGTGGTTAGGTGGGTAGTGTGGTGGATTAGTAGTTCTTAGACTATTTTGACACAAGATCGAATCCGATCCCATCACATCCTTTTTTTTCTTTTTTTTACAAAACATTATAATTTTTATGTTATTAAGAATCGAAGCAATATAATAAGGATATAACTTATTGATATTTTGCTCTAATGGCGTATTTATCCAGGATTGGAGTACTATTGGTAATAGCTATTGTTTTCAGTTCATGCTGTTGTATAGCTCCTCTCATCCTGTTTTCTTGGGAAAAGAATAATTTTGTCTCCAACAAAGTGTGAAGGATATATACGGACAGAAAAAGACATATTAGTACCAAACGTAATTTATCGTGATGAGATGGACTAGTTTGCCATCATAAAAAACAAACTAAAGTAAATTTTTGAAGTTGGCTTCTCTTTAGCGTTTAGCTAAAAAATAGTTTTTTTCTTTATAAGACTATACTTCATAAGGTAAAGTATGTGATCATATCCACAAATTTAGCTAGGGAGTGAAAGATTATTGTTTATACAAACATTTTAAAGGTTTAGGTGCGTGAAACACCAATACACCATGCTATCGCTTATCCGACCTTGCTTTGTTCCACATACTGTATGATCCGACATATAGCACCAATCGGCAAAAAGAACTGCAAGTTGTGGTCTTAATCTATTTTTCATCCTCTGGAGTCTATCGCCTAGCACGCCCGTCTACACCTTGACTCATATGTCTATCATTCAGTGCAGACACGTATCCAGGTTTTCTATTCGGAGGGGGTCCATCACGAATCCTCGTAAGCACGTAATTCTAATGTTTTAAAAATATTAATATCAATAATAATAATAATAATAATAATAATAATGCAACAGTTCCGTATTTCTCTTAAACGTTTTCCTACTTTTCATTTATAAACCGGTTTGCTTTCGAAACTGCATTATAGCACAAACAAAATGAAATATTTTCGAGAGAAATTTAACTAAAGAAAACTGTCTGCTACCTATATCACATAACAAAAATAGCAAGAAGACATTGAGTATATCGTTCTAATATATTAAAGTTAAAAACAGAACGGAAACGAAATGTTAATCCTATTTAAAACTGTTCTTTAATTCCACCTCGTATAATGGCATTATGGCATGTTCTTTGAATTATAACAAGACAACAGCACATTGCCCAAAGTTTGGACACTGACTCCAAGTAAACTGATATAACAGAACCTCAAAAGGGTAAAAGCAAGTTTATTAAAAAGTGCTTGAGTTTCGGAAGGGCACAGCCCTCAGGCCCTTACGCTGGATACTTCCCTGATTAAGTGCAGTGCATTTATTTGTTATAAAATATGATTATTAGATGCGTAATATGTAAAATTATATCATAAGTTTTACTTTTAATATGTCTTTTCTTAACACATCCATATTATCCGGAGTTCTGCCTGCCTGTTTATGTTGGATAAGCGAAATTCTACTGTATTTCCAAAGCTAGCATATACATAAACTAGAATTATATCGTCCTAGACAGACAATAGTGTGAAATGCTTATATTAAAAGGCTGGAATAAAAAAAAAGCATAACTACTGTTTTGGTAGCGTGTGAACAAATTAAAAACAATTCAATATATTTCCTAGGTATCAGATTATCATCTTATTGTGTCGATGTATTCTTTTTTAAACATAGTTTTAAAAGTCATACCATTCGCAATATTCTTAAGGAAATCGAAAAAACTCCTATGTTCCTCTCGTGGGAATGCGGCTTAAGTGCATGATCCGAAACCGATTCCCACGTTAAGGTATAGATAGAGTTCCCATATTTCAAAAATGCAAATCCGGGACGCTACTAAATTACGAGAATCTTTGAAATGCTTAAAATTGAAAGAAGTGTTGAATACTAATTTATTTTCCTCCATTAGAAGAGTTGTTCAGGTATTGCATTATCACATTTTTATTGATTTCACTAGACCTTCTTCCAAAGGTGCCGATTTCTCTGTAAATTTGGGATGGGTCATTCAAATGCAGAAGATATATATATATATATATATATATATATATATATATATATATATATATATATATATATATATATATATATATATATATATATACCCTCCATTCCAAAAGAAACCGAACGTTTTAAAAAAACAAAAAAGCAATGTACATTTTGGAACAAATCATTTTTATTAATCAATGTATTCCCCTTCTGCATCGATACACATATTTGCACGCTCCAACAAGTTGTCAAACGACTTCTCCATGTCCTTTATTGGAATGGTCTTTAGGACGGTGGTCGTCGCCTTCTCAATGGCATCAATCGATGCGTGCCACTTTCCTTTCATCGCCAAATGCAGTTTCGGGAACAGATAGAAATCGCACGGAGCGAGATCTGGTGAATTGGGTGGATGATGCAACCGAATAATGTGATTTTTGACCAAAAATTCAGTTACAAGTCGCGAACGATGTGATGGTGCATTATCGTCCAAAAGAGTCCAACTGCCGATTTCGCGATATTCGGGCCGAATACGACGAATTCTTGCCAGCAAACGCTTCATGACGCCCAAGTAAAACTCTCCAGTGACTGTCTGGCCGGGCTGAACAAATTCTTTGTGGATAATTCCTTTTGAATCGTAAAAACAAATCAGCATCACCTTAACTTTTGACTTCACCAAGCGACTTTTTTTGGGTGTTCCTTCATCCGGCGCCCTCCATTCAGCACTTTGCCGCTTTGTTTCGGGCTCATACTCAAAACACCACGTCTCGTCACCAGTTACAATCGATTTCAAGAAGTTTCGATCCTGCCGAGCACTTTTAACGATGTCTTTGCAATGCGCAAGTCGATCAACTTTTTGGTCTTCGGTGAGTTTGTGTGGTACAAACCGCGAATTAACCTTCTTAAGGCCCAAAACTTCGGTCAAAATGAGGTATGCGGTTGTTTGAGGAATGCCTAATTCCATTTCAATAACTTTCACCGACGATTTTTTGTTATGTTTGATGAATTCACGCACTTTTTCGATGTTTTCTTCCGATAATCCGGTTCTGGGACGGCCTGATCTTTCGTCATCATCCAGCGTCTCTCTACCCGATTTGAATCGCCTGAACCACTCGTAAACTTGCATACGGGATAGACACTCATCACCATATGCATTTTGTAGCATTTGGTGCGTTTCACTAAAAGTTTTACCCAGTTTAACACAAAACTCAATTGCAGCTCGTTGTTTGAAACTCATTTTCCGACCGATGTACACAACACACTGACAGTTGAAACGCAATAACTTTGTTGCCGTGCATCCAAATGTCATGACATTTATACCAGTTGTCAATGAGGGACTACGCCATCTACCGGTAAAATATTACAACAGATGGCACTAGTGGTACTATTTGTTTTCAAAAGTTCCGTTTCTTTTGGAATGGAGGGTATATATATATATATATATATATATATATATATATATATATATATATATATATATATATGGATTTTAAAACAAATTGCACTCAAATTATGCCAAATATTGCATATTCACAAATACAAAGGGAGCCCAAATGAGCTTTGGGGGCCCCCCAGGATCGGCGCCCTTGCCCTCTTCTTAGTTAACAAATGTAAGAGATGATTTACTCCCTCCCCCTGGTAATCAAAATTGTTTTTTCCCTTAAGATCTGTTGTAAAATAAAATGAAATGAAATAGTTGTTTTACATCCCACGGTTATGCCGGTTATGCTAAAGGAAACATGAAATGAAATCTTTGAGTTTTACGTCCCACGGTTATGCCGGTTAGGCTAAAAGAAACGGTGATGATGAGTAATGAATGAAATGGTGGAATGAAGAAAGTGGGAGGAAACGGGAGAACCCCGAGAAAACCCACGCACACGGTGTTTGTCCACCTCAAAGTTCATTTGGCGGGGGCTGGGATCGAAACCCAAGCACCAGAGGTGAACGCTCTACCACTGAGCCACCGCGGCCCTCAAGATCTGTTTTGTTTCCTGAAATAATAGCAGGAATTTCCTGATTAGTTAACCATCTAAATGAATGTTTTCACTTAGAGCCATCCCGTCGATTCGCGTTGCCTAGGACTAAGACAAATTAAGTGTCAATAATGAAGATGAGACTTCCATATCAAACATGAAGAGAGATGTGGATCGGAGATCTTTCTTTGTTCGAACTTTGATTTTTTCAAATCCATGATGGGAAATTATATTATGAGTACAATTTTCGAAATTAATAGTATACAATTGCAAAAATATCTTACAAAATGATAGTTTATTGCAAAATGCTTTGACTCACAGAATAAATTACAAGTAATAAACTTGTTACTTTTCCTGAAGAGTCTAAGTCTTGAATGAGACGGAGGCTCCCTAGCGTAGTGCTTGGAACGATTGGCTGACTTGTTCTACCTTCCCGTGGGGCAGCCTTGATTCGACTTGATTCTGAACGGATTATTCAGAAGTCAAAGCCGGAAGATATTCCCCATTGTTCCAAAACACTCTTGGTCGATTACAATCTACCTCACTTGTGAGGAAACAACCCCATGCCGTAAGCGTCGGTGGACCACCGATAGGCAACTAGCAACATGTCCCCAAAATCGGCGGTCTCGCAGCGACGATCGGCGGTAGCCCCACTTTCGTTTTTAAAATTATACCACCAGCGGCAGAGAAGCGACGGAACGCCAACAAACCACAAAATTATTCCCCTAAAATACGTTAAATCGCCTATATGCTTAATTTGTTTCCATTAAGGTGGGTCTAAAAACATTTTTAAAAAAGTAAAGAAAGTACCCTGAGCTGGGCGCGAACCAGCAACCTTAGGGTTACTAGTTGCGTGGTCTTCCGAATTCGCCATGGAGGCGATTATTAAGACACAGCTTGTAGAGTGATAAATCGTTGAAGTCTTTTTCATATTTCTAATCAGAGTGCTCCTTTAACCGTGTATATTTGACGATAACTGTTTGGAATCAGATCAAATGCACTCGCCATGTAATTTTATAACAAAATGGCTAGCGTCTATTTACTTTTCTCATAGTTCTTCCATATTCACTTGCTAGTAATCGGCGACACTTGCCATCTAGATTCATATAATTATACGCACCCATCTAAAGATTTTTCACTTCATGATGTAAAGGCAGGAGTTACTCTTGACCTCCGGAGCTCAAGTATTGTCCTTATAATAACAATTCGTCATAATTATGGGGGACATGAACTATGATCTTTTGACGTCTAAATCCAAGGTGCTGCGATATAAAAGCTATATTAATTCTCTAAATCTTTCTTTTTGTACCTTAGAGCCTACTCATAGAACTGAGACGAACGAATCGTTAATTGACCACATAATAGTCTCTGATACTTGTAAAGTAGCAAATGTAGGTCAAGTATCCGTGACAGGTATAAGGTGCCGACATGACCTTCTTTATTTAACTTATAACATAAAATGTCCAAAATATGTTCCGCGAGTAGTATATAAAAGGAACCTAAAACAAATAAATGACAACGCGTTATACGAAGACACAAATCTCGTGCCGTGGTACTTAGTTTACTGTGCTCCCACTCTGGATCAAAAGGTAACTTTTTAATAGTTTTGTGCAGCAATTATATAATAAGCATGCCCCTTTGATAAGGAAAAGAGTGCGTAGACCCCCCAATCCTTGGATTAACGATGATATACTCGCGCTCACGTCACTTCGAGACTCTGCCCAAAGACATTACAGGGCGGCTTTAAAACAAAAATCAAACATCTCATTAATGCAGGAAGATTATAGAAAATTACAAAACCGTTGTAATCAAGAAGTTCGTAAAGCGAAAATCGAATTTGCTAGAAGTCTTCTGAGCCATACGACTCAACCACGAGAGCTATGGCAAAAACTGAAGTTCCTTGGTATTGGTGTCAAAGCCAAAATCGATAAACTTCCAGAACTTCATATAGACACCATAAATGAACAGCTACTCTATACACCAAATTCACGCCAGATATATGCTATACACGCCAGATAAAATCAATACTTTGAAGAATATTAAAAAACGAGCCCTGTAAAAAATATATTTAACCTTCATCTCGTCACTGCTCCGGAAGTTATGAAGGTAATAAAGAAAATCATATCACCTGCTTCAGGAGCTGAGGACTAGCCAATCATTCTTATCAAAAAAATATTACCGTTCATTGTAGATGTCATTGTGTGTATTTTTAATAGTTCCATCACAACCGGAAAATTTCCATCAATTTGGAAACTCTCTCACGTTGCCTAATACTAAAAATCCAACAAAAGCAGAAGATCTTCGCCCTTTTAGTATACTCCCTGCACTCTCCAAAGCACTAGAGCATATAATACATGACCAATTAACTAAGTTCCTAGAAAAGAAATAACATCTTAAATCCGTTTCAGTCACGTTTCAGATCTCAGCACAGCACTTGCACTGCTCTAGTAAATATCACTGATGATATTCGTGCCGCTATGGATGAACGCCAAGTTACACTGTTATCCCTACTAGATTTTTCTAAAACTTTCCAACTATAGACCATGACATACTGATTGCCAAACTGTCTTCCTTCTACAACTTTTCCCAGTCAACTTTATCTTGGTTTAGCTCCTATTTATCAAATAGAAAACAAAAAGTTGTCACTAATAACATATGTTCCAATACGAAACTTGTTCCATGTGGAGTCCCGTAGGGCAGCGTCCTAGGACCTCTTCTGTTTTCCTTATACATCAACGATTTACCTGAGCACATCACCCATTGTAAATATCACTTATATGCAGATGATATACAGTGCTATTTAACTACTAATCCCCTAAATTTAACCACCGCGATTGATCACTTAAACAGTGACATTGAAAGTATCTGCACATGGACACGTAACAATGGACTGCAAGTAAACCCAACCAAATCAAAATATATCATGCTTGGTTCTCGTAAACTACTCTCCACAATCAATATTACAAGCCTACCGAATATTCTTGTAAACAACGTAGCCATTCCTGTAAGCGATAGCATCAATAGCCTAGGACTCCAGATCGATAAATTCCTAAATTGGACAGACCATATTAATAGAGTATGCAAGAAAGGTTACGGCTCCCTCCAAAATCTTCAGCGTTTAAAAAAACCTTCTTCTGGAATCCATTAAAGCGTCCCTAGTTCAGTCATTAGTAATCTCTCATTTAGATTATTGTGATGCAGCATATGTTGATTTAACCTAAGATCTGGCAAAACGTTTACAGCGCATTCAGAATACCTGCGTTCGATTCATATTTAATAAAAAGCGCTTCGACCACATCTCCCATTGTTATCAGCAACTAGGATGGTGCAATCTAAGCACCCGCCGCCGCATTCATTCTCTAACACTTTTATATAAAATAATTAATTGTAAAAAACCTACTTATCTATCCTCTAAATTTAAATTTCTCGTCGATACTCACCCATTAAATACCCGGTCTAAAGGAAATACAACACTCGCCGTTCAAACGCACAAATCTAATTTCTTTTCCAAATCTTTAACACTATTTCCCACCAAAGCTTGGAATGACACACCTGAAAGCATCAGAAATTCTGGTTCAGTGTTGACTCTTAAACGTCGGCTTAAAGAATATCTTTCTAATGAAGGTCTTCAGTAAGTTAAAAAAAATAAAAAACACGAAACTATTCCTGGCGTTACCATGCAGTCGTTCGTTTTTTTCTCTTTCTATTACTTCTTGTTTTCTTTTCTATTCTCTTCTGATACATGTGTATGAACATATACATTATACACAATCACTTAAGTAGGTGCATCATTTTATCAATAGATAGTGAATCATAAGAATGTATTTTATGTTATATTTAATCAAGATTGATATCTTTATTTCTCCTTGTATAGTTTAACATGTCTTTAGTATTGTCTCTTGTTTGTTTTAGTGTTTATTATATATGTAATAAGTTTCATTTTCATTTTCATGTTTTATTTTCTGTATTGTTCTGTATGTCGGTAACTTTTTAACGTGCCTAACTGTATATCATTTTTATTCTCGTCATAAAAAAAATGTAAAAGATAAGTGTAAATGGTTGAGTGGAAGAAAAGGTTATGCCTTAACTCCGCCATTTTAAATAATAAATAAATAAATAAAGGCAGGAGTTACTCTTGAGCCCCGGAGCTCAAGTATTGTCCTTATAATAGCAATTCGTCAGGGAAAAATAATATAAAATAATAACCGCACGCACATGACTGACGATAGTTCATGTTGGTCCCTTTGCGATTCTCCGTGACAACAAAGGAGCGCGGATCAAAATGAAGTCCTCGCTGTTACCCGGTGGTAACTTCAATAGCCCCGATTCTAGATATCTGCTTCGACTTGACGAATCCCTGCCACTAGTGGCACATGAGCGGCAATCTTTCGACGCGTCGCTATATCGACGATCGCCATTTACCGGCAAGTGGGCCACTAGGTTTTGGCGACGCATTGGGAAGCTAATAAACAAACAAATTAATAAATAAATCTAAAGCCTTACAAAAGAGTTTTCCCAAAATTTACATCTAGCAAAATCATTTGATGTTATTCCAGAACTGTAAATTCACCTTTATTCATAATTTATTTTTATCATAGTTTTGATATGAGAATGATATGTCTGAAACTGTAACACAGGTCATTAATACCTTCTTTACTTAACAGTAAGTCAATTTGGATCTGTGATTTCCGAGTTTTAGAGATTTCCTAAAATTTTTCATTTCTACAACAGTTTGCAACTAATACCATTAACGTGTCTTTTTCGATATTTCCATAGGTAATGGCTTGATCACTCGCAGTACATTTCAAACAATACACTATTTACAGTGTCTTACTCCATTAATCCGAACTACATTTAATATCCAACAACTGTGTGCATTTTCCCTTAATTCTGCAAATTTTCTACTAGGTTAAAAACTGAGCATTTTCTATTTTCTTCCTATCTTGCTAAAACAAAAGTGTTCTTTAGACAACCTAGAAATGATGACTTTACTACATTATGTTGCATAGGGCATTTTATGTAGCATATCATTTGACAGTTGGACACTTTCTTCGTATATTGGAAGCAACAGGGATTAAGTCCTTCTGCACTTACATGAGAAGTAAACAAATTCTTTTTGATTCGTGGAATTGTGTCCAGAGAGTTTTTAATTTAAGATTATTATTATTATTATTTTATTATTGAGTTAGGTTTTCCTGAATATTAAGCAATATTTCACAAAAAGCTGGTATTTTTAAACAAATGTGTTCGATATCAAGTTTTTATAAAGTAGTCACTCTCTCCCATAAATGATTTCAGAGGTGCCGCGATGGCTCAGTGATAAAGCGTTCACCTTTGGTGCATGGGATCCTTGGTTCATCCCCAGCTCCCACCAAGTGAATTTTGTGGTGAAAAAACACCATGTACATGGGTTTTCTCGGGGTTCTCCCGTTTCCCCCTACTTTCTTCATTCCACCATTTCATTCATTTCTCATCATCACCGTCTCCTTTAGCCTAGCCGGTATAACCGTAGGTCGTAAAACTTAAAGATTTGATTTCAAATAATTCCAACTCATACACTTCAGGAAGTATGTCATTTCGAATTAGAAAAAACTACTCTATAAAATTCTGTGTATTATTATTTTTATATATGCAACTCTAGGGGACCTTATTTCTAAATCGAAGGGTAAGAAGACTAAATTATTATAGACTCTTAATAAGACTCTTATAGACTCTTATTATCATAGATTCATTTCAATTGAAGCAGTTAAAATAGTTGGGAAAAATTAGAAAGCCATACCCTATATTCCAGTGGGCCACAACCGGATAACAAAGTACTCTGGCGTGCCCAGCAAAATGAACAGTGTGACGCAACCTTTTAAACATTATTTACAAGAATACTGTCAAGTTTATTTTATTTATTATTATCAACGATTCTTCCACGGATCAGCTGTCTGTATACAGTTAAACAAACAAGTATCACATTGAGGGAATCAGTGTAATTATTTACTTTAATAGTATTAGAAAGGTATATTTTCTTGTATTTTCTACAGGGAATAACTGCATCCGCTCTAGAAAGCTGGGACTAACAACAAAGGAACCCGGTGTGCCAACCACACACCACCCTATAGTCGTGAGTTCCACAAGTCGTTTTCTACGTCTTAGCACCATAAGGGTTGTTGCCTTCAAAGAGACAGAGAGTGAGAAAAATAACAAGTCCATTGCACTTACATGCCTAAGTAAATAAATTATGTAAATAACTGTTTCGTTTTCTGTTTATTATTATTATTATTATTATTATTATTATTATTATTATTATTATTATTATTATTATTATTATTATTATCATTATTATACATTTCTGAGGAAGTTGACTGCCATATGTATGCACACGGCTCTCCTGTGCAACGCCTCGTGTATGGTGTTCAATACACAAACTATATATTCCAAGTTTGTTGTGTTCGTTCTATACGTGTGTTCGTAATTAGATGCATATGGCGTAGAAGTCAAAATTTAATGTCCACGCTACGTATATGCAAAACCATAGACAAAGAAATTTATGAACAAGATATTTATGGCGCTAAACCAAAGGGCAAAAATAAAGAATTACTCACGTACTGTTGCCCGTAGTGCACAGGTGATAACGGTGAACAGTGTTAAATTTAAACAAATAGAATTTTAATCAAGCACGAATTTAACTTGTAGTGTACAGTGGGAAAGGCTGAGGAGTTCGCTAGGATCGTTACAATATTGAACCCCGTGAAATGCACTGCAAACCTGTCCGCAAGCCCCCCGTAATGTTCAACAGATATTGTGTATTAATGCTCATTTCAATGCAAACCTATATAGGCCTACGCACTTCAATACTAAACGAAGGTGCAGACTATTCATGAGTTTCAGTATTAAACTCTCTCACCCACTGTATTCTCCTAACATGTCTCCCAGCGATTACAACATTTTTTTGGTATCTCAACCACTTCCTAGTAGGATAGTTCTACCTAGAAACTACTGATTAACCTGGTATTGGATGTTTCACTTTCTTTTCTTTGGAGTTGACAGTCATCAGTTGGACATTTCACACGCAAATACCTAATATTAACAAGGTTTCTTCTATAATTTCGTAGTATTGTATTATTTCTTTGTATTATTCATTAGCTTGGTTAGGCTTGTTTAAACACTTTTCTTTTTACAACTACTTATTACCTATACCTTAACGTTGGATAAAAATACACTAGCTCTTACCGGGAATCAAATCCAAAACCAATGCACTTGAACCATTTGGCTACAACAAGGCACATTTAAAAAGAATTTTCGATTTTGTTAGGAAAATTGTGATTAGGTGTAACATTTAAAAATATATTTAAGAATGGGTACGGATGAAACGCACTGAATTTTATCGCTCGAATTTCTTAAACTGACTCGCGTTAGGCTGCCGCTATTACTGAAACACTTACCGCTATTACTTTGGGAAATGCGAATAAAACAATGTGTTTAGGAAAACCTTGTTCGAAGCAACTTACGTCCAAAAGTAAAGTACCCATTGGTCATATTTCTGTTAGAAATAACTTATGCCATATATTAGAATTATTAAGGAAATAATTGTATGTGAACTACGAGCAAAAGCGTCTGAATACTTTCTGAAAATCGTCAAAAAAGTCATCCCCAAGAATAAAATATCCCTTGTATATCTTTTCAGGACAAACGAGTTATGCCATTTAAGAAATACGAACAAAATTACCTGAGTCGTTCTCGTATGATAAAACTTGCTCCGAAAAGTAATATACCACTTCTAGCGTTTTAGGATGATGGAATTGTACCATAATGTTAGATTAGTTATGTAACATTTATTTATGAAATATGAACAAAATTGCGTCAGGCGTTCATGGAAAAATCGCCGGAGAAGAGTAAACTACGAGTAAATTACACCTTCTGAATGTTAAAGGACGAACGAGTTATGTCATATTGTTAGGTTATTAAGATACATTTATTTATGAAATGTGATTGAGAATATTGTTCCAAAAAGCGAATCCCATTCAGTGAATTACACCTTATGTATTTTTTCAGAGCAATGATTCATACTACGGAGAAGGGTTATTAATAAAATATATATTTGTAAAAAATGAGCAAAATCCTTACAGCTGTTTTTGAGACAATTTAATTATTTTAAATTTTCATCTTTCAGTACACTACCTTTATTTTTAGGTGTCGGAGGATATAGAATTCGAAACGATAGAATTCGAAAAACTTCATGTCTAGAAATCGGTCCAGATACGTCGAACAGTATGGCCTCTATTTGAATGCATGTAAAAGCGTGACGAACCGATAGACGAACAGATGGACAGACATCAAAATTATTTTTTTGATATGTGGGGGCGTGAAACTTGAATTCTTTGAAGTCTCGAATTTGATTTTAATCACTATCACTACAATTTCTTCTTTCGTCGCTCGAACGTGAAAACGAATAGGAATACGACGACACGTAAGGAAATAATTTGTAATCTCCAAAATTTAATAAGTTACGTTTAATGTGTTGCCATGCTAGAAAAAAAGCTTATGCGTGTTTGTTATATCATTTTAATATCAGTTTTTCATGCTACTGTATAATGTAGAAATATGGCATGAATATCGTTCATATTCATGCTATCTTTTGGAAATATTCGTGTTCCGCATACATAGATCTGTATAATTTAGTTTCGTTCATTGAAAGCATTCTTTAATCCTTACATAGACTTATTATTGCATTTCTTGCACTTGTGGATATGAAAAAAGAAGAGAGAGGAAGAAAGTCAATACTCTAAAAAGAAAAAATACAAGCACACACACAAACGATAATTTGACATTAGCTTTTTCCTTTCTCACTTTTTTTCATGACAACAAGCTATTCTAACATTCGATGTAACGGCATGTCGATGTAGGAAGGGGTAAGACTGGAAAAACTGTCAAGGTCGAGTATTTTCTTTTTCCTCTTCCTGACACAAATCCGAAGTGAGTTGTCTGCTGTTCAAGAACGGACTGGGGAGGAGTAACATACAAGACCATAAACTGAAAACAATCGTTTTCCAATAGTACACGTATTCTAATACTGAATAAATACATCAATTAAAGAATACTATGAATAAGTTATTTCCTTATTATATTGTTTCGGTTCTTATTAACATCGAAATTATACACTTCCTATAATGTTTTGTAAAAAATATGGGATGGGATGGAATTCGATCGCGTGTTAAATTAATAAAAAAACTGCTAGTCCGTCAGTCTATCCACCTAACCACGAAGACTACATTCTTCTTGTCCTCTTTTTCTTAACAAATAATGCTCATAACCATGGTGCGTATCGCTTCAAACCTTAAGATAAGAGTTTTCTGTTTAATTCTATATTTTCGTACGGCATCTTAGTTACAGAAGCTAATTTATATTTCGGAAACCATCTAGACACTAGGTTTAAACCAATAAATTCAATATTTTACTCCACTGTCCAGTTCCTTATGCCAGCTCGTTCACTGCCTATTGTAAATTTCCCTTCGTAATCGTGCTCTGCTACTGGAAAATCCCTCGAAAGCACGATTGCCAGTATACACAAAACCGAGCGTTAATTTTTTTGCTTATATTTTTATTATTTTATTATATTTTTGGACATATCTTCTTAGATGGATTGCTTTCTATTATCTCCACATACAAATAACTGAATTTTCCGATAAACGTAAGGAAAATGGAATAAATGCGAAAAATCGTGAGTTACAGTATACTCGCATTTTTTTTGTGCATGTACTACTACTTCATCTACATCGCCAAATATATAATATAGTCTACGAGTTTCATCTCCCTTCCCTAGAATAAGCCTCAAATCTGCCCACCTCCCAATGTTGAAGACAGCCAATGGCGTATTTAGGATTTTGTTTCGAGGGATGTGCCTAACACAGGAAAGGAAGTAGGCAATTGCTCACCTAAGTTTCAGAATTAAATATATTTAAATTTATGCATAAATTGAAGTTATAATGGCAAGAATTGTAGACCGATACATCTTATAAGATATGATACAAAAATTTAGGAGTGAATATAACCCTTTATTCTATTCATAGAAGAAAAAGGAATCATCCTCTTTGCTTACCTAATTTCCCCGGTTAATTATTCCCCGTTTTGATTTTCTTTACTTCAAACATTTCCTTCTTTTAAAAATAATTAAATGATATAATTTTTCCTTTGTTATAATAACTAAGGTCCTCTCATGTTGATATCCGCGTAAGTTGCTGTGGAACACCAGCTTCGCTTATCAACTCCTCTTAGTTTTGATGTTATTGATGACGGCCGACTTGAATCACAACTGACAACGGTCGATAAAGACGATAGGCGAAACGAAATAAAGTAACATCGAGATAAAGAAACAGAAAAGTAGAAAGGACGAAAGAAAGAATAAAAGGACTTAGTTCTTACATGGAATGAAATTTGATGAATATAGTATTATTTCTGAACAAAGAGCATAAGAAAATGGGAAGTCAATGACATTCTTAGAAATGGTAAGAACGATTATTGTTGTACGTGGAATGCGTACTTGAGCCCGATAGCCCCCTAAATACGCTACTGAAGACGATTCTGCTCCCCTGATCCTCCACAGCATTGTTTTTCAACTTCTCCGTATTATACACCAGAAACGGAAAAATCAGGAAAAACCGGGAGTCTATCCCCCCCCCCCAAAATTAAATTTTTTGTGTCCCTCTAGCTCGGGTGTGCGTTTACATATCTGAAATATTTTGGGAAACACGTAGTTATGTACACAATGTGAGTGCAAACTTTCGATCTTGTATCTTGAAAAGTAAGGGCGGAGAAAATTTTTGAAAGTCTGAAGGCGACTCAATTACATATATATAAATATAAATTTATATTTTGCCTAGGGTCATAGTTCAAACGTCATTTTCTTCAGTATAACGAACCCGTATCAAACACCTGAACCGGAAAATTCCCGAAAAACCGGAAATTTTTATGAAAAAAACGCTTCCCGGAAATTTTGCCCCTCTGTCCTGGGCCTGGGTTGACGTAGGGATATGAAACACTTAAAAATTAGGTAATTTTTCAATTTTATCTTCTTCCATTATTTACAGAAATAAACTATTATTAAACTTGGACACTGAAAACATCACAAAGTTGGGATATAATTTTATTGTATTTTTTACCTTTTCCTTTTTAATTCTCCTTACCACTCACCGATGGCCAGCAAAAGCCTATGAAACACTTGATATTCAACACTTGAATAGAGCATTTTTGGGCCATACATTATTATACAGGTTGTCTGCAAAGTTTGCTAGATTCCAAACATTTGTCACACATGTGCTTAGTACTGAAGAAAAGAAAAAGAATTGATAGCAGACTTTGCATTTATCAATAGTTAGATCAATAGCAAATCTTCACCTTTTATAAGTGCATTTTGGCCAGCACCTGAGAAGCAACCCAAGTAATGTCATTTGATGGCTATTTTTATTATTGTTTTAATATTTGACAACTGAAATATGTATACGGTTAATTATTAACAATTGTTGTAATTAGAAACTGTAGAAATATGTTCGAGTGGTAATATATTTCTTTATTGTGTTTCCTAAAATTTTGCTAAATATTTTTGCAAAATAAAATATAAAGTGAAAATGGGTTCTATTTTCATTAATATAAATGCAACTATGTCTTGCTGGGATACAATTCCCAATGATAATAATTGTAAAGAAAGCTGCTACAAACTTTGGCATAACGTATTCTTCAACTTTAATTGCTTCATCAACTATCGAATAGCGTTTGTCCATAAAACATAAAGTAAATTTTCATTTATTTTATTTAAAAGTTTCTAGTTCTTGGCTAGAGGAATAGCATCAGAATTCCTGCAGAAAGCAACATGCCATACCTATTGAAAATTTCTCTCCAGAGCTACTTTAAAAACTTAGCTTTTTTTCTTTTAATGATACTTGCGGTAGTTATTTAATCTTATTTTACTTCCTGCAATTATAATATCAGCCAGCGTTTTCTTTGGAAGAGAGCAAATAGGTCTTACTCAAATATGCACTGTTAGTAACCAGCGGCGTAGCGTAAGGGAACGCCTGTATGCCCGGCATCCCCTGTTAATAAGAAAAGTACGTATTTCATCATATGTATAAATTGTTTGCTTATAATTACCACAGTTATTTCCACTGCAATCTTCTGGATGCGCTCTCTTGCCTTACTATGGCAAGCGGAACCTACACATGCGCATCACTCAGATGCACATTTTCTGTCTTTCCTCTTGTGATATGCTATATTCCTTGGGCATCTAGGTCTACTGCAAGCATCGGGGTTTTCGTCTGCTTTCTGTCAAATGCGCATGCCCAACTACATCTTTTTCTACTCCCCGTCATTCCTTGCAACCCAACATTTGCTTTAGATATAAAATGGCGTATGCTCAAGTATTGCCAACTCTATCTATTTTGAACTAAGCTATGGTTTCTGTATGGAACACACGAGCGCTGTCAAGGAAATAGAACAAAACAGAAATAGTTAGTTCAACACCATTATGAAGCATGTTGCTTATGTAAGTGATAGTATAAAAATAGTTATGCTTTAATCGTAATTAAATGCATCGTAATTGTAATCGTAATTAAAGGCAAACTAATAATCTACATCATAAATACATATCATGTCCCAGGATGTACCCAGAAACCCTTTGAGAGGTCTCAAATACACAAGCATAAATATAATGCACTCTGTAGAATCACGGTCACCGATCTGGTAGGCCAAGAAAACTAGCACCCCCCGCCCTTCACAAAGTTTACTTGGGCTCTTCCGTATCTGGATATCTGCCAATGAAGTAGACACATAGAAATAGGCCTCCAGAGTTATTTTAAGTGCTTTCTATTTGCATCTTCAAATGATATATACATTCAGGCCCATATTAACGAACGGGCACCTGAGGTCCAGACCCAAGGTGGCAAATTTCTAGGGATGGCATTAAAAAAACAAAACGAGATTGAAGTATGGTATGCGGAGAAAGAAGCTGCCCACGAGAGAGAAATAAAGGGAACTATACTGTAAACAATATTCATACAAAAGTGGGGCAGGGTTTTCTCGTCACAATCATAGTGACAGAAAAGAAGTTGAGACAATCGCTTATTGGCTTCTAACGTAATCTAAGCATTTGCTTCTGTATGCCCCACCAGGCGTGCAATTAGGGGGGCCTTGCCCCCTAAATGTTTTGGCCTCCCAATTATTATGAGTAGTTATGATAAAAGAGATCTAGAATTGTGACGATTGGACCCCCTAGCATATTTACGCCTCTCCCCAAAACTTTGATGGCTGGTTGCGGGCCTAAATGAGCAGACTCACCGCATAATGCTTGTTATTAATTTTCTAATTGTGTTCTGTGATCGTTTGGTATGGTTGCAAATTATGCCGTGCTAAATAACCTTCTGAAAGTTATTTCATGAACACGGCTTTACAGTCTTTTGTGTGTGTGTGTGTGTGTGTGTGTGAGTGTGTGTGTGTGTGTGTGTGTGTGTGATAAATTATTGGCTCACTTCTCCCTGGCTATGCCCTTGCGCTCTGTACTAGATTTATGCTTTTCATTAGCAACACTGATCGTTGGTGGTGAAGACAAATTGGCGGTAGAGAGTTTCTTTTGCGTTGTGATTTGAAATGAATATTTGTTTTATTGTTTTACTGTAGTATGAAGAAAATTACATTTATAACTAACAGACAAAGCTGTGGAAAGTGTTCGGCTGCAATAAGGTAGAGTAACTTACTGACTTTTAGCAACTGAGGACTACGATAACAGTACCAGACATAAATTTAATTGATTTTTTTTTGTTAACAACTTCCATATCGCGGTTGACTTACGAGCAGCGTTGCTCTCTGAAAGGGAGATAACCTACCCCAAAGCTTTCCATAAAAACGACAGCTAGCAATCATTCACGAATATTTCAGTCTTCGTGGTATGATAGGTTTTCTTGGCTTTCTGGGTGTTCTGTAGGGAATAAAATGTTATGTTTCGTCTGCATTATGTTTTGGGGCAAAGGACTCGGAGTGGCGTTAGAACGGTATTTCTGATTTGGGTAATTTCTTAAAGAAAGCTATAAAACATGAGTCATCGAAACATTTGCTGCATAGTGAATCTTTTCACTTGTTAGGGAGAATACACATTGAACATGTATTGCACTGTATTGTATCAGATAAGTGGCTAACTTTGGCATCCCCATTTCAGAATACCACGCTACGCTAGTTTTAGTAACATTATTGACATGATTTCTAGTGATGTTGTACTGCAGTTAATAATTATATGGGTGCACCATTTATAATAACGATTGGCCTCCCACCTTTATAACAGAGGAACTAAGAGAGTGAGAGAAACGAAACTTTGCACAAAGCAACTACAGGAAGGGGGACATCTATCCATGTATTGGGTAACATCACCAGGTGAACAGTGTTTAACCCAATATAAAGTTATGATTTTTTAAATGGAATGACCTAAATTTAATTTCATAATTCAAATCAGCAGTGAAAACAAAGACGAAAGAGATGACACTCGCAGATCAGTGTTGCATTCTTTTTGAGAAATATTTTAAAACATGGGTCAAATTTAAACGCCTTTAACACACACAAGGAATGAAGTAGTAACTATTTGTGCACATTAAATGAAATACTGGGAAGAACTCTTTAAAATGATTTCCAGTTTAGAAGGATCAGTTAAACAGTGTTGCCATAACAGAAGAGAGAAAAATTGAGTTTGGAAATAGTGCAATGACTTGGAAAAGGTTCCTAGTACAGTATGGTTTAAAATTTATAGAGCAAATCAGTATGTCATAGGAGCATTGTCACGTTTATTTGAGATCGATAAGTCAAGTACTTACCAAGATATTCGGTACTCTGTAAAAGCTGAGAATTTTGTGCTGTACAAGATGGTAACGCTGTTTCAAAATTCCCCTTTTTCGCTCTGCGTTGGAGAAATATTAAAGTACTAATCTGTGAAACAAGTTATATTCTGTTACATGCCGAATTGAAGTAAACTTTAAAATAAGGAAACAGAATATTTTTCTCTTTCATGAATTTTGTAATGTATGTTACGAATAATATTTTTTTGACCATCATAAACATACATTTCTTTAATTTAATTTCTTTCTCCTGAATATAAGTTGAAAAAGACAATAAAACGTAGATATTAAGAGGTGTAAAATTTGAATTGAAAATATATAGGCTAAGTTCTGTTAAATGGTAGCAAGATTTTTCAAATCATCCAATATTTATACGTACTGTTCAATTTTAAGGGACCTTACACAACTTATTTTGTATTTCATTCACCACGAAATTAACTACAAATAATGTATAAATTGTTTTTTAAGAAGTGAGTTGCATTTATGGTTTCATAGATGCCGATTCCTTTATGAGAACCAAACGTTATACCATAAAAGCTATAGTGGAACAAATACCAAACAACCCTTGTTAGGTGGCCACTAAAAACAAGAAATGTATCTTATCGGTTAAGAAACGGACAACCTGGTGGGTCCATGAACGGTTGGATCCGTAGTGAGTTGACGAGTAAACGAGTAGAGTGTAACAAAAATCAAATCTGTGCTGGATGGCCTCAGAAAGAAAGGAAGTATTTAACCAAGTCAGGGCAGGGCCAAAGTAGTGGAAATTCAAAGTGTCTATAGGGACCAGGCGCGTTAGCAAAGGTGCGTATGCTTGTAAACAAAATAGTGTATACATACTGTGTAAAGAATATTCCATAGTTCTTCTGCAAACTATATACGAAGTAGTATTGGCTGCACTTTGCCTAACTTTATGGCCCCTGGGTCCCTGCCTCAGGACCCATGGTCCCTGGCCGGGGTCAATGACCTAGGGGTACCTAGGACCACCCCCTAAATTTTGGCAGGGGTACATAGGACCACCCCCCAGGACCCATGGTCCCTGGCCCGTGTCAATGACCTAGGGGTACTTAGGACCACCCCTCTAGATTTTGGCAGGGGTACATAGGACCACCCCTTAAATTTTGGAAATTGCCAAATCTAAAAATTGGGTGTGGTAGCCTAGGACCACAGTATGTACCTCTATCAGTATTGGGTGTCTATGTCGTTCCCTTTTATGAGTAAAAAATTGCCAAAAATTCAAATTTCGGGGGTTTTTGACCTAATTTATCCCCTTTGATGAGGTATTATTATCCTATATGGTTATATGGGCATATACAGGGATTCATTACCTTTCATAAGACATGGGTATATTGGTGCACCCCTTGAAATTTTTGGGAGGTGTACCTTGGCCCACCCCTTCAATTTTTGGAAATTGCCCAATTTAAACATTTTGGTACAATAGTATAGAACCCTAGTATGTATTACTGTAAATTTGGGTGGTCCACTTCGTTCCCTTTTTAGGGGTACAAAATTGCCAAAATTTTAGTACAACCACATGTTTGGGTTTTTGGCTCATTTTATTCCCTTGGAGGAGGTCCTATTACCTTATATAGTTATATGGGTGTATACAGGTGTTTATTTTCTATTGTAAGACATAGGTACATTTGTGCACCCCTTTAAAAATTTGGCAGGAGTGCCTTGGCCCACCCCTTAAATTTTGGAAATTGCCCAATTTAAACATTTGGTATAATAGTATAAAACCCTAATATAGATCACTATAAATTTCGGTAGTCCACTTCGTTCCCTTTTAGGGGTACAAAATTGTCAAAATTTTAGTACAACCACATGTTTGGGTTTTTGGCTCATTTTATTCCCTTGGATGAGGTCCTATTACCTTATATAGTTATATGGGTGTATACAGGTGTTTATTTTCAATTGTAAGACATAGGTACATTTGTGCACCCCGGCAGGAGTGCCTTGGCCCACCCCTTAAATTTTGGAAATTGCCCAATTTAAACATTTGGTATAATAGTATAAAACCCTAATATATATTACTACAAAATTTCGGTGGTCTATCTCGTTTCCTTCCAGGGGTACAAAATTGCCAAAATATAAACGTAAGCAATACGTTGTATCACGTGTTTGGGTTTTGACCTAATTCATTTCCTTGGATGAGATCCTATTACCTTATATGGTTATATGGCCATGTATAGGAGTCCATTCCCTATTATGAAACATGAGTACATATGTGCAACCCCGGGAATGGTACCTTGGCCCGCCCCTTAAGTTTTAGAAATTGCCAAATTTAAACATTTGGTATCATAGTACTGGACCCTAATATATATATATTACTACAAAATTTGGGTGGTCCACCTCGTTCCCTTTTAGGGGGCATTTTGTTCCGCTTTAGGAGTGAACCTTGCAATCGTCCCGAGTTTGATTCTTGGAAATGTTGAGTTTAACGTCCCCGCGAAAACGGTGAGAAATGATAGGACGAAACATGAACTTACTTGACTGAGGATTGAAGCAGTGACCTCATACACTAGAGACAATCGCTGAGCCATCGTACACGTGTGTTGATTACTATGCAATGGTCCCGAGTTTGATTCTTGGTGTTAGTTTCAGGAAATGTTATCGTCCCACTTGAAACGATGATGAGAAATGAAAAAACATCATAAACTTACTTGCTTGCGGATTGAAGCAGAGATCTCACACATCAGAAATAAGAGCTGAGTCACCATGGCCCATTGAGAAGTTCAGTTTGTTGATTACTATGTCATGGTCCCGAGTTCGATTTTTTGTGTTAGTTTAAGAAATGTTGAGTTTAACGTCCCCTTGAAACGATGATGAAAAAATGATAGGAGGAAACATGAACTTACTTCGTTGTGGATTGAAGCGCTGAGCCGCCGTACTCCATTCAGTGCGAACAGTTTCGCGTATGAAAAGAAGACGAGCAGTGTATGTTACATTACACATTTCAGTGCGAGCAGTTTATACTAGGTTTATGTTTCATATAGAAAGATAGAAGATCTGTGTTGTCATCCTTTTTACTTCGTGTGCGATTTTGACCTTGAAGAAAACATTGCTGACTCAGTGCAAAGCATTGACGTATACACATAATCTTATTGTTTAGTTGGCTGTATTTAGAGATGAATCAGACATGTAAGGTTGTTGGTTCGAATCTAGTTGTGTTCGCTGTAACTCAGTGCCTGAGCGATACTTACCGAAATTTTTCCAGTGTTGCCAACACTATCAGAATGAATCGATTCATTTAGTCGGAGCAGTTTCGTGACGAAAACTGATTTTTGTTTTGCACACAAAAATTTTTCTGAAACAGAATTTTGTTTGTACATAAAAATTTTTTCTGAAACAGAATTTTGTTTGTACATAAAAATTTTTTTCTGAAACAGTTTTTGTTTTGTACACACAAAAAATTTCTGAAACAGAACTTTGTTTTCGTACACAAAAATTTTTTCTGAAAACATTTTTTTTTCGTACACAAAAATTTTCTGAATCAGTTTTTTTTTCGTACACAAAAAATTTTCTGAAACAAAAATTTAGTTTGATTTTTTTCCGCAAAACATTGATTTATTTTACCGGTAAACTGATTCAGAAAAAATAAATTGAAATCGCAGTACAGGAAATAAAACACAGAATCATGTTTTTGTACATTTATTTTTAGCATGTGAAATAGAATACAGAATTTTTTTTCTTCAAAGGAAGACGTGTCCGTGACGGGTACAAATTCTGTAAAGAGAAAATAAAACATATGAATATACATGGTAATATTTATTTTGTTTCCTGTGAAAGAAGAAAAACAGATTATTAACATCGAACTAACTGATCAAGAGAGAGAGTGAGGTGAGAAAAGAAACGCAAATGTGACGTACCTGAATTCCTTTTTTTTTTCTCCACGGGTTTCTGCAAGGTGATGTCATCTGAGTTTTGTCTTCGCTCGTGCATCGTTGAAGCATGTCCCGTGTTGCGTTGATTCTTTGCCCCGTCTTTGGGAGGTGATGTTGGTGGGATTAGGGAAAAATATGGCTGTTATTCTGTTCTGGCTTTTTTATACCCATAGGGCAATGTCTCGTATGTGTCTGGTATTAATCGGCGTTTTTATAGTTGAAACTGTACTTCTTTTCTTCAGGTTTTGTGACAAGATGATGATCGTGGGTTCTGTAAATTTTGTGCGGCGTGCTAATGGAGATTTTTTCACTCGATTGATTTATGATCATTTGCTCCAGACTGTTAAAATTTAACTTCTGACTTGCAGTATAATTGAGTGTGAATCCACGAATTTTGCATACATAACTGGTTGATTTCGTGTCGGGGTTGTAGATTTCCAAGGCGTACTGTTTTGGGCCACCAGACACGAATTTTTTAATGTATGCTTTTGGTCCAATTGATTCAAGTTCATTTGACATTGAACCAAGAAATACTTCTGGTTCTATTGTGGGCTCTGATGGTCGCTGCGTGAATATCACGGAATCTGTATCGAAATATAATACTCTTTCTTGCAGCAGTTCTAAATATTTGTAGAGTTCCAGACGAGCTTGACACGTTGTAAATGCTCCAAGGACAACATTAGCATTGTGATTTTGTACTGGAACATCATCTTCATACTGCCAATAAAGGTATAACATCGAATCGTTAACAGGTAAAATTTGGTTGACTTTTATGTCTGGAGCAGTTAATTTTTGATACAGTTCTTTGGGGTCGTTAATGATGGTCGTTTGGCTGAAATTGTCTCTTATAGCGAGTCGTCCCCAGAAGGCATTCAAACAGAGCTTTGCAAGACTACGACGTGCTGAATTTGTCATTATATTTGCTGCATTCAAAGTTATGCCTTCCCGTTGTTGTACCACTTGAATATACTGCTGCTTTTCTTCTTCGGTGACGCAATTGGCAGGCCAACCAGAAGCTTCCAGCTTCGATTTCAAAAATGTGTTAATGTATTCGCTGAATAATCCGCCAGTCTTGGTTTCTGGATCATATACGGTGATGTCGTAATCCCAAATTTCGTAAATTTCAATGACTTGATACCCAAGTTCAATGGCTTTTTGAATTTCATAGGACACCCATGTTCCCGTTAGACTTCGTTCACTGTCCGAATGTGTACATTCAGAATCTTGATTTAATGCTGTGGCACAGGCAGCACAAAGTGGAAACAACAACTTCTTATTTGAGCGAAATGGCAGTACTGGATGAAACACATTTCTGCTAGGCAAAATCTTCAACTTGACTAATCCGTTGACATCTTGAATGTCGGGCATTTCTGGATCTCCCTGTAGATATATTCGTGGATGCCCTATTGGATACCGTCCACATTTATTCACATAAGGATACAGGGAAACGATATCCAAGAATTTTATTTCTTCGCCTTCATTTTCATTTGCGACGTGGTACAATTTAATGGCATTAACACGGCCACCATAGAAGCTGTCTCTTGGATTTAATGGTGTCTTATTAGTATAAGGATGTGTGCTTAAAGAAGAGGCCAATGCTGGATTGGATTTTAACACTTGACGAAATGCACATTCCCACATTTCATGTATTTTATATCCCATGGATCGTAATAATTTCATTTTACGCTGTGTTCTCTCGTAGCGATAGTTCATCGTTTCTTCGGAGTTCTCATAAATGGGCTGATCACGGCCTGTAGGGACACATAGAGGACAGCCGTGAATTCTGCAACCTTCAAATTCATACACGTGTTCCTCTTTAGTGTCAGGATCTTTGTAGTAGCCGTCCAGATGAAAACCAGCAACATAAACTTCTTTGCCTTTGGCCGCATGTAGAATTGAATGACCCTCTTTTTCTTCCATGTAGGCAAGCCACTGCAAAGCAATCCGTGACTGATTGTTTCTGTGACGGTATCCTCGTGCAGGAAGAATGCTAATAGTATTGGGTTTTAAGAAATTTCGTCGAAATACTAAATTGCACGCACTCGCCAAAGTGATAGCCTCCAGGAAAGGATTGACGTGAGTTTCTTGTTCAAAAGTGGTCATGAAAGATATACAAGCCAATCGAAGTACGTTGACGTCCTGGACACAATAGTTCACCAATTCTTTTTGGAAAATAAACGTATCGTTCTGGTGTTCGTTGTACCATGTCATGAATTTCTCTCGTTCATCCACTTTCATTTCATCTGCACCATAATAATGGATGTCCGGTAATTTTCCCACATACGTTTGATTTGCAGCAGTATTAAAAAAGTGTGGAAAATATCCTTTGGTCGCTGGTAAATGAAATGCCTTGGATAATTTACTTAAAGCCATTGGCATGAAATTTAAGGAGTCAATAAACGATAAGTGATTCACTTTCATGCTTAAAATTTTTGCTCCGTTCAAGATCAAAGTAGGTTTCAATTCATGTTCTTCCACTAAAGATTTAAGAATAAAATGACCATCATATCCCTTACAGTTATGTGCCAAAGATACAATAAGTTTGATGTTGGGTCGTGGTTGACGTAAATACGCAAGAAAGTCATTGATCGGATCATCTTGAAAAATATGTTCTCGCTGTCCACAAACTTCACACGGATGATGTATATCTTCATCTTGAACACAGTTGTAACATACTTGTTGGGCCACCAGTAAATTGGGCTTATGAATGAACGTGTCTTCATCGAAGAAAGTATCCTGTGTGGCTTCGATATCATAGAAGACAATCATAGCTTTCTTGGCATGTAACACTGATGGAACTCCAGGTTTTAATTGAGTCGTATCAGGCTTCATGTAGCATTGGTGGGTAGACGTAACGTGTTTACGGCACACATTACAAAAATAATCTGTACAATCATGTTTTCTTTCCCCTGTATGGACAAACGAATAAATGCGTAGACATTTGGCACACTGTTTCACCATCTTGCATATTGGCTGGCCTTTATGATATGGTACAGTTAGATGATTTGTATAACATGTTTCACCATAAAATTCACGATTGCATTCTAGGCACTGCTTCTCCGTATTGATCTTACTGCATGGCGGTTTCTGCAAACATTTCTCGCACATGGCCGAACAGTTCTTGACGTGTCTATTAAGATGATCATATTTTTTGTGGCATGCAGCACAATAATACACAGTAGAAAAAACGGCTGTTAATGACGTGATGATGTCATAATGTGAATTGATGCACATTAAATTGATTGGAATCTTGTCTTCGCCACCCGGTCCTTCATACAGAATATCTTCTCCGGAAAAGCTGGTGTATACGGTAAGTTTATAATTTGTCAAGTAGCGTTGCAATTGTCGCAATTCTTCCACGGATCCCCCATGATCTAAATTCACTGATGATCTGGACAAAAGTTCATGTACGGCTGGAATAACAACACACTTGCTCTGGTTGTGATATTGTCTGTACAGTTTCTTGTTCGTATCCTTATATTTCTTTAGGCCAATAGCAATCACAATTGCATACGCTAAACATTTCTTGTCGGTGTTTTTTACTCGTAGAATGCCTTTCTTGCACTTTAATAATTCGTCGTTTGATAAAAGACCTCGACGCATTCTTCCAAATCCACGGGGCACATCCACATGATGAAAATGGACAATGAACGGTTCGTTCATGAGAAAACTATCGTTACTTTGAAGGATGCGATCAAAGGAAGCCCATAAAGTCTCCAGTGTCAAATTACTTGCATGCCGGAAAGATAAATAAAATGGCTTGTTCTTCTCATCGTGGGATAAAATCGATAATCCAACCATCGATGATTCGTCGACGTTTTCCAATAAGTAATCCAACATCTGTTGAAAGGAGGCCTGAACCCACTCCACAATATCGGTGCCACTGGTCGGAGCATTAATTTGAATTTCCAGCATTCGTCCTTCAAGATTAAAACGCCGATAATGTCTATTGATTTCTCGCAAGACAGTAAAGCCAGAAGTAGCCATATTCAAATAGGGAAAAAAGGTAAGGTAAGCAAAAAAAGGAATAGGCAAAGAAAACAAATATCTAAAACGAGAGAGAAAAAAGCACGAATTAAAAATGAATTCAGAGATCACTACATTATCAAAATGACTACACGATTAATCCTAAAAGAATTATCATATCTCAAATAGTTTTACTGTTAAAATTTTTATTGTCGTCATACTGGAAATCAAACCCGGGACCAACATGTAAATGACCTAAGTTTCTGTAGTGATAAAAAAGAATGAATGAAATTGTTTTTCCAACTGTGCTGAAAGAATCATTGTAGTAAGCATTTTTCCTCTGACACTGAACTTTAAAACATATGACGAACATGAAACGAAAACAAAATCTCATGCGCTTGCTTTTCTCGAGCTAAGGCAAGAAAGACTCGAATTCGTTTCTCGGCGGGAGATCAGATCCCACATTAAACTGCAAGTCCACGTCTCACGTTGTAGGGAACAAATTCGTGCGTAGTTTCTTTGTTTACTTTCAGAAACTGAGCTAAGTGGTTAGCGTTACGCAACTCTGGCCCGGGTTCAACACCCAGTATGCGCTCAAATTCAACATTAAGCTGTATTCCTAGCACCCCACTACTGAAGGGACGCTAAACCAAAATCAACAATTTTCTCGCGCCTACTTCTAATGTGCGGGATTCCTAATTCGATCCCCGGCCAAGTTATTCTTCCATTTGCTAAATATTTCATGTTAAAATAAAAACAGTGATAACAATGTTATCCTTATGCAAAAGCACTCCATTGATATTAAGAAAACGCGGTTGATACTTACCTCAAATTCAAGGAACGGAGTAAAGTCACGCTGACACAAGAGGTACACCTACGTTCATTCAAGATCTTCGTGGAAGTAGAACTTCAAAAATGAAATTAAGAATTTTATTTAGGTCTGAAACGGTTCAACTATAAAGTGACAACACTATCAGCCAATCAGAAACGAGGAAAATGAATCAATGACATCACGGAGAACCAATGAAAACACAGCTTTCATCATGTATCATGAGCCGAAACGTGATGTAAGAAGCAATCTGATTGGTTGTGACATTATTCACGTTTTTTCTCCTTACACATCAATCGTTACGACATCTAGTATCGCAATTTTGATAATGACATCATACCGTTGACTCGTTAGTTTCTTACGACATTCAAATTACCACATCTAAAATGTGATTCATTTTTCTTAAACTTGATTGAAAAAATGTAACACTCATCGATATGTTACGAAACTGTCTTTGACATAAATGTAAAGTTGAGCTTTAAAAGTCCGTCAGCTGAGAAAAAAATGCTGATGTAGTATAAGCAGATTCTGCAATTTCACAATAACAAGCTTCTATGCGTAACAACGAGCAGAAATGTGTAGTAATGTAACATAATCTGTTCATGTTCTTTTTCATACGCAAAAATTGCTTGCACTGAAATTGGCATGGTGCCTCAGCGTTTTTTTTCTGATGTGTGAGGTCTCTGCTTCAATCCGCAACCAAGTAAGTTTATGATGTTTTCTCATTTCTCATCATCGTTTCAAGTGGGACGATAACATTTCCTGAAACTAACACCAAGAATCAAACTCGGGACCATTGCATAGTAATCAACACACGTGTACGATGGCTCAGCGATTGTCTCTAGTGTATGAGGTCACTGCTTCAATCCTCAGTCAAGTAAGTTCATGTTTCGTCCTATCATTTCTCACCGTTTTCGCGGGGACATTAAACTCAACATTTCCAAGAATCAAACTCGGGACGATTGCAAGGTTCACTCCTAAAGCGGAACAAAATGCCCCCTAAAAGGGAACGAGGTGGACCACCCAAATTTTGTAGTAATATATATATATTAGGGTCCAGTACTATGATACCAAATGTTTAAATTTGGCAATTTCTAAAACTTAAGGGGCGGGCCAAGGTACCATTCCCGGGGTTGCACATATGTACTCATGTTTCATAATAGGGAATGGACTCCTATACATGGCCATATAACCATATAAGGTAATAGGATCTCATCCAAGGAAATGAATTAGGTCAAAACCCAAACACGTGATACAACGTATTGCTTACGTTTATATTTTGGCAATTTTGTACCCCTGGAAGGAAACGAGATAGACCACCGAAATTTTGTAGTAATATATATTAGGGTTTTATACTATTATACCAAATGTTTAAATTGGGCAATTTCCAAAATTTAAGGGGTGGGCCAAGGCACTCCTGCCGGGGTGCACAAATGTACCTATGTCTTACAATAGAAAATAAACACCTGTATACACCCATATAACTATATAAGGTAATAGGACCTCATCCAAGGGAATAAAATGAGCCAAAAACCCAAACATGTGGTTGTACTAAAATTTTGACAATTTTGTACCCGTAAAAGGGAACGAAGTGGACTACCGAAATTTATAGTGATCTATATTAGGGTTTTATACTATTATACCAAATGTTTAAATTGGTCAATTTCCAAAATTTAAGGGGTGGGCCAAGGCACTGCTGCCAAATTTTTAAAGGGGTGCACAAATGTACCTATGTCTTACAATAGAAAATAAACACCTGTATACACCCATATAACTATATAAGGTAATAGGACCCCATCCAAGGGAATAAAATGAGCCAAAAACCCAAACATGTGGTTGTACTAAAATTTTGGCAATTTTGTACCCCTAAAAAGGGAACGAAGTGGACCACCCAAATTTACAGTAATACATACTAGGGTTCTATACTATTGTACCAAAATGTTTAAATTGGGCAATTTCCAAAAAATTGAAGGGGTGGGCCAAGGTACACCTCCCAAAAATTTCAAGGGGTGCACCAATATACCCATGTCTTATGAAAGGTAATGAATCCCTGTATATGCCCATATAACCATATAGGATAATAATACCTCATCAAAGGGGATAAATTAGGTCAAAAACCCCCGAAATTTGAATTTTTGGCAATTTTTTACTCATAAAAGGGAACGACATAGACACCCAATACTGATAGAGGTACATACTGTGGTCCTAGGCTACCACACCCAATTTTTAGATTTGGCAATTTCCAAAATTTAAGGGGTGGTCCTATGTACCCCTGCCAAAATCTAGAGGGGGTGGTCCTAAGTACCCCTAGGTCATTGACACGGGCCAGGGACCATGGGTCCTGGGGGGTGGTCCTATGTACCCCCTGCCAAAATTTAGGGGGTGGTCCTAGGTACCCCTAGGTCATTGACCCCGGCCAGGGACCATGGGTCCTGAGGCAGGGACCCAGGGGCCAAAAAGTTAGGCAAAGTGCAGCCAATACTACTTACGACATCCTACTATATACGACATTCCTTAGCGCAGCATAACTTTTTGTATAACGTCCCATGTTTATGCCATTTAGGCTAAGGAGACAATGATTAAGGCAAGTGACTGATGATAGAAGAATTAATGGGATGAGAATGTGAGAGAAAGCGAGAGTACCCGACAACCCCATGGACACGATGTTATACGCCGCAAACTTACTGGATCGGAAATAGTATCAGGGACCCCACGCACCAGAGATAAGTGCTCTACCACTGAGCAACCGTGGCCTCGCAGTTTAAGAAGGCTTAACCACACAATTTTCCTATTATAATTCAATCAGTCTTTTTTTTTTTTGTACAATGGTTCACAATAATTGAATACAGATTTATGATATACTGCAAAATGATATGTGTGAAAAGCGATTATTCTCGGAAAAAAATACGTAGAAACCTCTGCATACGTACAAACCTCATTTCATCTATTTGAACTGAACGAAGTTTGAAACTCACACAGGTTTTTGTTCGTATTGAGGAGGCATGTCAGCGACAGTGTACATGCGCGTAAAGGAAGACAAGGGGGAGAGAGAGAGAGGGTGTGAAACACCATCCTGTGCTACGTGATCATTATGATGTAACATATTTTGGAGTTCAGGATAAGCAAACGTGGAACTGTGTCCGTAGAAAACAAACACGTCACCACGTGAAAGTAAAACCGAAATGCTTATTTTCGCTTTGTATTGACGCAAACCGTTACGAAATGAGAGGGTCCAGGTATAAGTACGGGGGCGTGGTAATTTTGGCACCAGTAGTTTATGGAAATTATTGAACTCTTAACTAAGAAAACTTAAATACACACTTACGCATGAAAAATTAACAAATCAATAAATGAATTTCAACAACACATGATTTGCAATAATATATGGTTCACAATAATCCCAATTGTAAAACATTGCACCTTTTCCTTACATCTTTAACTTTTGTTGTGCACAACATTAAATGAAACAGCATGCAAAAAATTTTTGCATGCTCTTTGTTCCAGCATTGTAGGCCAAGCACAAATTTTGAAATATTTTCTGCAAATGCTCATAGATCCGCTCGTCTTCTTGGCTGGACGCTCCCCTACAGCAAACTGCAAAAGCAGTGTGGAGACCATGGCTTCATCCTGCTGGATGCATTGGATTAATTTTCAGATTGACGGATGAGAGACTTCAACCAGATGTTTAAACTTGTTATTCCAGGACTCGCACATGTTGTTTGTTCTCGGTTCGTTATTTAGTGTGACGTCGTGAACATTCCATACTTCTGGAGGGAAAATAGGGCGCACATTTCTCAGACGGATGTTACCGTCGTTTCTTCCAAAGGCCCGAACACGCCGGTATGTACCGGAAACGTAGGTCTGGTCGAAGTAATCCACAAGCCCTATTGCTTCTTCTGCAGCCTCTTCTCTAAGCAGTTGCATCCCTTGACGTACACCTTGTATTAGAAGAAAAGCAAGGCCGTTCAATTTTCCACAAAATATACGAAATTCCTCATCCTGCTTCTAGAGATTTGTAAGCCCAAGTTCTTGAATTTTCCTCGACGTAGACTGAGCTAAGTGGAAGAAACAACCTCGTACACGAATGGAATGACCAAACATTGCCTTGATTGCATTCATTGCTGCTATTTCAAAATCCATGACAACGTTTTCAGGGTCAGAGAAAAGAGACAGTTCGTTGCATCGTTGAATTATGGCTCGAAACAGTTCCTCGTACAATATTCAGCAACTTAAAGCAGATATAGTTTTCGGTAAATTTCAGAAAACTACTCAAATCAGTCCATCAATTCCAAAGTTATAAGCAAAATAAATTTTACAGGAGGTTCGTCGCGCTGAAGCAGTTCTAGTTAATAACATGTAAATTTAAATATCTATTACATTCAGAGTATTTTCTCACATTTCCTGTACTTCTATTATAAATGGTGCCAAAATTTCCGTTTGCTTTGTTTCTTGGTGCCAAAATTACCGCCTTTCATAAGTACGAGAGTCATTTCAAAAGTCTTGCACACAGCCTATGCACGACCGTTTGAGTCACTTTTAGATTCGTTGTGGGTCAGGGTTTGGGCTTAACGATTATTTCTGCGTTTTCTGGTTTGCTTAGCTGTGTTGTGAGAAATTCAGTAGTGAACCTGACTGAGGTTCGGTTACACATGATGATAAGCGTTCCTATATCAACATCGAAACTCTATGTGCGAAGAATCAAACAGAAATTTACAACGTTTTGCGGGAGGTTTGTCGAAATAGTGTAGTGGAACATAGCACTGTATTTCTGTGCTCAGCTCGTTTCCGTAAGGGTCGTGTAAGCACTGCGGACACCCTAAGATGTGAAAGACCATCAACTGCAACAGACTACACTTCTAAGATTATTGTGAATGACATTTTGAGAAAGGGTCGACGAAAACATGTAAGAAAATTGCATGTGAGCCCAAAATATCTGTCACTTCACTTTACAGAATCATTACTGAGAAGCTGAAAATGAAGATGAGATGGGTTCCGCATGATCTGAGTAAAGAGGAGAAAGCATGTTGCATAAGAATCGCAGAAAAATTGCTTTTACGTTATCAAACAGTATAACAGTATGGATTGGCTTGGATTTTTAAACCAACCCTCGTATTTCCCCAGCGTCAATTCTTAGAAATATAATGCAATCAGCTAACAGTTGGAGGAGAACAAAGCTTAGGAATTTCTCACTTTTCTAGACAGTCTTGCTTCCTCCCGTCAGCCCATATTTGGAGGAAAAATTTAGCTACTCTCGTTGTAAGCGCCCACGCACAAGCCCTCATGACGATGACAGATTTTTACGTGACAATGTAAAAATTCTTAATAATCGTCAATTCTACAACTTATTGGAACAATCAGTGTTTTTAATGTGATTTCTATTAACCTATGGACCATTCATTATATATAATTAACAATATTATGAAGTAAAAACTTAATGTTTTCTACGAACTATATTTTAGTTTAGTCAGTGTATTTTTGCGCTGTGAACTGGCAACTATGTGACGCAGGAAAAGAAGCGGGTGTGTGTCTTACTAGACGCCATGTGAAGTAAATGTACCAAGTTTCTGTCTTCACTAAAAGTATCGACATGTGTAAAGTTTCAGTGTCTAACTTCCAAAATAATATAAAATGATTTGAGGAACATTACACTCGAATTTAAGTAAACAAATCAGTATCTTTTCACATACTAGTGAATAATGAAAACCATATAATCATACAACTATAATTCACAAGCCGCAATGTCAAGGAGAGCATCAACTGTTAGTTAGCAACGTAGACATATTCACCAATTATATTTAAGTTTTCAAATGAGGAAACTTATAGAAGACGACGCAAAACTCATTCTTATGTAACAGTGCACGAGTGAATTTTATTTCGTGTAGTTGTCGTAATCGTCGTGCGCGTTAAAATGTCGTCCGATTGAAACTTCACGTATTATTTCGTTTACAGATCGTTCCGCAGTCGTGCATAAGGGCCAATTTGTTTTGAATGAAATACTAATCATAATTTGAAAATATTAGTGCTGTTTTATATTATATGTGGTTGATGTAATCAGAGTGAAGTGAATTTTAATACAAAGTTACCTACAATTCTTGTTATTATTCCTAAAAGTTAAAATAGTGATAAGAGGATGTGTTTCGTATGTGATGCTTTTCTTTAGCTATCGAAATGTGTACAAGTTAGAATATATGCGACATAAAGTGTTTATCAGAAGGTAAGGTATCTATCAATAGAGAAGTTCAAACATTTACTTTCACCTCCCACTACTCATCTGGTGTTAATCACGCATGGCTGTCCTACCTTGCACTTTTTTACAGGTATTGACCAGTGTATTTTGGAGCTGACGCTTCAGCGATGGTGGGTATACGGCTCATGCCTCTGATACGTATAACGCCCGAATCTTAGGACCGTGGAGGAGTGAAGATACCTGTTTATTACCAGTCTCTTACGTCACTTTACTAATTTGTGCATTTGAATGATGTTGTAAAGGAGATTTTTGGGAGATCCAAGGTTCGAATCCTATTATTATTGTTAATCGGTCTTCTCGAACTGGAACAAACGAGTATCGAACCCCATTCCCATTATATCTGGCGCTTCGAACACGGACATCCGGAACTCGAACCCAGGACCGGCACTCCCCTTATATCTGGCGCCCGAACAGGGACTCGAACCCAGGACCGGCACTCCCCTTATATCTGACGCACCGAACAAAGACAGATGTTTTAGTGGGGAGAAAGCGAATATTTGAACTTCACTGTTTTGTATTCAATGCCATCGCAGTGATTTTTGTGTTGTGTTTTGTAGTATAATATTTTACAATGTCAACTTATAGCGAAATGGAAACACTGCTTGAAGCAGTAAAAAAGCTGTCCGCAGATTTAGCTAATACTAACCAAGTGATAAAAGATAATCATAATGAGTTAGTCAAACAAGGTAATAGTGTAAAAGCAGAAATTATAGAGTTACGGGAAAAACATGAATTTTCAACTCAGGAACTTACGAATGGTATACAGAGAGTAGAAGCTGAGTGCAATGCCTTTAAAGTAGAAATTAAAGTTGAAATTGAAAATTTGAAACATGAAGTTAGGGATTTTAAGGCAGAAGAAATGATCGTTTCAATGAAATAAAAATTCAGCTGATCGAGACACGGAATGAGTTGTCATTAGTTATCCAGCAGGTTGAAGCCTAAAGTTGTAGTTCACTAACTCAAATGAAGCATGATTTTCAACAGATTTCTAACACGTATGAGTGTAAAATCGTAGACCTTGAGGAGAAAATACGTAGCAATCGAAATTCATTAGTAGACATTGAAAGTAAAATTCAAGCTCACCAATCACAGGTAGTCCAGTGCATGCAAAAGGTAACTGTAAATGAAAGTAGTGTAAATAGTTGCGGCATGGAAGTTGATCGGATTAATCAATCGTTACTTTTTCTCAAAAATACAGTAGATCGTTGTAACAACATTGTACTAGAATTAACAAATGATAGGGAAAAAGAATCAAAACAGTATGTTCAAATCCAGAGTACTGTTTTGGAGGTTAAAAATGAAATTGGTAACCTCAGACAAGAACTGCAAATGTTACAAGCTCAACTAACCTTAACGCAAAAACAAATTTTGAACTTGCATGTGGAATCTAGACCTAGTAGCATTGCTAATACTCGTAGTGTAACTAATTCATTATACAGTAGTGTAGCTAACACCTCATCAACTCGAAGTCCTACTAGTCGTAGTAGCAGTAGCGGCACTAACACAAGTTATGAATCTAATAGTAAACCAAAATCTAAAAGCAAAAACCGTAGTCGCATTCATCACAGAAAACCAGTTCAAATTACCAATGCTAGGCCAATTAAGTGCAGTGATATTGAATCGTTTGAAAAGTTCTTAGGACACGAAAGTGAAATTACAGCCTCAAACTTCTTGGAACTGTTTGAGAAAAATGTTAAATTAATGCAAATTCCTGAAGAGCAGTATTTAGATATTTTAGATTTCTTAATGCAAGGATCTTCTAAATCTTGGTTCCTTACTCGTAAACCTGACTTTAAATCATATAGTGATTTTGTTTGTGCTTTCAAGCAACAGTTCGAATCTCCGCAAGTTGTAGCTGGTAAAATGTCAGTATTGCAATCCAAAAGGTACGACCCCAAAGCTGACGGTACAGTTTACCAATTTGTAGCAGATCGCTACCATAAAATTCGAGAATTGAATGAAAACGTTAGTGAAGCTTTTATTTTGAATACAATTAAATTGTTATTGCCTAATTATTTTCAGAAACAATTGGTTTTGTTACCATCCTTGGATTTGTAATCTATGTTAAATGTTGTTCAAAATCTTGAAACATTGTCAAAAAACAGTGACAACTTTAGAACAAATAGTGGATTTCTTAAGAAACAGATTCGTGTAAATCAGGTTAACGTCCAGGAAAATGAAGGTGACGAACATAATTTTAAAGAACCACAGTCTCACATTAAAAACAAAGGTAAAAAGCAATCTCATAGCAAAGGTAAAAATCAACATTTTAAGAATAAGAACAAACCTAGGAACGTTCATTCTCAGCGTAACCCTGAAAACGATAGTCATTATGATAGCCAAGAAGCTATACATTACACTGATACTGGGCGCGCTGATAATGGTGGGCACACACCTCAACCATTTCCAACTTTTCATCCTGGTAACCAACCACCTTTTATTTCAAATTTTAGTCAACCTCGTACCTTCCCTCCTCCTACATCATCAGGTAATCAGAGTAGACAAACACCGTTAAACTAGAAACGCTCTGCCGAGAGAGTGCTTCTGGTAGAGCTTGTGAAAACTTTAGTAATAGTCATGATTTTAGTAATGAAGATGCACTCACCCCAATTTTTCCTGTGGAATATGTAACGTTGAGTAAAAATATCAATAATGTTGTTAATTGGGACTTAGATATTTCTGAAGATGAAATAGAAATTGATGAAAATGTAAGTAAGGGTAATAACTCTCGTGCTGCAGAAATTTTATGTAAAGTATTAGATACTCAGTTGAAAGCATTGTGCGATACAGGGGCATCAGCATCCCTTATCAGTTTTGAGGCATGGAAACGTATTTCTTCCGTAATTTCACATCCGCAGTTAAAACCAGCACCACATATTCTCTTGGTAGATTATTCTGGTAAACGGAAAAAGCAGTTTAAGGGTGATTGATGTTCGACATAAGAGCTCTGGTAGTAGATGAATTAAACACAGAATGCTTGATAGGTCGCAATTTCCTCACAATCGCCCATGCGATGATAGATTTTTCGAGAAACGTAATTAGTTTTTCTGACGGAAAAGAAATTGTTGTTGTTCCTATGCTCATTGAAAAATCTCATAGTAAAGAAAACAGTTGTCAACCTAAGATTTTGACTTATGCTGATCGAATAAATAAACCTGTTGATACTGAGTTTGGTATTTCTGTAGAAAATAATAACTTGTCAGATGAAAGTTCAGAGTTCGAACCCAATCATGACTATACATCTTCAGCATGTCCTGTAATTAATAGTTTGGTTTCACAAAAGGGTAAATTAGAACAAGAGTGGATCCGTGTTTTATATGAACGAGATCAGGCGTATTCACAGTTGAGAAAAGAGTCGAAAGATTTTCGAATAAAAGATCTTAACATAAATCAAGCAGTAGAAGAAAATTTTTTACTCGAGTACTATGGTTTACAAATGTCAGAAATTGATAATGAGATTCAAAATGCTCATGGTAATAACCAAAGTAAACAGGAAAGTTGTGGGGATAAGGTATCAAATGATAATGTTATTTTTGAAAATGTGTGTGCTGTAGCAACAATAAACGAAATTAGGGAAAAGGTACATGAATGTGATCATTTAAGTAATGAGGAAAAACAGCAATTATTTGATTTGTTGGTAAAACATCGTGATGTATTCACAGATTATCCAGGTAGATGTAATTTATATGAATATTCCATAGACGTTGACACTACTAACCCCATAGTAAAAAGACAATATACTTTACCCTACCATTTTAAAGAAAGCATTGACAAGCAAATTAATGAATGGTTAAAAGTAGGTGTCATTGAACCAGCAGTGTCGATACATAGCCACCCAATTTTCTGTGTACCCAAGAAAAACACAACTAAACCTAGAGTCGTAGTTGATCTGACTGAGCTCAATAAGCATGTTAAATTAAAACAATTGAAAGTAAACCGAATTGATGATTTATTGTTGAAATTTCAGGGTGCTAAGTTTGTAAGTTCAATTGACCTTGTGTCATCGTATTCACAAATTCCTGTGTCTGAGGAATCTCGTGATTTCATTGCCTTCTCTTGGAACGGTCATATGTACAGATTTACTGTTATCCCATTTGGATACATCAATGGTTCTGTCGCTCTCATAGATGCATTACAGAAGGCGCTAGGTTATGCATTGTATAATAAACTTGTTTCGTACATTGACGATTTAAGTATTCCAACCTTTTCTTTTGAAGAACAATTAAACTTATTAGATCAGTTATTTACTAAGCAGAGTGAAGCTAACATGACTGTTAATCTTTCAAAATCTTCATTTTGTAAGACTAGTTTTAACTTTTTGGGTTTTGTTGTAACACCTGAAGGTATTTGTAAAGATCCTTCTTACGTAGAAGTTATTCGCCAACTACCTCGTCCAACCAATATAAAACAATTGCAACGAGTTTTAGGCCTTTCCGAATGGTGTTCTAAATTTGTACACAAGTTTGCTGAACTATCTGTTCCTTTATTTGAACTTATCTAGAAAGGGAAAAAATGGATTTGGACTCCAGAATGTGAACATAGTTTTCAGTCCCTTAAAGACAGTTTGGTTCAAGATGTACTACTCACTCACCCAAAACTTGATTCCGATTTTTCATTGATCACCGACAGTTCACGGGTGGCCGTGGCTGGCATACTTTTTCAAGAAATTGATGGTAAACGTAACATTATTGGATTCTGTAGTAAAACTTTAAACAAAGCGCAGCGTGCGTATACTACAACTGAACAAGAGGCGTTAGCAATAGTGATTTCTATTCGTAAATGGGGACATTTACTGTATGGTAAACATGTTAAAGTGTATACTGACCATAACTCTTTAGTGTACTTACATAAGATTAGAAATTGGAATTCTCGTTTAGCTCGTTGGAGTCTCGAATTACAAAGTTTTGATTTGGAAATCATTCATATTCGTGGAATTGACAATAAAGCCAGTGACGCCTTGTCACGTATAGTTTTAGCTCCTAAAACTGAAACTCATACGGTGAATAACCTCGAAGTGCTACCGTCATTTTTCGGAAATATGACCATACAGGAACTAGTCGAAAAACAACGTGAACATACAGAATATGATTCAATAATGAAATTTCTTCAAAATCCTAATGACCCATACTCTAAGGTGAAAAACAGAAATCTTGAAAAATTTTATAAACTTGAAAAGGGTGTACTTTTGAACAGAAATTTCCATTTCCCAAATTCTTGGAGAATTTGTATTCCACCTTCATTAGTTCGTACTGTTGTTGAACACATGCATTGTCAACGAGGTCATTTTGGAATTGAAAAAACATTTGGTTTTGTAAACGAAATTTGTTACTGGAAATCCATGAGAAAAGATATCAGTAATTTTATCAATGATTGTATTGTATGTAAAGAAACGAAAGTAGAAACTTCACCACCGGCTAGACCAATGGAAAGTATTACTGTTAACGGTCCTCGTGTGCTTATTTCAATTGATATTTTAGGACCATACGTTTCTTCTTCCTCAGGTTATAAATATGCATTGTCAATTTTAGATGTTTTCACTAGATATTACATTTTGTATCCTATGCGAAATGCTACCACCAAATGTGTATTACGTTGCTTAGAATCATTATATTTTTTACATTTAGGCATTCCTAGTGCTATTCTGGTTGATAATGGTAGCTGTTTCATTTCTCGAAAATTCAAAGAAAAAATGTCAGAATATGGAATTAAAATACATTACGTAACACCATATCACGCTTCTTCCAATCCAGTTGAACGAATCCATCGTGAGACTAATCGTCTATTTAAGTTGTTTTGTAGTGAAGATCACACTGCTTGGGAAAAATTCATCCCTCAAATTGTAATTTTGTTAAATTATTCAATTTGAAGTAGTTTAGGTGTAAGCCCTGCCAGCTTGCATTTGAATGTAATCTTGGATCCGTTAACTCAAAAACCTTTTCTGAGACCTTTTAGAACACAAGGGTGTCTATGGCTGAAGCTCAAATTCGAATGTTAGCATCAAGAAAACTAAATCATTTTCCAAATACTTCGTAAATGAAATGTTAAGCATAACATGAAACAAGAAAGTAAATATAAGGTAAAGGAAAATGATTTAGTTTTCTTGAAGCAAACGAATTTGAGTTCAGCCATAGACAAAATAATCTCAAAATTTTTTTATCTGTACAAAGGTCCCCTGTTGTGTTCTAAAAAGGTCTCAGAAAAGGTTTTTGAGTTAACGGATCCACTCACTGGTAAGTGTTTGGATTACATTCAGTTGACAGATTAAAAGTTTGGAAACCTACTAAAGAAACAAAGAGCATTTGGCTTAATTTAGCTACTAAACACTGTGGAACCAAAAGTGATGAAATCCTGAAAGAACAGAGTAAAAGCTCAGAGTTGAATAGTTGTATTGAAGAAGTAACCTATGATTCTATCAATGCTGTAAGGGTAAATCTTTCAAACCAATGTGATTCCAAAATTAACTCCAATAGAATTGGTAAAATCCTTGATGAAATTTTAGAATTAGATTCATATTTAAAATATCTCTCTGAATCATCATGGTGTAACGTACATAACTTAGAGTTCGCATTGACAAATTTTATTAATCCTCTCGTTTTGTTTAATTAGCATTCTGGTAAGATCACAGTGATCAACCTAGAATGACTGACTCCTACTGATGTGGTGGGTTACCGCAGCCTTGTTTTCCAACTAAACACGCCTACGTGGTGAACCACTGAGTCACAAACGGGAGAATAAACAAAAAAATTACAGAATCAATATTCAAATGCAAATGTGAGATTAGAAAAATGAATACTTACATGATAATTGTTAGCAACTATTGTTGCATTCACTCTGTATTAATCTTTTCGTTGAATACGAAAACATTTCAAGTAGCACTTGAAGACATTGAAGCAAAGGTCCCTCCAATATTATGGGTTATTCATATTATGTAATGCCTGGAGTAGGCAATTTTCTTATTAGTCCCCTCTGTATTATTTTTGAATTTTAACCAATCGTTCTATCTTTTCACTTTGCTTCGGGGATGGAAAGATATTAATTAATAATTGGGGTAGGGTCTTGCAAATTTAATGCAGGCAGTATATTTTTATATACTTTGAGCGTGACGAGCTCACATGTGCCCAGTCTATTTCATTTTAAATAAATGAAATATTTTTAGTGTTATATTTACTTATGTGCTTTTACCATGTAATTTTAATAAAGTATGAACCTATCGTGTGCACTATATCATACAATACCTTACCAAATGTAATGTTTTATTAAATATATTATTGTATTGAATATATTAATATGTTTGTGTAATTTAGTTTGAATTTTGAAAAACATTATGAAGTATAATGTTGAATAGTATTTTGAATTACAAATAACTTTTGATTTATATTCAAATATTGAAATTATTTTGTGTTTATATTTCAAGGAATAATTGAAATAAATGGAAAATATAAACAAATAATAAAAGTGAAAGGACTCAAAAGACATTTACGAAATGGCCCTCGCGTTATCGTAAATGGCCCTCGCGTTCGTTATTCTTCGAATTTCGCGATCATGTGCGTTCGAGTGAAGCCTACAAACTGCTATTCTTCAATGTGAACGAACTTAAAATGACATTAACCCTCTATGGACTAATGGAGTGCTGTGATTGCTGTTGTGTTGCAATGTGCTTAGGAAGATTTGGATTCCAGGGTTCTTGCCCACTTCTGTGATACCTTCAGTGGACATTCCGTTCGACGCCATCTATAACAGTATGGATTGGCTTGGATTTTTAAACCAACCCTCGTATTTCCCCAGCGTCAATTCTTAGAAATATAATGCAATCAGCTAACAGTTGGAGGAGAACAATGCTTAGGAATTTCTCACCCAAAAGGTACCTCACTTTTCTAGACAGTCTTGCTTCCTCCCGTCAGCCCATATTTGGAGGAAAAATTTAGCTACTCTCGTTGTAAACGCCCACGCACAAGCCCTCATGACGATGACAGATTTTTACGTGACAATGTAAAAATTCTTAATAATCGTCAATTCTACAACTTATTGGAACAATCAGTGTTTTTAATGTGATTTCTATTAACCTATGGACCATTCATTATATATAATTAACAATATTATGAAGTAAAAACTTAATGTTTTCTACGAACTATATTTTAGTTTAGTCAGTGTATTTTTGCGCTGTGAACTGGCAACTATGTGACGCAGGAAAAGAAGCGGGTGTGTGTCTTACTAGACGCCATGTGAAGTAAATGTACCAAGTTTCTGTCTTCACTAAAAGTATCGACATATGTAAAGTTTCAGTGTCTAACTTCCAAAATAATATAAAATGATTTGAGGAACACTAGACTCGAATTTAAGTAAACAAATCAGTACCTTTTCACATACTAGTGAATAATGAAAACCATATAATCATACAACTATAATACACAAGCCGCAATGTCAAGGAGAGCATCAACTATTAGTTAGCAACGTAGACATATTCACCAATTATATTTAAGTTTTCAAATGAGGAAACTTATAGAAGACGACGCAAAACTCATTCTTATGTAACAGTGCACGAGTGAATTTTATTCCGTGTAGTTGTCGTAATCGTCGTGCGCGTTAAAATGTCGTCCGATCGAAACTTCACGTATTATTTTGTTTAGAGATCGTTCCGCAGTCGTGCATAAGGGCCAATTTGTTTTGAATGAAATACTAATCATAATTTGAAAATATTAGTGCTGTTTTATATTATATGTGGTTGATGTAATCAGAGTGAAGTGAGTTTTAATACAAAGTTACCTACAATTCTTGTTATTATTCCTAAAAGTTAAAATAGTGATAAGAGGATGTGTTTCGTATGTGATGCTTTTCTTTAGCTATCGAAATGTGTACAAGTTAGAATATATGCGACATAAAGTGTTTATCAGAAGGTAAGGTATCTATCAATAGAGAAGTTCAAACATTTACTTTCACCTCCCACTACTCATCTGGTGTTAATAACGCATGGCTGTCCTACCTTGCACTTTTTCACAGGTATTGACCAGTGTATTTTGGAGCTGACGCTTCAGCGATGGTGGGTATACGGCTCATGCCTCTGATACGTATAACGCCCGAATCTTAGGACCGTGGAGGAGTGAAGATACTTGTTTATTGCCAGTCTCTTACGTCACTTTACTAATTTGTGCATTTGAATGATGTTGTAAAGGAGATTTTTGGGAGATCCAAGGTTCGAATCCGATTATTATTGTTAATCGGTCTTCTCGAACTGGAACAAACGAGTATCGAACTCCATTCCCATTATATCTGGCGCTTCGAACACGGACATCCGGAACTCGAACCCAGGACCGGCACTCCCCTTATATCTGGCGCCCGACCAGGGACTCGAACCCAGGACCGGCACTCCCCTTATATCTGACGCACCGAACAAAGACAGATGTTTTAGTGGGGAGAAAGCGAATATTTGAACTTCACTGTTTTGTATTCAATGCCATCGCAGTTATTTTTGTGTTGTGTTTTGTAGTATAATAGTTTACAATGTCAACTTATAGCGAAATGGAAACACTGCTTGAAGCAGTAAAAAAGCTGTCCGCAGATTTAGCTAATACTAACCAAGTGATAAAAGATAATCATTATGAGTTAGTCAAACAAGGTAATAGTGTAAAAGCAGAAATTATAGAGTTACGGGAAAAACATGAATTTTCAACTCAGGAACTTACGAATGGTATACAGAGAGTAGAAGCTGAGTGCAATGCCTTTAAAGTAGAAATTAAAGTTGAAATTGAAAATTTGAAACATGAAGTTAGGGATTTTAAGGCAGAAGTAAATTATCGTTTCAATGAAATGTCTATGAGTTCAGCCATAGACAAAAGAATCTCAAAATTTCTTTATCTGTACAAAGGTCCCCTGTTGTGTTCTAAAAATGTCTCAGAAAAGGTTTTTGAGTTAATGGATCCACTCACTGGTAAATGTTTAGGATTACATTCAGTTGACAGATTAAAAGTTTGGAAACCTACTAAAGAAACAAAGAGCATTTGGCTTAATTTAGCTACTAAACACTGTGGAACCAAAAGTGATGAAATCCTGAAAGAACAGAGTAAAAGCTCAGAGTTGAATAGTTGTATTGAAGAAGTAATCTATGATTCTATCAATGCTGTAAGGGTAAATCTTTCAAACCAATGTGATTCCAAAATTAACTCCAATAGAATTGGTAAAATCCTTGATGAAATTTTAGAATTAGATTCATAAAAAAAAATATCTCTCTGAATCATCATGGTGTAACGTACATAACTTAGAGTTTGCATTGACAAATTTTATTAATCCTCTCGTTTTGTTTAATTAGCATTCTGGTAAGATCACAGTGATCAACCTAGAATGACTGACTCCTACTGATGTGGTGGGCTACCGCAGCCTTGTTTTCCAACTAAACACGCTTACGTTGTGAACCACTGAGTCACAAACGGGAGAATAAACAAAAAAATTACAGAATCAATATTCAAATGCAAATGTGAGATTAGAAAAATGAATACTTACATGATAATTGTTAGCAACTATTGTTGCATTCACTCTGTATTAAAATGACATTAACCCTCTATGGACTAATGGAGTGCTGTGATTGCTGTTGTGTTGCAATGTGCTTAGGAAGATTTGGATTCCAGGGTTCTTGCCCACTTCTGTGATACCTTCAGTGGACATTCCGTTCGATGCCATCTATAACAGTATGGATTGGCTTGGATTTTTAAACCAACCCTCGTATTTCCCCAGCGTCAATTCTTAGAAATATAATGCAATCAGCTAACAGTTGGAGGAGAACAATGCTTAGGAATTTCTCACCCAAAAGGTACCTCACTTTTCTAGACAGTCTTGCTTCCTCCCGTCAGCCCATATTTGGAGGAAAAATTTAGCTACTCTCGTTGTAAACGCCCACGCACAAGCCCTCATGACGATGACAGATTTTTACGTGACAATGTAAAAATTCTTAATAATCGTCAATTCTACAACTTATTGGAACAATCAGTGTTTTTAATGTGATTTCTATTAACCTATGGACCATTCATTATATATAATTAACAATATTATGAAGTAAAAACTTAATGTTTTCTACGAACTATATTTTAGTTTAGTCAGTGTATTTTTGCGCTGTGAACTGGCAACTATGTGACGCAGGAAAAGAAGCGGGTGTGTGTCTTACTAGACGCCATGTGAAGTAAATGTACCAAGTTTCTGTCTTCACTAAAAGTATCGACATATGTAAAGTTTCAGTGTCTAACTTCCAAAATAATATAAAATGATTTGAGGAACAATACACACGAATTTAAGTAAACAAATCAGTACCTTTTCACATACTAGTGAATAATGAAAACCATATAATCATACAACTATAATTCACAAGCCGCAATGTCAAGGAGAGCATCAACTGTTAGTTAGCAACGTAGACATATTCACCAATTATATTTAAGTTTTCAAATGAGGAAACTTATAGAAGACGACGCAAAACTCATTCTTATGTAACAGTGCAGGAGTGAATTTTATTCCGTGTAGTTGTCGTAATCGTCGTGCGCGTTAAAATGTCGTCCGATCGAAACTTCACGTATTATTTCGTTTACAGATCGTTCCGCAGTCGTGCATAAGGGCCAATTTGTTTTGAATAAAATACTAATCATAATTTGAAAATATTAGTGCTGTTTTATATTATATGTGGTTGATGTAATCAGAGTGAAGTGAATTTTAATACAAAGTTACCTACAATTCTTGTTATTATTCCTAAAAGTTAAAATAGTGATAAGAGGATGTGTTTCGTATGTGATGCTTTTCTTTAGCTATCGAAATGTGTACAAGTTAGAATATATGCGACATAAAGTGTTTATCAGAAGGTAAGGTATCTATCAATAGAGAAGTTCAAACATTTACTTTCACCTCCCACTACTCATCTGGTGTTAATCACGCATGGCTGTCCTACCTTGCACTTTTTTACAGGTATTGACCAGTGTATTTTGGAGCTGACGCTTCAGCGATGGTGGGTATACGGCTCATGCCTCTGATACGTATAACGCCCGAATCTTTGGACCGTGGAGGAGTGAAGATACCTGTTTATTGCCAGTCTCTTACGTCACTTTACTAATTTGTGCATTTGAATGATGTTGTAAAGGAGATTTTTGGGAGATCCAAGGTTCGAATCCTATTATTATTGTTAATCGGTCTTCTCGAACTGGAACAAACGAGTATCGAACCCCATTCTCATTATATCTGGCGCTTCGAACACGGACATCCGGAACTCGAACCCAGGACCGGCACTCCCCTTATATCTGGCGCCCGAACAGGGACTCGAACCCAGGACCGGCACTCCCCTTATATCTGACGCACCGAACAAAGACAGATGTTTTAGTGGGGAGAAAGCGAATATTTGAACTTCACTGTTTTGTATTCAATGCCATCGCAGTGATTTTTGTGTTGTGTTTTGTAGTATAATATTTTACAATGTCAACTTATAGCGAAATGGAAACACTGCTTGAAGCAGTAAAAAAGCTGTCCGCAGATTTAGCTAATACTAACCAAGTGATAAAAGATAATCATAATGAGTTAGTCAAACAAGGTAATAGTGTAAAAGCAGAAATTATAGAGTTACGGGAAAAACATGAATTTTCAACTCAGGAACTTACGAATGGTATACAGAGAGTAGAAGCTGAGTGCAATGCCTTTAAAGTAGAAATTAAAGTTGAAATTGAAAATTTGAAACATGAAGTTAGGGATTTTAAGGCAGAAGAAATGATCGTTTCAATGAAATAAAAATTCAGCTGATCGAGACACGGAATGAGTTGTCATTAGTTATCCAGCAGGTTGAAGCCTAAAGTTGTAGTTCACTAACTCAAATGAAGCATGATTTTCAACAGATTTCTAACACGTATGAGTGTAAAATCGTAGACCTTGAGGAGAAAATACGTAGCAATCGAAATTCATTGGTAGACATTGAAAGTAAAATTCAAGCTCACCAATCACAGGTAGTCCAGTGCATGCAAAAGGTAACTGTAAATGAAAGTAGTGTAAATAGTTGCGGCATGGAAGTTGATCGGATTAATCAATCGTTACTTTTTCTCAAAAATACAGTAGATCGTTGTAACAACATTGTAGTAGAATTAACAAATGATAGGGAAAAAGAATCAAAACAGTATGTTCAAATCCAGAGTACTGTTTTGGAGGTTAAAAATGAAATTGGTAACCTCAGACAAGAACTGAAAATGTTACAAGCTCAACTAACCTTAACGCAAAAACAAATTTTGAACTTGCATGTGGAATCTAGACCTAGTAGCATTGCTAATACTCGTAGTGTAACTAATTCACTATACAGTAGTGTAGCTAACACCTCATCAACTCGAAGTCCTACTAGTCGTAGTAGCAGTAGCGGCACTAACACCAGTTATGAATCTAATAGTAAACCAAAATCTAAAAGCAAAAACCGTAGTCGCATTCATCACAGAAAACCAGTTCAAATTACGAATGCTAGGCCAATTAAGCGCAGTGATATTGAATCGTTTGAAAAGTTCTTAGGACACGAAAGTGAAATTACAGCCTCAAACTTCTTGGAACTGTTTGAGAAAAATGTTAAATTAATGCAAATTCCTGAAGAGCAGTATTTAGATATTTTAGATTTCTTAATGCAAGGATCTTCTAAATCTTGGTTCCTTACTCGTAAACCTGACTTTAAATCATATAGTGATTTTGTTTGTGCTTTCAAGCAACAGTTCGAATCTCCGCAAGTTGTAGCTGGTAAAATGTCAGTATTGCAATCCAAAAGGTACGACCCCAAAGCTGACGGTAAGTTTACCAATTTGTAGCAGATCGCTACCATAAAATTCGAGAATTGAATGAAAACGTTAGTGAAGCTTTTATTTTGAATACAATTAAATTGTTATTGCCTAATTATTTTCAGAAACAATTGGTTTTGTTACCATCCTTGGATTTGCAATCTATGTTAAATGTTGTTCAAAATCTTGAAACATTGTCAAAAAACAGTGACAACTTTAGAATAAATAGTGGATTTCTTAAGAAACAGATTCGTGTAAATCAGGTTAACGTCCAGGAAAATGAAGGTGACGAACATAATTTTAAAGAACCACAGTCTCACATTAAAAACAAAGGTAAAAAGCAATCTCATAGCAAAGGTAAAAATCAACATTTTAAGAATAAGAACAAACCTAGGAACGTTCATTCTCAGCGTAACCCTGAAAACGATAATCAGTATGATAGCCAAGAAGCTATACATTACACTGATACTAGGCGCGCTGATAATGGTGGGCACACACCTCAACCATTCCAACTTTTCATCCTGGTAACCAACCACCTTTTATTTCAAATTTTAGTCAACCTCGTACCTTCCCTCCTCCTACATCATCAGGTAATCAGAGTAGACAAACACCGTTAAACTAGAAACGCTCTGCCGAGAGAGTGCTTCTGGTAGAGCTTGTGAAAACTTTAGTAATAGTCATGATTTTAGTAATGAAGATGCACTCACCCCAATTTTTCCTGTGGAATATGTAACGTTGAGTAAAAATATCAATAATGTTGTTAATTGGGACTTAGATATTTCTGAAGATGAAATAGAAATTGATGAAAATGTAAGTAAGGGTAATAACTGTCGCACTGCAGAAATTTTTTGTAAAGTATTGTGCACTCAGTTGAAAGCATTGTGCGATACAGGGGCATCAGCATCCCTTATCAGTTTTGAGGCATGGAAACGTATTTCTTCCGTAATTTCACATCCGCAGTTAAAACCTGCACCACATATTCTCTTGGTAGATTATTCTGGTAAACAGAAAAAGCAGGTTAAGGGTGAAGTAAATATTTGTGTGGAAATAGAACATTTGATGTTCGACATAAGAGTTCTGGTAGTAGATGAATTAAACACAGAATGCTTGTTAGGTCGCAATTTCCTCACAATCGCCCATGCGATGATAGATTTTTCGAAAAACGTAATTAGTTTTTCTGACGGAAAAGAAATTGTTGTTGTTCCTATGCTCATTGAAAAATCTCATAGTAAAGAAAACAGTTGTTGTCAACCTAAGAAGATTTTGACTTATGCTGATCGAATAAATAAACCTGTTGATACTGAGTTTGGTATTTCTGTAGAAAATAATAACTTGTCAGATGAAAGTTCAGAGTTCGAACCCAATCATGACTATACATCTTCAGCATGTCCTGTAATTAATAGTTTGGTTTCACAAAAGGGTAAATTAGAACAAGAGTGGATCCGTGTTTTATATGAACGAGATCAGGCGTATTCACAGTTGAGAAAAGAGTCGAAAGATTTTCGAATAAAAGATCTTAACATAAATCAAGCAGTAGAAGAAAATTTTTTACTCGAGTACTATGGTTTACAAATGTCAGAAATTGATAATGAGATTCAAAATGATCATGGTAATAACCAAAGTAAACAGGAAAGTTGTGGGGATAAGGTATCAAATGATAATGTTATTTTTGAAAATGTGTGTGCTGTAGCAACAATAAACGAAATTAGGGAAAAGGTACATGAATGTGATCATTTAAGTAATGAGGAAAAACAGCAATTATTTGATTTGTTGGTAAAACATCGTGATGTATTCACAGATTATCCAGGTAGATGTAATTTATATGAATATTCCATAGACGTTGACACTACTAACCCCATAGTAAAAAGACAATATACTTTACCCTACCATTTTAAAGAAAGCATTGACAAGCAAATTAATGAATGGTTAAAAGTAGGTGTCATTGAACCAGCAGTGTCGATACATAGCCACCCAATTTTCTGTGTACCCAAGAAAAACAACTAAACCTAGAGTCGTAGTTGATCTGACTGAGCTCAATAAGCATGTTAAATTAAAACAATTGAAAGTAAACCGAATTGATGAATTATTGTTGAAATTTCAGGGTGCTAAGTTTGTAAGTTCAATTGACCTTGTGTCATCGTATTCACAAATTCCTGTGTCTGAGGAATCTCGTGATTTCATTGCCTTCTCTTGGAACGGTCATATGTACAGATTTACTGTTATACCATTTGGATACATCAATGGTTCTGTCGCTCTCATAGATGCATTACAGAAGGTGCTAGGTTATGCATTGTATAATAAACTTGTTTCGTACATTGACGATTTAAGTATTCCAACCTTTTCTTTTGAAGAACAATTAAACTTATTAGATCAGTTATTTACTAAGCTGAGTGAAGCTAACATGACTGTTAATCTTTCAAAATCTTCATTTTGTAAGACTAGTTTTAATTTTTTGGGTTTTGTTGTAACACCTGAAGATATTTGTAAAGATCCTTCTTACGTAGAAGTTATTCGCCAACTACCTCGTCCAACCAATATAAAACAATTGCAACGAGTTTTAGGCCTTTCCGAATGGTATTCTAAATTTGTACACAAGTTTGCTGAACTATCTGTTCCTTTATTTGAACTTATCTAGAAAGGGAAAAAATGGATTTGGACTCCAGAATGTGAACATAGTTTTCAGTCCCTTAAAGACAGTTTGGTTCAAGATGTACTACTCACTCACCCAAAACTTGATTCCGATTTTTCATTGATCACCGACAGTTCACGGGTGGCCGTGGCTGGCATACTTTTTCAAGAAATTGATGGTAAACGTAACATTATTGGATTCTGTAGTAAAACTTTAAACAAAGCGCAGCGTGCGTATACTACAACTGAACAAGAGGCGTTAGCAATAGTGATTTCTATTCGTAAATGGGGACATTTACTGTATGGTAAACATGTTAAAGTGTATACTGACCATAACTCTTTAGTGTACTTACATAAGATTAGAAATTGGAATTCTCGTTTAGCTCGTTGGAGTCTCGAATTACAAAGTTTTGATTTGGAAATCATTCATATTCGTGGAATTGACAATAAAGCCAGTGACGCCTTGTCACGTATAGTTTTAGCTCCTAAAACTGAAACTCATACGGTGAATAACCTCGAAGTGCTACCGTCATTTTTCGGAAATATGACCATACAGGAACTAGTCGAAAAACAACGTGAACATACAGAATATGATTCAATAATGAAATTTCTTCAAAATCCTAATGACCCATACTCTAAGGTGAAAAACAGAAATCTTGAAAAATTTTATAAACTTGAAAAGGGTGTACTTTTGAACAGAAATTTCCATTTCCCAAATTCTTGGAGAATTTGTATTCCACCTTCATTAGTTCGTACTGTTGTTGAACACATGCATTGTCAACGAGGTCATTTTGGAATTGAAAAAACATTTGGTTTTGTAAACGAAATTTGTTACTGGAAATCCATGAGAAAAGATATCAGTAATTTTATCAATGATTGTATTGTATGTAAAGAAACGAAAGTAGAAACTTCACCACCGGCTAGACCAATGGAAAGTATTACTGTTAACGGTCCTCGTGTGCTTATTTCAATTGATATTTTAGGACCATACGTTTCTTCTTCCTCAGGTTATAAATATGCATTGTCAATTTTAGATGTTTTCACTAGATATTACACTTTGTATCCTATGCGAAATGCTACCACCAAATGTGCATTACGTTGTTTAGAATCATTATATTTTTTACATTTAGGCATTCCTAGTGCTATTCTGGTTGATAATGGTAGCTGTTTCATTTCTCGAAAATTCAAAGAAAAAATGTCAGAATATGGAATTAAAATACATTACGTAACACCATATCACGCTTCTTCCAATCCAGTTGAACGAATGCATCCTGAGACTAATCGTCTATTTAAATTGTTTTGTAGTGAAGATCACACTGCTTGGGAAAAATTCATCCCTCAAATTGTAATTTTGTTAAATTATTCAATTTCAAGTAGTTTAGGTGTAAGCCCTGCCAGCTTGCATTTGAATGTAAAGCCTTCTGAATCAGTATTTAAGCATTTTGGTATTGTGGTTACTGAAAAGGATACAGATGAATATGTTTTGTGGGATAATAAATTAGTTATGGCAGATCTGAAAAGAACTGAAATACTTCGTAAAAGAAATTTTAAGCATAACATGAAACAAGAAAGTAAATATAAGGTAAAGGAGAATGATTTAGTTTTCTTGAAGCAAACGAATTTGAGTTCAGCCATAGACAAAAGAATCTCAAAATTTCTTTATCTGTACAAAGGTCCCCTGTTGTGTTCTAAAAAGGTCTCAGAAAAGGTTTTTGAGTTAACGGATCCACTCACTGGTAAATGTTTAGGATTACATTCAGTTGACAGATTAAAAGTTTGGAAACCTACTAAAGAAACAAAGAGCATTTGGCTTAATTTAGCTACTAAACACTGTGGAATCAAAAGTGATGAAATCCTGAAAGAACAGAGTAAAAGCTCAGAGTTGAATAGTTGTATTGAAGAAGTAATCTATGATTCTATCAATGCTGTAAGGGTAAATCTTTCAAACCAATGTGATTCCAAAATTAACTCCAATAGAATTGGTAAAATCCTTGATGAAATTTTAGAATTAGATTCATATTTAAAATATCTCTCTGAATCATCATGGTGTAACGTACATAACTTAGAGTTTGCATTGACAAATTTTATTAATCCTCTCGTTTTGTTTAATTAGCATTCTGGTAAGATCACAGTGATCAACCTAGAATGACTGACTCCTACTGATGTGGTGGGCTACCGCAGCCTTGTTTTCCAACTAAACACGCCTACGTGATGAACCACTGAGTCACAAACGGGAGAATAAACAAAAAAATTACAGAATGCAAATGTGAGATTAGAAAAATGAATACTTACATGATAATTGTTAGCAACTATTGTTGCATTCACTCTGTATTAAAATGACATTAACCCTCTATGGACTAATGGAGTGCTGTGATTGCTGTTGTGTTGCAATGTGCTTAGGAAGATTTGGATTCCAGGGTTCTTGCCCACTTCTGTGATACCTTCAGTGGACATTCCGTTCGACGCCATCTATAACAGTATGGATTGGCTTGGATTTTTAAACCAACCCTCGTATTTCCCCAGCGTCAATTCTTAGAAATATAATGCAATCAGCTAACAGTTGGAGGAGAACAATGCTTAGGAATTTCTCACCCAAAAGGTACCTCACTTTTCTAGACAGTCTTGCTTCCTCCCGTCAGCCCATATTTGGAGGAAAAATTTAGCTACTCTCGTTGTAAACGCCCACGCACAAGCCCTCATGACGATGACAGATTTTTACGTGACAATGTAAAAATTCTTAATAATCGTCAATTCTACAACTTATTGGAACAATCAGTGTTTTTAATGTGATTTCTATTAACCTATGGACCATTCATTATATATAATTAACAATATTATGAAGTAAAAACTTAATGTTTTCTACGAACTATATTTTAGTTTAGTCAGTGTATTTTTGCGCTGTGAACTGGCAACTATGTGACGCAGGAAAAGAAGCGGGTGTGTGTCTTACTAGACGCCATGTGAAGTAAATGTACCAAGTTTCTGTCTTCACTAAAAGTATCGACATATGTAAAGTTTCAGTGTCTAACTTCCAAAATAATATAAAATGATTTGAGGAACACTACACACGAATTTAAGTAAACAAATCAGTATCTTTTCACATACTAGTGAATAATGAAAACCATATAATCATACAACTATAATTCACAAGCCGCAATGTCAAGGAGAGCATCAACTGTTAGTTAGCAACGTAGACATATTCACCAATTATATTTAAGTTTTCAAATGAGGAAACTTATAGAAGACGACGCAAAACTCATTCTTATGTAACAGTGCAGGAGTGAATTTTATTCCGTGTAGTTGTCGTAATCGTCGTGCGCGTTAAAATGTCGTCCGATCGAAACTTCACGTATTATTTCGTTTACAGATCGTTCCGCAGTCGTGCATAAGGGCCAATTTGTTTTGAATGAAATACTAATCATAATTTGAAAATATTAGTGCTGTTTTTTGTTATATGTGGTTGATGTAATCAGAGTGAAGTGAATTTTAATACAAAGTTACCTACAATTCTTGTTATTATTCCTAAAAGTTAAAATAGTGATAAGAGGATGTGTTTTGTATGTGATGCTTTTCTTTAGCTATCGAAATGTGTACAAGTTAGAATATATGCGACATAAAGTGTTTATCAGAAGGTAAGGTATCTATCAATAGAGAAGTTCAAACATTTACTTTCACCTCCCACTACTCATCTGGTGTTAATCACGCATGGCTGTCCTACCTTGCACTTTTTTACAGGTATTGACCAGTGTATTTTGGAGCTGACGCTTCAGCGATGGTGGGTATACGGCTCATGCCTCTGATACGTATAACGCCCGAATCTTAGGACCGTGGAGGAGTGAAGATACTTGTTTATTGCCAGTCTCTTACGTCACTTTACTAATTTGTGCATTTGAATGATGTTGTAAAGGAGATTTTTGGGAGATCCAAGGTTCGAATCCTATTATTATTGTTAATCGGTCTTCTCGAACTGGAACAAACGAGTATCGAACCCCATTCCCATTCCCATTATAAAATAATATACTTAAAGAGATATTTGTATACTTGTATGAAAACATAGTAGCCTATCTCCACACGCGAAATTTGATGATGTACTCAGCGAAAGATTTGTTGCCAATAATAATTTGGAATCCACAACATATAATTGACATAAAAATTAATGATAGGCCTACATCATATTAGTGTGTGACACGTCCGTATCCAGAGGGTGGGCCCCTCTAAGTTTTTACTGGCTCCCTAAAATTTTCACGGTAGGCTTGCAAGTGAACTATAATACGTTTCGATTGGGACCCTCAAACTTCTATCGGGCTCCCCCTACATTTTTGGGTTGGCTACCGGCTTGGTATGTGATAAGTGACAGGACCATAACTTGAGAAGGGAGGGGGCAACTGCTTCCCCAGGGAAGCTCCCCGCCGTTCAAAGGGGCCCATTTTAAGACATTTTTTTACTCCATATACGATATGAACATTAAGTTATAAACGAAGCATCGCACAGGTCCACTATCTATATATATAAAAGAGAACGTACAAATCCTTTGTTAGCTCATCACGCTAATACGGCTGAACCAATTTCTTTCATTTTTGGGGGGTTATTAAGATTTGGACCCTAGATGGTTTTTATCATATCACTTTAATTTTCAATTACCAGTGTCTTGAGATAATTGACCATTCAAGTGTCCATAACGTAGAAATCCTTTGTTAGCTCATCATAGCTAAATCTAACCGTATTTATATGCAACCCACATGACCGTGTCACTCGGCGGGTTAACATAATATTGTATAAACAAAACAACACACAAAAGGTAAATAAAACAAAAATGAGTCGTGTTCACATTTCAGTAAAAATAAGTCTACTATTAGGGGCCCTAGAAAAAATGTTTATTCGTATGGCTTTGATATTTGTCAATATTGTCCCCTTAAGTCATTTCTCATGTATGGAACGGGCCCAGAGGTGTAACTAACGACCCCGCAGAGCTCACAGACTCCGGGGGGACCCATAAACAGTAAGAGAAAGATGGAAATAGGAAGCCCAGGAATTAGAAATACAACTTTTTCTAGGAGCACCAAATACGCTTATTAATGCTTCCCTCCCAAGAAAAAAATCTAAGTTACGGCGCCGGATAAGTGGATGCAGGTATAGAATACATAAGCACAAAAACTGTAATTTTATGATTAAAATAAAGGACTGGGTGTGAAAGGACTACTAATTTTTTAAAATTGTATAACGTTTACTGTATGTAGAAAACGATGATGCTGTCCCATTTTATGAGTTTGAATTTGCAAAATTTACGAAAGAAGTATGTAATATATTTCTCGGGTTCTCTAGGATTACGGGGACCAAAACTTAGTAAAAAAACAGAATGTTTATAGGTAGGATGAGTTCAAGTTACGAAAAGATAATTGATATTGATTGTGAACTGAGTAGACTGGAAGTGCCGTATGCGGAATGGAAAATTTTGCAATTACTAATTGCTATTAATTATAATGGACGAATACAACGTGAATTGCGGCGCTCTAACCTGACTTCGCTTGCTAGCGCTCGCTCGTCAATACTGATTTATTTATTTATAGATACAAGTCATGGCCATTACCGGCATCTATGGCCTTAAGTAGTGATGAGCGCAAGAGTCTTGGTCTTGCAGTTTTTGCAAGAGTCTTCCATGCAAGACCAAGACCAAAACCAGGTACCCCGATGCAAGACCAAGACCAAGACCAAGCGGTGCAAGACCAAGACCAAGACCAAGACCATACCTGCAAGACCAAGACCAAGACCAAGACTCTTGCACAAGTACCGACTACTTGATTTTTTTTATATAGAATGTAAAAAAGAAGGAGATGGATTTCTTGGCTTCAGTAAAAATGCTGCTGAAGTGAATGTGCCCCAGTAGTTTATGCAATCCGTGTGAGCCGATCTGACCCTGTAGCTTATAGCTACAGTATGTCGACTTCTGAATTGATTGTTCGCGTTTTCTGTAGATATTACTCGTTTCCAATGCACACGGGTGTCATCTTGCGTAATGTGAGCTTTTTTAGTGGACAAACACTGTGTGCGTGGATTTTCTCGGTATTTTTCTGTTTCCTCCTACTTTCTTCATTCCACCATTTCAGTCGTTTCTCATCATTACCATCTCTCTTACCCTTGACGCATAATTGTGGAACGTTAAACTAGATACTTCATTTCATTTCAAAGCATATTAGTGGTGTTCCTCTTCCAAAACTAAAGAGAAATGTAGCATTGAACATCGGTAATACCGTACACCATAGGTGTCGACTCATGAGTATGGCCTTGGCTCCGAGACTCAAGCATCCGTTGGAAATTTTTAATGTGTGCTCATGAAATTAATATCGAAATAACATTTTCATGACACTGACAAAAACTTAGTGCATGTGCCCGCAATTTGATTGGATGCTTGTACGTTGGCAAGTTTGGACGGATGCTTGTACGTTGAATAATTGTTTATTAATATAACTTTTAGCCTCCTTATGCATACGGCACATCGAGGATTGAGCGATATAATATTATACTACAATAATAAATCTATATTATAAAACTGAAAGTGACTATTTTTGTGACTACTAATCTCTTGAACCACCTGACCGATCTCGATCAAATTTTCAACATAGATGAAGTTTGAGCCTGGAGAGATTTTTATTATTTTACTTTGATGGTGCAACGTAGGGGAGGGGCAGGAGGGGGATACATGTAAAAAATAAAAACATGTGACTGTCTTTGTAAGTTCATCACTCTTGAGCAAGCAGATCGATCTCAATCAAATTTTCAACATAAGTGAGGTTCGGACTTAGGGTGTTTTTTGTCATATTACTTTCACAGTAGAACTTAGAGGAGGAGGACGGGAGGGGAGGGGAAGTGAACAAAAATAAATGAAACTTAATAACTCTTGAACCACCCAACCGATCTCGATCAAATTTTCAACATAGATGAGGTTCGGACCTCAGATTGGTTTCTGCTATATCACTTTGATAGTGTAGCTTAGGGGAGGGGGAGGGGAGAGATATCTCAAATGATCGAAAATGGCCGATATTAGAGTGGAATCTATAGTTTAGGGGGTCGATGAGATAAGCAGTGACACTTCCGATGCTGTTTAAATCCAAATTCAGCCCCGTAGCTTGGGGAGAAGGAGGGGAGAGAAATATAAAAATAATCGAAAATGATTGATATCAGAGAGCGATTTACTAATAGTAAAAAGTAACTGACTAACGAATTATATATATATATATATATATATATATATATATATATATATATATATATATATATATATATTAGTTTAACCCAACGAAGTGGGTAATTGATGCTAGTAATCCATATTCACAAGTGAGACTTCAAATAACTTGGAGTATGATGCCGTTATTTTGTATTTCTAATACAGGTCGAAAGTATTCATATAAATTGAGTTTATACCAGACATAGACAGTTGAGTGATTTTCAGTTTTCATTAAGAGGTTTGATTATAATTATTATTATTATTTTTAATTTTCTCTCTTTTTTGGTCAGTATTGCTAAGCACATCATCATCATCATCATAGCTATTCTGCCATTATTGGCAGGTTACTTGCTGTAACAGAGAAAATTCGACGTTCGGTAGTCCTCAGCTAGTTTCCGTCTTGACGTAGCAATTTTCTGTTTTAATACCTTCTTTCAACTACAGTCTCCTTCGCTCCCATTCCATCTCTCTTCCATTCGCTTTCTTTCCATCTACAATACCCTCTAGCACGTCCCTCATAATACAGTTGCTCCTCAGCCAATATCCTAACCAGTTCCTCTTCCTCCTCTTTAACAATATCTAAAATTCTTCTTTTTTATAAAATATTTCTAACACCTTCTCATTCGTTTTACGTTGAACACAGCGGCCTGAAAAAGCTGTTACACCTTTTCGACCGACTGTCCCTACCGGAAATCGGGCCCAGGATCAAAGGCGGGAGCATTAGCGACTATTCAAGCTCATCAATACTGTCTGAAACTCTTTAGTTAGTGGTATGTTTAGCTTAAGGTAGATTAACCTCACAAATATTTAAGAAAACAGCAATGATTTTCAACAAAAAATGCTTTCTCCCCGTAATCCGACATATGGCTAGTTTTCAAAACACACACTGAGAAAAAAATTGTAGGTAGCGTACTTAAAAAGTAGGTTGCATGCGTAATTCCTGTAGTGTTTGGACTTAACGTACAACAGACGTATAACTGAAAACGCATATTTTATAATATTTTCCGTATAAGTGTTCCATATGTACCTAGTTTCCGTATGAAACAATATAAGCGGTCAGGATCTCACATACAAATGGACGTATATAACATATAGCTGAAGAATGTAACAGGTATATGCATGTGATATACGGAAAACTGTTGCGTGTCAGACATCCTGCAATGGCATGATGTAACATCTAAGGACAGTGCGTATGTAGCATATGGATAACGTATGCTTCATACTGATTTCTGTAATAAGCAAGAGGATTTCGTATATTTGTACAATATACCGCTGTCCGGATAACGGATTTTTCTCAGTGTGCAGTTCATAAGAATGCAATTATGTGGGTGGTGAACCTGTGGGTTCAGTATTTCTTGATAAATCCATTAAATGTTGTGCATGTAATCCCACAACACAACACAGATATAGGTGGGAATTCATGTCACTTAATGATCTCCCATTTTAAGGCAGAAGAAATGCGAAAATTGTTGATAAGTGATTCGACTACTTTGATTTTGCGAATAGTTGGTATTATGTGCGACGTTGTCCATGCGGCGTCTAGGGTATGGTCGACGGCGACAAGCTAATAAAACGAAATACTTCAAAAGTTGAGCCAGTGGGTGCGTAAACTTAAACCTGTGTAGCTGAGGTACGGGGTGCATAATTACTTTATTACATCAGTGTTAATGTGCATCTTTAAATTGGGATAATGTAGTTTCCGCAGTTGAGATCAAGAATACGTGGACAAATTCATATTACTTTGAAACTCACATATCTTGATGAAAATAGTGGCATCACGCCTTCTAGACTCTACATGTGTTGACGTTTGCCAGTAATCCACCAGGAACAGGTAGGTCTCAAATTCAGGAGCGCTACAAGAGATACTCGTAATTGCTCAAAAAAATACATTAAAAAAAATACATTTATGGGTGCACACTTAGTAGTAGTAATAGTAGTAATGATAGTATAGTAGTAGTAAGGCAGTAGTAGTAGGGTAGTAGTTTAGTAGTAGCCAGGCCGAAACCAAAGGGACTAGGGAAAGCAGGCCCCGCTAAACTTTTTGTTGCCCCTCTAGACCAATACAAAATTTTATTATTAATACAAAGAACACAATTTAGATATTTATAAGATAATTTTTAAAGACTTGGCCCCCCTAAACGTTTGTACCTGGTTTCGGGCCTAATAGTATAGTAATAGGCTAGTAGCAGTAGTAGTATAGTAATGCAGTAGTGGTAGTAGTTGAGTAGTAGTAGTAATAATAATATACTAGTAGTAGTAGAAGAGTAACAGTAGTTCGGGTTAGATTACGGTTGGTTCAGGCAGCGAAATAGTCATATGTCAAGTTCCTTGTGCATTAGTTTGCAGCCCTGCAATAATGCCCCTTATGGAGAGTTTCATAGAAATGAAAGCAACATCTAATTGCTTGTTCATAGATGACTTGCAGGTTCTGCGCCTTAATTCCTTAAACACTTGTCTTTCGTTCTGAATAAACTCCTTTTACTTGTAACTTGTAATTGAGAAAATGCCCACATATTCTTAATCCCGTTTCTGCCACTTCAAAACACTTATTAAACCTACGAGTTCATTTGGTGCTAAAAGAAATTGATAGCCTATATCATGAATGTCAGTGCACTTACAATTTTTTTTTTTTTTTAAGCCTCCACTTTCCCCTGCCTTGGCCGATTTCTTACGGTCTTATTATAGGGCAGTCGCAACTTGCCTCTGCCTTTTTTCTCTTTCACATACTTTTTTATTTCACTTTTTCTCTCTCTGCTATTCGGCTTTCGTCCTCGACAGATTTGAGGTGAGGCTCTGTTTTATAGCATGGTACCTAATTATATAAACCATGCCTTATTTTCTTCTTTTTTGAAATTACTATTTATATTTATTACAATTATTATTATTACTTTTTACAAAAGTACATACACAGACGATCACAGACATAAAACCTGAAAAGAGACAGAGCTGAAAAGAGACTAAAAATAAAAAAATATTAATATAATATATAAAAGTGATATTAAAAATGATAGTTATGATAGTAAAAACACAAAAATTTCCTTCTCGTTTATTAGGAAATCGGTACTCCAGACTTCCTAAAAGTTTTTCGTCTTGTTTGTTAGGAAATCGGTACTCCAGATTTCCCCCAAAATTTCTCACATTAACTTATCTTTACTGTTTATTTACTTTTTATCTAGACTTGAATTTTGCCTCTTGACAGAACACAAACACTACACATTTTGCACTACAACACTACTCTAACACTAAAACACTAAACAGATAAAGTTAAAGATAACACTAAAACACTAAACAGAAGCTCTTGGCTTCCTCAGAGCTAATTTTTTTTATTTGATATCAAATTTATTTAATTTTATTTTTATTTTTAGTGTATCACACAGGATTTATCTTCTTCTTTCTTCTCGTCTTTCTTTCCAAAGGTTTTCCAAAACATGCCTAGCCAGAGTACAAAATGTTTCTAGTTTTTGTTCTTCTTCTATGATCGTTTTTACGTTATCTTGTTTCAGTCCATTTCTTATTTTCTTTATTGTATTGTTTGTTATATATCTGTCGCAAGACCAGAAAATATGCTCCGGAGTGTGAAGATCGCCACAAAAACATTTATCATCGTTTCTCAAGTTTAGTCTTTTAAAATGTGTTTTAAATGGTCCATGTCCTGATATATATTCTATCACATCTTTACTTATATTTCCCATCCTTTCTCTTGTTTTTAAATCTGGTATAATATTTCTAGTCCTGGCACCTTTCCTGGAATTTTTCCATTCTTCTTCCCATTTTGTTCGGATGATTCTTTCAATATCTTCATCGCAGCTTGGTATTTCTCCTGTGATTTCTAATATCTTCGCCATTTCTTTATTTTGGATCCAAGTCTTGATACATTTTCTTAACATTTGGAGATGTATCGGTTCTTCATATGTAAGTAATTACAGTACTTCGGCTGGGATTGTCTTCATTATATTATTTATTCTTATTAAAATAAGTCTCTGTACTCTTGTCAATGTTTCTTTTAGTTTAGTATTCATAAAAATTCGGTGTCCTCATATGCCCACGCAGTACTGTAAGATTGCCATTAAAATTGTCTTGTTATATAACTTGAAAATCTTCTTGTCTAATCTAAAGTACTTTGTTGCAACTGTTAGTAATTTGTTGGCTACCTTTTTTGCTTTTTCTGTTATTTCTGTTATATGTTTATGAAAGTTTAATTTTTTATCGATCCATACTCCAAGATATTTTAATTCATTTACGTGTTCAATTTTTGTATCATTAATTTTTATTGTTGGATCTCTCTTTAAAATTTGACCAAAGACCGTGTATTTAGTTTTACTTGCTGATAAATTTAACTTATTTTCTTTGCACCAATTATCTAATTCTGTTAATACTATTTTCCCTTTTGTTTCTATTTCATTTCTTGATGATGCTGAAAATACAACTGCCAGATCATCAACATAACCCACAACACCGATTGTTTCTTGCATACTATTTAAGTGATTTAAACATGGCTATAGTGTAACATCCCACATTAAGGGCCCGAGTATCGAGCCTTGTGAGCAGCCTTTTGTGCTTATTGTTTTTATGATTTCTCCCGGTGTTTGTATTTGTATTTGTCTTCCGCTACAATAATCTAGCATTATATTATACAGTGTTTTACTGATGTTCATTTTCTTTAATTCGTTGAAGAAAGCTGGCCACCATAAATTATCAAATGCTCCACTTATGTCAGCGTAAATAACTACTTGATATTTTTCTACTTTTCCCTCTTCTTTCAGGTCTATCATTCTTTAAATAGCTGTTTCTCTGTTTTTTCGTTTCCTAAAACCATATTGTAATAAGTCATTTTCTAAAACTCTCGTCCGATCAATCCTTTCCGTTATTGTTCTTTCAAACAGTTTGCTTATAATATTTAGTAAACATATAGGTCTGTAGGATTTCGGATCGTCATCTTTTTTGTCGTCAGATTTCTTAAAAATTACTAAGTTAGCCTGTTTCCATCTTCTGGGTATTTGTCCTTTTTTAAAACATAGATTAAAAAGCTTTTCCGCGTTTCTCCGCGTTTTCCCACTTATCCGCGTTTTTCTTATAAATTTCTGGTTTTATGCAGTCTTTTTATTTATGCAGTCCTGGTGCTTTTTTATTTTTTAATCTTTTAATGTGATTTATTATTTCTTCATTCTTAACTTCTTCATTTTTATCTGTTATTGGAGTCACCGTCATTAAATTTCGTAGTTGTGTCTGTGTTTCATTGTCTTCCCGCTGGTCGTCTTTTGGCAGCAAGATGTTCATCAGGTATTCCACTGTTTCTTTCCAGTTTTTTGTGTACGTCCCGTCTTGTTTTCTGAAATTACACTTACAAAATACAATATAACTGAGGAAACCTGAAATTTCAATCTTGATACATGTATTAGTGCGTAGCACGAAATGAGATTTTAAAAAAATTCCGGCGTTCTTTCCGCCTTTGATAGGACAAGTTGCAATTATTTACGCATTATTCAGTGCATTGTTTGTGTATAATCTTGTTCGTTTGCTAAATATAAAACGCAACTCACACAACGGCTGTAACAATATAATGACCTTTTTATTGTCCACCATCACACGAACAATTTCCAGGTATGTCTTAAATTATAATCCACCTTGGCATATTATCTCAGCCGTAATGTTGTCAACAGAGCTGCCTTGCTTATGGATACACTGCGCATGAACTGCTCCAGGTTAGTGACGTCATTAAGTGACGTCATGTGCTGTTGCTCTGGTTATGTCAACATAAGAACTTCCAACAAATAATAGTCTATTTGCCACACTAAATAACAGTATATGAGTCCAATTTCGTAATAATGTTCGCAAAATTTGCGAATCGCAAACGAACGCAAATAATGCAATAAATAATTATAATTGCATACCGATAATCGCAAAAAAGCCATACTTTACATTTCGTTAACAAATCCACTGCAAAATGAAGCCGTATAAAACATTTTAAGACATTCAATAATTACTACCTAGCAGCTGTGTATGTAAGCGAAAATTTGAACGTATGATTTTTGTGATATAAATGCACAATTCACAAATTTTTACGTTTGCTGCAGTATCATAGAAGGACTTTACTAAATGTATACCAAACTAAGCTAACTAAAGCCAACCTAGTATCCTAACTCATATTTTATATTGAAGGACAAAAAGAAAGAAAAAAATCATCTAAGTAAAATTTTAGTGAACCCCATCAGCACTATATTACAAAAGTTAAACATATCACGCATTGTTGTGCGTGAGCTAGTATATTGTAATGATTTTGGTAGAGTCAATAATGGACGGAGATTTTTATCCCTTCACCAATTTATTATAAAACTTGATAAATACAAAACGTCTTTGATTACAAAGAGACTAATGCTGTTTCCTCGTTAATGTCCAAGTAGAGGAGTATAGGTGTTTTGCACGGTGCCCCTCTCTCAAGTAGGGGTGTTCCAAGAACCGGTTAACCGGTTTCGGTTCGGTTTGTAGTCTAAACCGAATCAATCGGTTTGGACTCGAAACCGGTCCGGTCCGGTTCGGTTCGGTTTGGAAACGGTTCGGTTCGGTTTTGAAACGGTTCGGTTTGGGAATGGTTCGGTTCGGTTTTGAAACGGTTCGGTTTGTAAAGTGTTCGGTTCGGTTTGTAGAGTGGTTCGGTTCGGTTTAAGAGCTGTTGGGCCCTTTTTGAGGAATGTTTTGTTCGGTTTCAGTTCAATATTTGAAATCGACAGAAATGCAGTTTGCATTATTAGCAACCGTCCACCCAGACATTATAATAAGGGTGAATGTTACGTTTTTCGATATACCTTTATTCAGACTAAAATTATTTCGATATTACTGAAATAATTTAGGGGTCCTACTTGTGTGGGTACTTTTACTGATGCTTGGGATTTTGGAATAAAACTCTTAATATCAGTTGGAAGACAACTTTACGGCATGGGCGGATTTAGAAGATACCGCGGTAGGAGTGGCAGTTACTTCAAGGGTGGATGCTATTCCAGGAGAAGCTACGTTTAGAATGAAACATTAAATTCGTCTTGAAATGACTAGGGGGGGAGGCATGATTTACACCTGTATGTGGAATATATCGTGGTGTAATATTATCAGGTAACCAAGAAAATTTATGCTGTTTTTGAGAACAGTTGCTTTTGTCGCGTTAGTGTAGTCAAATTGATTCTGATGACGCTACACAGTATGGCGCTAAATTCATTGTACAAAAACAGAGGGGTGATTCCTGAGAGCAAAAGAAACAAAGAAAAGTTCCAGTACACATAGGACGAAAAGAGGGTCGTTTACGTGTTATGGGCTGCCGAAAGCGTGAAGTTAAATATTGCACAAACTACTGATTGTAGACGTGATGCGGCATGATATCGACAAAATATCCTAACCTGCTCTATCCAAATTTGCAGTTTTCAGATTTGTGCAATGGTGGCACAGGGAATTTCCTGATATTTTATGACGTAAATTGAGTGGACAACAACATTAAAGAACATTTCACTGCCTGGAAATAATACTACGTGGCAGGTCAATACTCATACACGAACATAAAGATGGTGGATGAAGTAAAAATTACTGTGTGTGGTTGCATACCTCCTCAAAAAGTACTAGTAAAGTCGTTGTACAAGAACTTACTGGAAACTTTACGTTTCTAGAATGTAAAAATACGTACTGCACAAGCCGATAAGTAACAGAAAATAAAGAAATTCCGATTGTTGATCTGCTCATATTAATTATATCGCAACGCTTTTGAGAACGCATCTACTTTTACAACTACAGTAATTGAACAAGAACTACAGACTAATAAAGAACGCGTAATAATAATAATAATAATAATAATAATAATAATAATAATAATAATAATAATAATAATAATAATAATAATAATAATACACATAACTGTTTTAGCACATTCATTTCGATCAGTACATCACACAAATGCGACTACAGTACGTTTTTTTCAATCAATGTTCTAAACTGACGGGTGTGAAACAAAATATTCCTTCCATTCACGATATTTGTACGTACTGTAACAGGGGCCGATATTTCTGGATCCAAATCGTATAACGGGACTGCATACAGAAGGTAGTTGTAGGGAGCAAGGTACAGAGGTCTTTGTTTACATGGAAAGAGGATGGTTGTCAGAACGGACACTGCAAAAGGTGTTCAAAGTTTCAAACCACCACTTCAATGCAAAGGTTACAGCGGCGTCGAAGGGAAAGACGCTGCGGAGGCGTTGAAAAACTCCTGCCGTTTCCTGAATGCTTCACGCTGCAGCAACAATTTGAGCAACCAAATCCTCCTCTGATTGCACAGGCGTCGGGCAGATTAGTTGTTTCGTATGGCCCCAGAAAAATAAATCTAAGTGGTTAAGGTCGGATGAGCAAGGTATCCAAGGTACCTGTCCTTCTCTGCCGTCCATTTGTTCGGTAAGGATGCGTTGCGACAATTTCGCACATCCACAGCAAATGTGCTGGAGCACCGTTGTGCATAAACCACATGTTTCGATGAACAGCCAGTGGCACAGTCTCTAGTAGTTCAGGCAGAATCTCTTTCAAAAATATACAAAATTCCCACCCGGTCAGGCATTGTGGTAGTAGATACGGTCTGATGAAAATTCATGCCCACACATTCACAGAACACCGTTCCTGATGGGCACGAGTTGACATTCCATATGGGTTTGCCTCAGACCACAAATGTTGAGTGTGAGTGTTCATCACTCCATCATGGGAAAACATAGCTTTATCTTTGAAGAGAATACGAGACATGAAGCGGGATATATTAGCATGGTTCGCGTAACCACTGGACAAACTCCCGCCTTCGTGGATGGTGTGTAATGCATGCACCCTTTGGACATGAAAAGAGTACATCTGATTTTCCGGAAGCATGTTCCAAACCTGCCGATGATGGGTGTTAATTTCAACAGTTACTACCCGTGTGCTGGTGGACGGTTTTCTCTGATCTCAAGCAAGAATTTCCTTCTCAAAAACCACAGTCCATACAGTTCTGTTTCGTCCAGCATTGGGCCTGTGTGCTTCCAGCAATGCTGTTTCTTGTAATCTTCGATCTACACGTGAAAACGTTGCGTGGTGTGGAATTCTAAGATTAGGAAACTGTTGTCTGTACAGCGTTGTGCCACACGGCCATTACCGTCCGCTTTCCCGTATGCCAGATCAATGTCTGCCAATTTGAATTGAATTGAATTGAATTTCTCTTTATTTCAGCGGGCAAGGTTCAGCCAGAGGCTCCTCTACCACCTAACCCTTGTCATCATTACAAAAAAAGAAAAAGAAAAGAAAAGAAAGAAAGAAAGAAAAAGAAAAAACAAAGACACAAATAAGATACAAGATACAAATAACAACATAACATGGTACATTCAATAATACTAAGGATAAACAAAACACTCAGTAAATGTAAATGTAAAAAAAAAAAACTAATACTGTTAGTCCAATTTCATACTAATTTCAGTCAAATTTCATACTATAGTAAACCTTTCATGTGTGCCAATGCTTTGTCTCTGATCTCTAAATAATAATGTTTGGAGTGATGATTTCAATAAATTGTATGGTTTGTCAGTGATTGATTGTGGTAGGGAGTTCCAGATTCTTACTGCCGAAATTGAAAATGCCTTCTCTGTTATTTTTCAAGAATGCCGGGGCATATTCAATTTATTACTTCCTCGGGTATTGTAACGGTGAATTTCTGATCTACATGTTAATTTATGATGCAAGTAAGGTTGTGTTTTATGTGAATTTATTTTCTATAGTAAACAACAGTATAGCAGATATCGTCTTCGGGACATGGTTAGGATATTGTCTTCATTAACTACCGGCAGAATATGCTAAGACTTTCTGTAATTGAGAGAGAAGCGTAAAGAGTAATTCTGTATTTTCTGAATTGCTCTAGTATTTTGAGTGCAGAGAGAGCTACCATATATTAAATTGCAGTAATCGAACAGAGGCAAAATGAGAGTGTTAACTAGATATAGTCTTGTTTCTTGCGACAAATACCCTTCTTGCGACAAATAGCTGTCGTAAGATGCGCTTAGCTTTAATACACTCTTCAGAAATGTGTTTTTTTTTTTAGCTAAGCCCTTGGTGTATTATTAAGCATAGATCTTTTACAATTTTTCACGTGTTTACTCCTTTATTACCTCTGTAATCACACTCGTTGGCCGTATGGTGATGAAATAAAGAGAAATTAAAGTGGGAAATGGTAGATGTTTCCTCGCCATTGTGTTCACTGTCCACGTCCAGAATCGAAGATAGCGAGATTGCAACTTAGTGCAACTCTTCTGTCAGAGAATTGCAACTTAGTGCAACTCTTTTCTCAGAGAATGATATTTATGTGTACGATTAGCAATGTATACACGACTCCAAAAGTGCATTACCACCTGCATTTCTCGTTTTCCTGCAATAGCAGGCAACCCCAAAAGCTCGGCGGTTGAGTTGGTTCGGAATTCGAAAGGCGTTGGACCAAACCTCAATTTTGTAAAAAATATATCAGTGTGGCAAACTGCAAATAAGAGAATAAAACAAATTGTTAAAAATAACAATTTTATTATCGTGACGCAGTTGGATGAGATCAAAAGTTACAAAATGATCTTGCTTAAGCAGTTCAAACAAGATGAATGGCAAGAAATAGATATCAGAGGAAAGCATTTTATCCTCCCCATCCAAAAAAAGGAATCTCATAAAAAGAAAAAGTTACATAATGTAAAGTTTTAATATAAAAACCCCACTCTAAATGCTGAAAGATGACACCCGATAGGCAAGAACAACTGAACCAAAGTCAATGAAATTGTGCACAGATATTGCAGACGTAAAACGAGGGAATAAGAGTTTCGTATTTTCCTGGAAAAACGGTTGGGTGGGGCACGGACCCCTCCAAACCTTTGATCACGAAATATCAAAATTGCTACTAACGGTATGTCAGAACTGTGCAAAAGACATGAAGAATTGCAACGAAACCTTTGTATGGACAGTACGCAAAGAATAAAGGAATACGGTCTTTTTTTAATTTTCTGCGGAAAAACGGACTTAGCGGCAAAAGCTCCCACCCAAAATTTTGAAACTTGACGTCCGAAAGGTAAGAAGAAGTGAACTGAAGAGAATGAAATTGTGTAGATATTCTAGACGTAAAATGAAAATACGGGTTTTGCATTTTAATGTAGAAAACGGTTGGGTGGGGCACGGACCCGTCCCAAACTTTGATCACGAAAAATCAAATGTGCGAGTAACAGTATGTCAGATGTGTGTAAAGGACATGAAAAATTGCAAAGAAATGTTTGTATGGACAATACACAAACAATGAAGTAAAACGTTTTTTTTACTTTCTGCGGAAAAACGCTTTTAGGGGCAATAAGCTCAAACCCAAAATTTTGAAAGTTGACGCGCGAAAGGCAAGAGGAAGTGAAGCAAAGTGAATGAAATTGTGCACAAATAATGTAGACATAAAATCAGGGAATCCGCATTTCGTATTTTCCTGGAAAAAACGATTGGGTGGGGCACCGGCCCCTCCAAACCTTTGATCATGAAAAACGAAAAGTGCTAGTAAGAGTATGACAGATGTGTGTAAAGGAAATGAAGTATTAAAATGAAACTTCTTCTATCGATAATACGCAAAAAATAAGGGAATAGCGGTTTTTTTATGTTCTACGGAAAAACGGCATTAGGAGGCAAAGACTCCCAACAAATAATTTGAAAATTGACGTCCGAAAGGCAAAAAAAGTGAACGGAATTGAATGAAATTCTGCACAGATATTGTAGACATAAAATGACGGACTACAAGTTTCGTATTTTCCTGCAAAAAAGTTGGGTCGGGCACGGACCCCTCAGAACCTTTGATCACGAAATATCAAAAGTGCTAGTAACAGTATGTCAGATTTGTGTAAAGGAAATGACGAATGGAACGAAACTTTATGTACGGGCAATACGCAGAAAATAACTGAATAAGGTTTATTTTCTTCAGAAAAAAGGTTTTAAGGGGCAAAAAGCTCTCACCCAAAATTATGAAAGTTGACGCCGGAAAGGCAAAGAGAAGTGAAGCGAAGTGAATGAAATTTTCCACGGATATTGTAGACACAATATGAGGGAAAATGGGTTTGGTATTTTGCTGGAAAAAAGGGTTGGGTGCGCACGGACCCCCCTAACCTTTGATCACGAAATACGAAAATTGCTAGTAACAATGTCAGATGTGTGTAAAGGACATGAAGAAGTGCAACATAACTTTGTGTAAGGACAATAGCCAAAAAGTAAACGAATACGGTTTTTTTTATATTCTGCGTTAGAACGGTTTTAGGGGCAGAAGCTTCCACCCTAAATTTTGAAAGTTGACTTGCGAAAGGCAAAAAGAAGCGAATTGAAGTGAATGAAATTGTACGCAGGTATTGTAGACATAAAATGAGGGAATATGGGTTTCGTATTTTCCTGGAGAAAACGGTTGGGTAGGGCACTGACCCCTCAAAACCTTTGATCACGAAATATCAAAACTGCTACTAACATTATGTCAGATGTGTATGAATTACATGAAGATTTGCGACGAAGGTTTTTGTATGAACAATAGGCAAAACGTAAACGAATACATTTTTTTTTATTTTCAAGGGAAAAATGGTTTTGGGGTCACAATCCCTCGTCCAAAATTTTGGAATTTGACCCCAAAAGGCAAAAAGAATTGGACCGAGGTGAATGATATGTGCACTAATATTGTAGAATTAAGATGAGGGAATACATGTTGCTATTTTCTTGAAAGGAAAAAAACTATTGAGTAAACCGAGGCGTTGAGTGGCGGTATCAGTGGACCGAACCGAATGAAATTGTATGTAGATATTGGATATGTAAAATATGGCCTTCCGTGTTTCACAAGTGTCGTGTCTCCATCCGATTTCTTCAATTTTGGCAGATCAAGTAACAGCAAGTGCAAACAGTATAGCGTATTTTATAGTATTTCAGGAGGCACCTTTAACCCTTGCAATGTTTTTCCGCATAAACAAAAACACGTGTCGATTTATTTCCGTATTGCTGTTGATCTGTCAAATTTGAAGCAAACCGGATAGGGACACTTGAAAAACACGATAGGACTTATTTTACATCTGGTTTATATAATATCTACACACAAGTTTGATTTCCTTGGGTCCACTTCTTCCTTCGCTATTATGGGAGTATTTTCTTTTTTTCGGATGGGGCCTAGGCCCCAACACGGTTTTTCCGCAAAAATTAAAACACGGATCATATATTGTTTTAAAAATAGTCCCTTTACGAAGTTTCGTTGCAATTCTCCATATTCTTTAGGAATTACTGACGTATGCTTATTTGCACATTTGATATTGCGTAATCAACAGATTATAAGGTTCCGTGTCTCACTCAACCGCTTTTTTTTTCGGAAAATACGAAATCCAATTATCTCATTTTACGTCTACAATATACGCACACAATTTCATTCAATTCGGTGCACTTCTTCTTGCATTTTGGACTTTAAATTTCAATTTTTTTGCGTGGGCTCTTGCTCCCTAAAACCGTTTTTCCGCAGAAATAAAAGAAAAGCCGTATTCGTTTTTATTTTTGCGTATTGTCCCTACACAATGTGTTTGTCCAATTCTTCATGTCTGTCAAGCACTTCTGACATACTCTTATTAGCAGTTTTGATATTTCGCGATCAAAGTTCTGGAGGTGTCTGTGTCCCACCTAAACGGTTTTCTTTTTCTCAGGAAAATAAGAAAAACGTATTCCCCCATTTTATGTCTACAATATCTGTACACAATTTCATTCACTTCGATTCACTTCCTCTTGCCTTCCGGGCCTTTACTTTTGATTTGGAGGGGTCCGTTCCCCACCTAACCGTTTTCTCCAGGAAAATACGAAACACGTGTTCCCTCATTTTATGTCTGTAATATGTGTGTAAAATTTCGTTTACTTCGGTTTACTTGGTTTTTGCCTTTCGAGCGTCAACTTTCAAAATTGTGGGTGGGGGCTTTTGTCCCTTAAAACCGTTTTTTCCGCAGAAAATAAACCCGTATTCGTTTGTTTCATGTGTAGTATCTACCTTTCAAATTTTATCAAAATCGGAGTGTTACGCTTCGGAAGTGTTACTTGTTAGTAATAATATTTTTTTTTAAATTTTACAAACAAATAGAGGGAATTAAAGCGAAAAATTGGGATGAATTGGAACTTTCGGCTCCTACCAACATTGAAACAAATGACAGTACAAGTATTTGGATGCAAGGTAGACATGAAATTTGAAACTGAGATTTAACTATATTTCTGTCATGATTTTAATGTTCTTAAATGCTAATTAAGTCAGGATTTTACATCCAAATTAAGTTGCAACATAATAATTCTTGTTAGAAAACTGGAATCGGCAATGCGAATTTAAGATTAGCCGATACTTTAGATACCACGGGGAAAAGGTTGAAGAGTGTAACCTAAGTGTGTGGCCAAGTGGGTTGGGAGGCGATTTAATATATTGCATGTCTTCTACTCGGCAGCGTCCACCTTAACCGTTTCATTTTATTTGAAAACAAAACATTTTTATCATGAGTTACACTTAAGGATACGCACGAGACGAATCGAGCAGGATTTTCCTGGCAAAATTCGAGTCGAGACACGGCTCTTCCAATAGAGAAATATACATTTTTCGAGTCGAGACATCACCTTTACAGCACATTTTCGAGACGAGACAGCCACAAATATTGTCTGGTGCGCATCCCTAGTTACATTAGCACACACTACATGAGTGAGAATTTATATTATGATAGAATATACAATGAGCTTTAATAGAAAAAGTGTAGACACGATAATTATTAGGTAGTAAGATTTCAATAGATTCAGGGTTGATCGTGCCGTGTGTGAAGTTATGAAATGTGAATTGGTTTCAACAGGTGTGGATCCAAGGGGAATTTTATAGGGGCTACAACCCCCGATGACGCTCAGGTATACACTGGATAAAATGGGTTTCAATCCTACTTTATTTACACTGGATAAAGTTGGAAACTATGGTTTAGTCCATCCCTTGATCATATCCTGGTTCTGCGATGTTAATACCTGGTCAGAACTTGCTGTTCTAGAAGCCTCAAGTTCATACGCGATAAAATAGTATTTCTGCACTATGCACCTTTGAAACTATTTTCAATATTTGTATATATCTTCAGACAAACCCTACTCGAAAAGTTTGCTTTATTGGATATTGTATTTCTGACGATGCTTCCATTATCAAATACTGTATGTAGTTTTAATTAACATAGAATTGAATACTCCAAAACAGTTGAAAACTTTCTCATTGTTTTAACTTTTCTTTAGTTGACTTTGAGCTTAACGTCCCTTTCAGCAGCGAAGCTATATGATACGTGGACCTACTAATTAACGTCGAATCCGAATCACATGAACTCCCAACGGGAGTCGAACCTGGGTGTTCCATGCGTTAACTTTACTTGAATTTGCACTCGAACGCTCTCAAGTGGATTTAAGAGTGGTGCTAACTTTGAATTTTTCAAGGAATGTATTTTTTAGTAATTATATTCATTTTACTTTTGAAAAGGTGTAAGCACTTCGCTTTTTTTAAAAAAATCCTTGAATGATACGTAGTCAGTGTTGAACACAGGTTTCATTTTTATACTTGGCAATAGTAACTTGCATAGTCCCCTCTCTTCTACCTCTAGACACAGAAATATTGCTTTTATTAACTGCCAAATTACGATTTTTATCAATAAAGAGTAGCTGTCCTACTAGGGTGGTCCTTATTTATATGGGAAAAAATAAATTTAGGAATTTCCTTGGACGAGCCCTCTTAAATGGTTCCATATGGGACTAAATTAAGCCAAAAGAAAAATTAGATCCATTGAATAATTTTAAATGGTGCCTCAAGCGACCTAAAGTTTTGAATCCTTCGATTACAATACGTAGTATATAGGAAAATCTGGAAGAATCCTTTGTAATTTAGAAACAGTTTAAGGAAATGGGAAGATATCTTGAATAATGGAACTAGAAACACAGACCAACCTAATCCTGTATAGCATTATCATGGCGGCCATCTTGAAATCCGCCATCTTGAGTTCAGGAAAAAGTTTTAGATAGGAAGAGGGTCACAGGACATATCGTTTTGAGGTAGCGTTTTACCAGAAGCACAAATCTGGCATTATTTTCAAGATACGTTATTACATAATTATGTAAGAGTTACTACACATGAAAAACGAAATGTTTCTTGTTGTACAACATATTTGTAAGAATTTTGAGGTTTTTTTACATAAAGTGAAACAAACTGCTAGAGAAACCTAAATCTTTGTTTCGCTATGAACTAAAAATGTTTTCATCAAGATGACTCATAGACCATTATGAGGAAAGAGAAAAATTATAACTTGGAAGAAGTTTTCAATCTTATTTGATTCACAGTTCACTTTGGACACATCTAAGAAAAGATTATCTGTGGACCCTCACTATCCGCAAAAGAAACTTTCTGTTCCTCATTTTTCGTAAGAACGTTGTTGTAATCTTCTATTTGTTTCACTTCTCTTTCTGTTGCATCGTTTGTTACGTGACTGAATTTAATAGTCATTATTATTTGACCATGAAACCTTATCACACTCAAGAAACCCTTTAGGTATTTTAAATCTCTCGAGGAAAATTTGTGTTTATTTTAACAAAACGACTGATTTCTCTTTTCACAAGAATTTTTATCGTATCATCTATTGAATCAAGCCTCTTTGCTGTTTCACGGTTTCCTCTTACAGTTTTAATTCTGTCAATCATTTTTTTCATAATGCCAACTACATAAAAAAAACTACGTGTTCCTTCGCCAAGTACCAGAGACAGCGAGAAAATCTAGAGAGAGAATTCAACATCTATTTGTCTATAAGTGTACAAACCTTTCAAAAGTTGCAGGTCTTGTAATGGTGAATGGGATGCTCAATCACATTTAAAGCAAGCTTGCACATATAGTCGAATTAGAAAAATGCATATACTCTCCGAAGGCTCGTTTCTATTTGCTTTGTTAAACGAAATTGTTAGCGAAAGAGAAATGTTTTTAAACAGTAGATTGCTTTTCCCTTCCACCCTGCATGGTGAGTTGTTCCAGGCAAACGAAAGAAAACGCCTCGAGGAGGTATACCACCCAAGAATATGATGACCAGTCCTAAAAATTCCCTGTAATCTTAATGTGGTGTCCTGTTTCTATAAGTTTGATACCAAAATTTAACACTTCATTTTTTCCATCGGAAATATTGTTCCTTACACCATCATCATCAATTCCTGGAAGAAAGTTAGTGCAACTTATTTAATACCACTCGTTCTGAGAAACGCTTAAATAGAGGAACGTTCGGTGCAGCTGCAAACCAAACACAACACTTATCAAATACACATTTTAAAACTAATTCATAAATGTGGTGTCTACAAGGAAGGTATAGAAGATTTTTTTGGAGCTTCTGCTTTAGTAGAATGCAAGCACCGTTGACCTCGTCCCTTCTGTCTTTGAGGCAAAAGAAACTCTCTATCTTTCTTGATTTCAATTATACCTAGAGCATTAGTGTGTGCTATATCAAATGAATCAGGCAAGATATTTGAGAAGACTACTTCTTTTTACCTTTGCACTTCACTCGACGTTTCATTGTTCTTCTGTAATGCTCATCATTTCTCATACAATACAATCAGTTTGTCAACACTGCGTTGGGTATCCTTAACCGAGATCCTTGCCTTTTGCCAAAATACCTCAGTTTCTTTAACAGCTAATCGTGCACTTTCCCTCACTGTAATATTTACCGTTCTCAAGTTGTAGAAAAAGACACTCAACACTTGCTTGTTTGATGGTAATTTACTTCTCAAAATCTGTTCATTGGCACTACCAATTAAATAAATTCCTTTTCGACATATAATATGGTTGTATCCGCAGCTTGCATTTTTTCATTAAAAATAACTAGAAAATTGAAATATTCAAATGTTATCCTTGACATTTGAAATAAAATAATACTTTTTTGGTTTTAAACAAGAGTTTCATTCCCGAAATCATTTCATAGGTAATAATTCTTACACGACTAAAGCTATCTTTACAATACTGACAGATTTGTGTTTCTGGTAAAACGTTACCACAAAACGATATATCACATAACCCTCTTCCTATTTAAAAATTTTGATCTGAATCCAAGAGGGCGGACTTCAAGATGGCCGCCATGCCAATACTATACAAAATTAGGTGTATCACTTCCTCTGGTCTCATTATCAAGGGTATTTTCGCATTCCCTTAAAGCGTTTCTAAATTACAAGAGTTTATTCCATACTTTTCCCATATACTATGTATTGTAATCGGGTTCAAAAGTTTAGGTCGCTTGAGACACCATTTAATATTATTCAATGGAGCTAATTTTTCTCCTGGCTTAACTTAGTCCCACATGGAACCATTTTAGGGGTCTCGTCCAAAGAAATTCAGAAATCAAAAATTAAGAACCACCCTACGTCCTACTAACTTTTCTATCGATTTCCTGCTAAGCAGGGATAAAGTGAATCTGAAAAGGTAGGGGACAGTAGGTAGCGGCATGATGTCACGTCGTCCCCCATGCCTATCTTTGCCCATTGTAATACCTTAGGAACTGGGGGACGCCATACACATTTTTTGGAGATGGGGGACGGCGTCCCCCCGCGTTCCCAAGCACTTTTACCCCTACTGCTAAGTATTAATTGCTGTGAAGACTAACGAAAAAATATTATGTGATACTACTACTACTACTACTACTACTACTACTACTACTACTAATAATAATAATAATAATAATAATAATAGTAAAGGATCTAAATGATAAAGATATTTTTTCAACTTTCTATCCTGTAGGCTTCCGTGAATCTGGATATATTGTTTTTATAAGGAATAAAGAGGCTTCAAACAACAACCTTCTGTATAATAATAAAATTCTTATCAGTTCTTTTAGTCACAGAGCCACGCCTGCGGGCATTTTGCTTTCTTTTTGTTTTGCCTGGAAGGCAGCTTCAGTACTAAAATCAAGACTTTCATTCTGTCGTTGGCACGTGTCGAATCAGCTTGTTTGCTGTGCGATGTTTTGCCTTCAGGCGATCGACTAGATAAATAGAAGAGTCAAGAAAGAAAGAAATGAAACGATATGCTTATTTCATGGAGATATGCTTGCTTCTTGGCATTAAGTGTTTGAAAACCAAAACTGTTCTGAATATCCATTTTGTTATTTCCATAATATGAATAAAGGGAAATGTTAATTCTCATATATAGTAGGGGTAAAACTGAGAGGGAACGTCGGAGGACGTCGCCCCTTCACATCCAGAAAATATCTGAGGCATCCTTCCACTTTCTAAAAATTTACAATTGGCAAAGATAGGCACTGCGAGCGGCGTGACTCATGCCTCCCCCTACCTTTTCAGATCCACTTTTGCCCCTGGTATATAGGAAGAAAGAAAGAAAAAAATATATTTCACACAAATAACAAAATAAAATATTGTACTTAATTTCGCTTTGGCCTTGTGTGTTTCAAAATTGTTCAGAATGTTTTCCTAACTCCAATAGAAAAATGATGGATTAAAAATAATTCCTATTCGAAAAGAAAAAATATAATTTCACTTATTAAACAAAAAGAACAAGATAAAATATTTCAGTATATGTTTGCAATGCCAAATGCTTAGAACTATTTTTTCCCTTCTGCTCGTGAACACTTCAAACTAATATTAGTCTTGAACAAAACAGTCTTCAATAAACATAAAAATCTTATAATTTTAAACCTAATAGTGTGTCCACGAACCAATATTATCTATCACCGCATTCATTCGAGGCGGCATGGAATCAATTAGTGACGAAGGAAGACAGGAATGGAAAAGGAAGGAGGTGAACTGGAACCTGTATGTTAGGTGCCATCCCTGCATTTGCCTGGTATGAATGAAGAAAACCGAAGAAAAACCTCACTCAGAATGGCTGGACTGAAAAAGCTGTTACATCTTTTCGACCAAGTGTCCTCGTACATATAGTGGATGAAAACTCTTATTTCGCAGCATTTTCAATCAACAGTCTTCTTGGAGCGTTTTACATGAGATCTGATTCTTGATTATTTAATGGAAGATGAGGATTTCTGGATCATTGTCCATCTGAAAATAAAATTTTTCATTTGGTGTGGGCAGCATAACATTCAACTTCAAAGTCTTTCTTATTCCTGTTATCTAAGGGTCTTTTTCCTGTTACCTAAGAGTTTTTTTACTACTTCCTTCAAGACTAAGGACGATTCTTTCTTAATCTCTTAATCTCACTTATAAAGAATTTGTGATCCAAACTTCCTCCTTAACAAAGAGAAATAATGAAACCTGTTAAGTTAAACGCGTGAAACAATATAGGTGAAAATTTCACGAGCAGCAATTACGCAATAGATGATTAGGATATTTAAAACACAACTTATACGATAGTTCAGATGCTACAACTATAAGATCTTTTGATTGCAATGTATGACGAGTAAACGACACGCTATAATACTGAAAACTGATACACATGCTATTTACTGATGTGTGTGTTATTGTGTGCAGAAAGTAGTTGCTGAGGAAACGACACAAGACGACATCGTTCAATAGAAATAATTAAACCTTTTTCAAAACAAAATTGAATTTCCATGATACTTCACGAGACGAGAGCCCCCCTTCGTGAACAACAGTAGCAAAAATCACGAAGTTGACGTCGTTGTTGATAATGGTATGTATACGTTTCGAATATAAATAACCCTCACAACTATACTGATGTAATCGCAGTTCTCATTCTTGATATCTGAGCATTTTAGATTAAGAAATAAACGCTTATACCTTGTTCTGAGAGATCATATGTTTAACCCTGTAGTTGTAAGAAGTTCTAAAAACAAAGACAGTTCAACAAAAATTTACTGTTTCTGGGTGTAACTGGGTAACATTTACTGTTGTCTGGGTTTAACAAACGGTTCTGCGAACTGAAAATATTTTAACCACCGGTTCTAGCGAACCGGCCGAATAGCACCACTGAACCGTGGAGAATTCCCTCGTAATAATTAGAGTGCTCATTTTTGGCACGGGAGACCCGGGATCGATTCCTGGTGGGAGCTTATGTGGTTCAGATTCCACATTAAGATATAGGTCCACGTCTTAAGTTGCCTGAGGATAGAGTTTCATACAGAGGTTGCCACTCACCATAACACCATACTATATTTTTCCATTTTTCGGCATAATGTTTTAAAAACTCTTTTACAAAATATGATTTACCACACCCAGTGGGGCCAGCTATAATACAAGTAAATGGATGTTGAAACTCCATATTCTAATACACCACAAATAATTATGAATATAATAACATATTATTATTATTATTACTATTCAAAATGTGAATACTTTCAGACATGTTTACATCTTTACATAATTGAATGCACGGCAAATGAAGCTGGAGTTTTCGCCATGTACAGACACAGAAATTTACCTGACCATTACTGACGAGTACCTTTAAGAGTATCTGACAATGATATTTTATAATTTGTAACAGCATTAAAGTATACCCCTCATCATCTTATGCTAGACCAACACATCGATTTAAAATTTGATTATCCATTTTTTTACTCTCTCTCTCTCTCTACTTAATTAACCTATTCGTTTTCTTTTATACCCGTAGGGAAGTGTATCAAAATTTTTTATTCGTTTCCTTTTACTAGCAGTAACCTGATAGATTTTATGCGCCTCCGGCTTAGTAATCAATTTATAATCTTTAGTACGTACAATTTGTCGACCGAGAGGTACGCTAATAGAAGGTGAATTATTTAAAGTCATATCTTTCATCTGTTCAAAGTTAACATATTTTAATGTTTTATTATTCAGTGTGATTCCCTTGATTTTACATATTGTCTTTGTTTTACCATTAAGAGTGTTAACAACGGAATAGCTGTAACATTTGGGACCACCAGCACAAAATTCTTCGATATATGCATCCGGACCATATTCTGCCAACTCATTCTTCCATTCCCCTAAATGCTCTCCTATTTTTAACTGTGGCTCACCAGGCGATTGAGTGTAAATAATACTATCGGTATCATAATATAACACACGCTCGCCAAGTAAATCCAAATAACGAAATAACTCGAGGCGAGCGTGTGTCGTGGTGTATGCTGCGATTATGACGTTAATGTTTTTAGCAGGAGCAATAACGCTCTCATTAACACTCCAGTTGAGCACACGGAATTTGTCGCCGATAGGAATACACGAATTAACCTCAATATTCGGATTTGTTAATTTATCGAAATACTCCTAGGGAGTTTTAATGATAGCGATTTGCTCCATGTTTTCTCTTTGTGCGAACTGACCCCACAGGCTGTTTACTCCTAGCTTTGAAATTCGTTTCTTAGGTTTGCTGCGCATAATCTTTTCCCGGTCTAATTGGATACCCTCTTTCTCATAATACTCCTGTATGAACTGGTCTTTTTGTTGTTCGGTGACGCATCCTGCAGGCCAACCGTTACACTCAGTCTTGATCTTCATAAACAGGTTAATGTATTCCGTGAAAAGACCGCCCTCTTTCTTTTCAGCGTCATACATTAGAACCTCATAGCTCCATACCTCGTGTTTTTCTAGCACTCTATATCCTTTCTCCACAGCTACCCGCACTTCGTCTACAACCCACACTCCAGTCAAAGCTCTTTCCCCTTCCGAATGCATGCATTCTTCTTCTTCATTCAGAGTGTCCGCGCACGTTCGGCATAAGGGGAATAATAATTTTCCACCACTCCGATAGGGCAGAACCGGTTGGTAGAGATTGGCCGGGGGTAATACCGTGCACTTTATTATTCCCTCAAACCCCGAAATATCGGGACACTCGTCATCACCCACATAAACTTTCGGATGACCCACAGGATATTTTTTCACCTTACAACAGTAAGGATAGAGGGAGATTATATCGGTATACATGATATGTTCTCCCTCTTTCGTCTTTTTGTAGAGTTTCACGGTGTCGACTCTACCGCCATACAGTGCATCCCGCGGATGAATTGGGGATTTCTTAGCCATGATGTGGTTTTTTACAAATATACTCACTTGTTCTTGGGGTGGGTGTTCTTTTAAAAACTCGCGCCACCGGCATTCCCACATTTCATGAACTATATACCCCAGCTCTTTTAAACGATTAATTTTGTTTACACTACTCTCATAACGCATATTAAAAGTAGTGTACGCGTCATTATATATGGGGTTGTCACGGCCTGTGGGGTGACACTCCCGGCATCCGTGGAATAGACACCCTTGGTACTCCCAAACATGTTCTGCACCGTTATAGTGCGCATATCCATCCACTTTATACCCACCTCTCACCACGACCTCTCGTCCGTTACCAGAATGCTGGATTCGTGTTTTTAATCTGTCGGCCTCGTACACGAGCCACTGAACGGCGCCGACAGATTGGTTATCACGCCACCTGTACCCACTATGTGGAATAATACCAATGGTGTCTGGTCGCAGGAACTTTTTTCGATACATTAAGTTGCACGCGCTGGCAATGCTTATACTTTCTAAGAACGGGTTGACGCCTGATATAGCCTCAAACTCGTTCATAAATTTTACGCAAGCATTGCGCAGCACGTTCACATCGTTCACACAGTATTTTATAAGCTGTTCTTTTAAAATGAAACCCGTCTCTCCAAGTGTTTCCTTTTCCTCATTATACCAACGCAAAAACTTCTCTTTCTGTTTCTTTTTCAAGCCCCCCACATCGTAATACTCGATACCCGGTAAAGCACCCCTATACTTCTGATTAGCTTTTGTGTTGAATAAATGAGGGAAATGACCCTTCGAGACGGGCAAATCGAACGCGTCGCCTAATTTGGACAAAGGCATCGGTAAGAAATTTAGACTATCGATAAATTTTAAATATAAATACTCCATTGATAAAATTTTGCACCCCCGCATAATTATTCGCGGCGTCCACTCTTTATGAAGCATCATTGCGCGTAAAATAAAATGGGCGTCGTAGCCCTTTGCGTTATGAGCTACAACGACTATTTTATTTATTTCAGAACGCCTTTGTGCTAAATAGTCTAAAAATTCGCCAATGCATTTGTCCCCATAAAATACATGTGTTCTATCGCCGCATACACCACACCGTTCACTCTCACTGTTTTTACAACAGTAGCACACCTGTTGGCCGACTAACAGGTTGGGCTCATGCTCAAAAATACCACCGGCTACTTCTTTATCTTGGCGGCACTCAATATCGTAAAACACTAATAGCCATTTCTGTGGGGTACGCGTTCGGCATGGTTGTATATAACATAAATGTCCTGACGGCATCATATTATTACACCCTGTGCAGAATACCTCCCCACAGACATGTGGATTCCGCCCTTTTTTCACTGCGTAGGTTTTACGACATTGAGGACACACTTTCAGAATAGCGCATAATGAAGCCTTATGGTTTTTGAGGCACTGAGCCCCATAAAAGCATCTATTGCATTCCCGGCAGTATACTACACTTTTCGTAATTGTGCATGGTGGTCTGTTCCGGCATTTATTGCATAAAGCTTTATACTTCCCCACGTGCCTGTCTTTAGTCTGAAACTTTTTGTGGCATTCCTCGCAATAGTAAACACATGAAAAGGCTGCTGTCAGGCTAGTGATCACGTTATAATGGTTGTTAATATATAACAAATTAATCTGTTTGCCGTGACCATGACCCTCAAAAAATATTTTTTCCCCCGATAACCCATCATACACTGTGATTTTATAATCCGCTAAATATGCCTGAAATTTTTTTAATTCCGGTACTCCCCGCCATTCTCTAACACTAGCCTTTTCAATTAGTTCGGATACCTTTTGAAACATATGTTTTGCGTATTGATGGCAATATCTATCTCTTTCTTTTTTATCGTTTTTATGTTCAATAAGCCCTATAGCCACCACCAGAGCTTGACCCAAACAATAGTATTCAGGGTTTTTAATGACTATAATACCTCTGTTATGTTTTATGTACTCGTTTATGTCAGAAAAATTCTGTTTCACCCGTCCCATACCAATAGGTAATTCGACGTGGTGAAAATAGAGAATAAAGCGATCTTGATATAAGATTGAAGTATTGGATTGAATTACTTTTTCTAACGCACCCCACACATTTTCAGCAGTCATATTATTAGCAGTTCGTTAAGACAAATAGAATGGTTTATCTGGGTGATTTTGGTTTATAAAAGTCAACCCTACACGATGATGAGGAAGCACACCTCTCATTACATACCGTACCAAATCATTAATACCATTTTCTACCCATTCAAGGGGGTTTTCTCCCTCTGGGGGAGGAGTCAATTCAATTGTCAGTAAATTCCCGTTATCTTTAAACTGTCTATAATATTGCTGAGATTCGGATATTATATTAAATCGCTCCATTTTTTTGCTGTTTATCTAACTTTTAGAATATTGTAAAATCGTTAATGCTTGCTGTTTTATCTTAATTGCGGTCTTCCAACTATAGAACACCAATTAGTGTTTTTTTCTAATAACCTATTATTCTTAACGATCAACAATTATTCACTGTAACGCTATATTGAAAGCAATGCTTATAGAATTTTTTTGCAAAATTCTTCTCGGAAAAATCAGGTGTTTGCAAGAAAAAGTAATTGGGGCTGTTCCAACTATAGAACACCAATTAGTGTTTTTTCTCATAACCTATTATTCTTAACGATCAACAATTATTCACTGTAACGCTATATTGAAAGCAATGCTTATAGAATTTTTTTCTCGGAAAAATCAGGTGTTTGCAAGAAAAAAGTATTTGGGGTTGTTCCAACTATAGATCACCAAAAGTGTTTTTCCCAATAACGTATTCTTTTTAAACCTGTAAATAGAAAAAAAGGAATTTTACTTTGCAAAACCACCACCGAAAATTTTGACAAAGTTAAAAAATGCTTATTTTTAAAAAAATCTATACTTTGCTTATTTTTGACCGCTGTGACACCTGGTTTTCACGATCGTATTCAACACAACGTATATTTCAAAAAATAATCTATCATGGGTGAGGTTATGAGGAACACTTAAAATCCGCACCGAAAATTTTGACAAAGTTCAAAAAATGCTTATTTTTAAAAAAATCCATATTCGGCTTATTTTTGACCGCTGTGACCTCGGGTTTTCACGAACTTATTAAACACAACGTATTATTCAAAAAATAATCTATCATGGGTGAGGTTATGAGGAACACTTAAAAATCCGCACCGAAAATTTTGAGTTAAAAAATGCTTATTTTTAAAAAAATCTATATTTTGCTTATTTTCGACCGCTGTGACCTCGGGTTTTCACGAAGTTATTCAACACAACGTATTATTCAAAAAATAATCAATAATGGGTGGGGTTATGAGGAACAGTTAAAAATCCGCACCGAAAATTTTGACAAAGTCAAAAAATACCATTAATCCACACAAAATTCACTTCAATGTTCTCGCACTTTGCACACGATGTTGTCTTTTTGCAATCCAACGAATAACTGACTGAGAATTGCTTCGAACCTCACCCCTTATATAGTTGTTCTGCTTTCCTCTAATTGGCTAAAATAAAACTCTTTTTCATTGGAGCAAAATCTACAAGTCAAGTATCTCATTGGCCAAAATAAAACTATTTACTATTGGCTCCAAACAAAAACGACTAAGATATGTGCTGAATATTTTCTAAGTCCATTTGAGCATCAAAAATTCGTAAAATGGCCCATATCTCGAAAACGGTCAAAAATATCAAAAAAATAATCGAAAAAATCTCCCCGTACCTCACCCCTTGCCGTTTTTAGACATGATGAACCCATGGAACCATGTTTCAATCTTGTACTACAAGAAGGGGGGGCCACGGTGGCCAAAAACTTCTCTTGAAAACTGTAAGAAATAGAGCAAACATAACACATTGAAGCGCTGTTTCTCGTCTTTCAGGGTAAATATTTTCTAAGTCCATTTGAGTATACAAAATTCGTAAAATGGCCCATATCTCGAAAACGGTCAAAAATATCAAAAAATAATCGAAAAAATCCCTCCGTATCTCACCCCTTGTCGTTTTTAGACATGAAGAACCCATGGAACCATGTTTCAATCTTGTACGACAAGGGTGGGGGGCCACGGTGGCCAAAAAAAACTTCTAACATATTGAAGCACTGTTTCTCGTCTTTCATGGCGCCATTGCAGGAAATACTCCAGACAGATCGTCTAAGTTCATTTTTGGGTGTCCAAAAATCATAAAATGGCCCATATCTCGAAAACGGTCAAAAATATCAAAAAAATATTCGAAAAAATCTCCCCTTTATAAAATCTTTGCCGTTTTTACACATGAAGAACCCATGGATCCATGTTTCAAACTTGTACGACAAGGGTGGGCCAAGTTACCAAAAAAAAACTTCGGATCGTCATATCTCGAAAACGGAGAGAGATAGAAATAAAATTTTAACGGCATTCGTTTTAGGATCATCAAATGTATAATCTACCCAAGTTTGGTAAACATCGCCCAACTTTCAACTTTTTCGAAAATCGAAATTTTTGCCTCTAGACCGTCATATCTCGAAAGCGGTAAGAGATAGAGCCACATTTTTGACAGGTCTTTCCAGTGGAGTGCACATATACAGAGTTTCAAAAACTCAGAAACCAAGTGGGTCGAAATTTTGAAAAATTCGAATCGTTATATCTGGAAAACGGTGAGAGATAGAAATAAAATTTTAGCGGCATTCGATTTAGGATCATCAAACGTATCATCTGCCCACGTTTGGTAAACATCACCCAACTTTCAACTTTTTTCGAAAATCGCAATTTTTGACACAGCTTAAAGAACAAGTTTTCAAGGGGTTCCACCACTTTCTGTTCTCATGTTGAATGAATACACTCCCTTATTATAGGGGCTGGAAAATAAGCCATACTCTTTTATTAATTCTGCTGTTTAAATTGGGGTTGGAAAATATGCCATACTCTTTTATTAGCTCTGCTATGTGGTTGTAAAGTGCTCATAAAAGGGAACGAGTCTTTGCTGTTTAAAAGAGTGCTCATAAAAGGGAACGAGTCTCTGTGTAATATGTGCTATGTTAAATAGGTGGATGAAGAATGTGATATCTGCTCTGCTATGTGTTCGTAAAGTGCTCATAAAAGGGAACGATCTTCTGGGGCATGTGCGTGGGCGGGGCCCGGCGCCGGCCGTTCAGCGCAGTAGATACTCCTAAAAGACCGTGCGCGTGGCTGACCAATCAGCGTCAAGGGGGACGGGTCCGGTGCCAGCCAATCGGTGGGTGTCCGCTGCCAGCCAATCGGCGGGGGTCCGCCGCCAGCCAGTCAGCGCAGTAGATAGGAGGTCATAAAAGAGCGTGACCAATCAACGTCAGGGGGTGTAACTGCGCCAGCCAATCAGCGTGAAGGGGCGTGGTCGGGGGCGTGGCCAGCCAATCAGCGTCAGCGGGCGTGGCCAAGGGGGCGGGGTCACATCACCTGCGCCAGCCAATCAGCGTCAAGGGTTTGCGCATGCGCAGTAGGAAAAAAACAGCGCCAAGTGACCCCTACCTACTGCGTACGTGCCGTTGGCGTGAGAGACCGCGGTGAGAGCTCATGTGGTTTGGATTTCACTATTAATCAGTAAGACCCGTCTCATATAGCCTCGCTGCTCAAAGGACGTTAAGCTCAAAATCACATCAACTAATATGAGCTCCTTGGCAATGTTAATGAGTTATTTCATAACTTCTTCGAGAATATCTTTGTAGGAATGAAGATTCATCAAGTAGTTAATCTATGTTGGGTCATGGTACTCCGAAGATAAGATTTCATTCTTCATAAAGCCGAAAATAATCTTTCTGGTGTCACTGAAGTCATATGAATAGCAAAATAAAGCATTGTTAGCTTATTAACTTCCGAAAACAAATAATGAGTTATCATTTTTGGTTGAGATTTCAATGAGACAACCAGATCTTGAACACCTTCAATGGCGTTCAAAGAATCATTTTTGCTTCGGTGAAGCGAAGAAAGTGCTAATAACAGTATGTCAGAAGAAACTGAAGAACATGAAACATTGGAACGACACATTCTTTAGAGACAATACACAAAAATAAACGAATAAGGAAAAACGTATTCGTTAATTTTCTGAGGAAAAACGGTTTAAGGGGGCAACACCCCCACCCAAAATTTTGAGTGTTGTGGTCTGAAAAATTCCAGAGGAAGTGAACCGAAGTGAATGAAATTGTGCACAGATATTGTAGACATAAAATGAGGTAATACGGTTGGATTTTGATATTTGCAATTGTAACAATGGAAATGGCACTTATTACTTGGCTTTTGAGATGCAGACTGTGAGTTTTTAGAGTAGCTAACTACTGAAAAAAGTGGTTTATTACAAATATAACTTCTTTAGTCAGTAGAGAGGATGGCGTTGATCACGGATCAAAGTTAATGACGATGTATTTTAGTGGGTCTGAGTTGGTCACAATGGTTCAGAGTTGTTTATAGTTGGTGTTGGGTCAGAGTGGATTATGTTAGGTGAATGGGTTACGTTGGGTGGTGAGTCATTGTGGGTGACGGTGGGTCGTGGGTCACGATGTGTGGTGGGCCAGTATGTTGTGGATCTAGGTTTCATTGACCCACGCCATCTCTGGTTAACATTGTGCTAAAGAGGAGTGGCTCCGAAGGTGCTCGTCGGAGATTTTCTCAAAGTTTGCCCATAGATAGTACCCCACCAGAAAGAAAGAAATCTGGAAACGGTTCACAGTACCATCTCACAGAACTCAACATAGAGGGATTTGTTTGATTGGCTAAATGAAGATCTCAACAATTTATTCTTCTACAAGCGAGATTTTCTTCATCCTTTCCGTGGCGAAGTCAGAAAAATACGCGGCTAGTAAACTTAAGTTGAAGGTTCGCGCCCAACTTGGGGCACTTGCGTTATTTTCTAACGTTCTTACTAGGGATGGCCACAAAGTTCTGGTTCCGGCGGAACCGGTTCCGCGAGGAACCGGTTCTCGGAGATTCGGTTTTTAGAACCGGTTCCAGTACCGGATCCGTTCACACCCGAAAACCGGTTCCACCAGGAACCGGTTCTGGCCATCCCTATTTTTTTACACTCACCTGAATATAAACAAATCAGGCATATATACGATTTAACGCATTTTGGGGGAGTAATTTTGTGGTTCGTTGGCGTTTCGTCGAGTCTCTGCCGCTGGTGGTATAATTTTCAAAACAAAAGTGGAGCACCACGGATCGTAGCTGCGGTATCACCAAGTTTTGGCGAAAGGTCGTCAGTTGCGTATTGGTGGTCCACTGACGCTTACGGCAATGGGGCTTGTATCTGAAAACTAAGAGAATAAAGAAGCATGGTATCCATGAAGCCCGTTGGCACTCCTAAAAGTCTGAGACGATGAAACAGATGTCAAAACTGGAAAACACGTATTTTATAATTTCAAAGGTACCCCTTGTTGAGGTAAAAGGATTGCGCCGAGGCAAACTCAAAATTTGAAAATGGCAAGGGGAATCAAGTAGTATATTTAAAAGTATTGCCAAAATTAAAAGAGATGGTAATAGACTCGAGTCTTTATGCTAAACTTGTGGAAAATACCGAGCGTTTAAGATGGTAATAAATCCTTTATTGAAAACTCCGTGACCACCTCTAGAAATGTGAAACTGATATCAGAAGACGTAAAAACTTGTCTTACCATTGCAAAAGTATAATGCACCAAGGTAAAACAAGAAGTGTCCCATTGTGGGTTTATTACATCATTAATATTAAATTCTACGTTCCATGGTTGTGTCTTTAGGCTAAATGACAGGGTGATTGTGAATTATGAAACTAATGGTAGAATACAGAAATGGAAGGAAATTTGGTGCACTATACTTTTGTTCTACGTTGGTGGATTATAGGTTGCAATGACAAGACAAGTGTTTACATCTTCTGATATTGGTTTCAAAGTTTCACATTTCTAGAGATGGCCACGGAATTTTCAATGAATTTATTACCATCTTGAAGACTCGCTATTTTGCTCAACTTTAGCATAGAGACTCGAGACTTAAAATATTCCCTCTTGTAGCAAAACTTTCAAATGATTTACTAAATTCCCCTTGCCATGATCAAATTTTAAGTTGGACCCATCCTGGGACCATCCGAGGGGCCCTTTGTCATATGTTTTACCTCGACACGGGGTACCTTTGAAAATATTAAATACGTGTTTTCCGATTTTCATATCTGTTTCACCGTATGAATTTTTTAGGGCTGCCAACGGACCATGCCGTAAGCGTCGGTGGATCACCGATGGACAACTAACGATCTCTCGTCAAAAATTGACGGCCCCGCAGCGACGATCTGCGATTGCTCCACTTCAGTCTTGAAAATTATAACACCAGCGGCAGAGACACGACGGAACGCCAACGAACGACAAATCTACATCCCCAAAATACGTTAAATCTCCTATGTGCTTGCTTTGTTTATATTTAGGTGAATCAGAAAAAAAACACTAAATCAAATACCCCGGGATGGGCGCGAACAATCAACGTTACGATTACTAGCCAAGTGTAATTCTGACTTCCTCAGGGAAACGATGATAAAAAGCTTGCTTGCGGTAGGATAAATCATTGCGGTCTTATTAGCCAAACAGACAAACCCCTATATCTCGAGTTCTAGGAGGTGGTACCGTGAACTGTTTCAGATGTACTGCTTTCTGGTGGAGTATATGTGCAAAATTTGAGTATAATTCGGTGCCCCTTCTCTTGAGTACAATTTTAACCAGAGATGGTGTTAGTCAATGAAAATTTCATCCACGACTCACAATGATCCACCATCATCCATCACCCAAATGACCCATTGACCCACTGTGACCCACCACCAACGATGAACCACTCTGAATCATTGTGACCAACTCCGACCCACCAAAACCCATCGCCATTAACTCTGAACCATGATCCATGTCCTCCTCTCTTTGACTAAAGAGGTTACACTTGTAATGAAACAAGACTGTGAAATTATCACTTATCGGAGTTTGAATTCCTACCGTCAATCGCTCAAGCACTGCTCTGTTACAACACCTGTGGATCTGACGTTTAAGATATACATTGGTAAAATGTTTCTCATCTTCCGAATTAAGATGAATTTAAATTTATCATATATAATTATTTCTTTGTTGGCTTACAGACACATTTCGGCAGAAAAAAGGATGAAATTTGAAAGTCTCAAATCAAGATCAAGTAGATCAACATAAAAAATAAAGCTAGTTTTCCATATAATTAAGCATGAAATAATAATTTAAAAATGCCCTTGTAATTAAACTTGGAATGCAAATTTTATGGCCATTTTTCTCATAACCTTATGGCTTAATTGCCTTATGCTCTGAACGCTACATATATTAAAAACCAGCTTCAGCAATAATTGTAATTGAAAGCAGTGGGTATAAAATGCGAAGAACTGTAGTTTTCATTTCTCGTTTTGTTTCTCTACTAATGTCAATCGTTTTCGATTATTTTCACAAACCAACCCACTACCAATTTTCCATATATAGATAATGCCCTCTCCCCCCGCTCATAAAAGAAAATTTTTAAAAATGCCATGAAACGTTCTGTTTATTTTTAATAAAGAGTTATATACTGAATTTCAGCTAACATGAACGGCTTGTGAGATACTCAATTTTTCGCAAAAATTCGGACCCCTATTCCCCCCCTAAGGATATGTATTATAATGAAAATGATACGCGTATGATAACTTCCCAGTTGGGGTTGGGACCTGATTACATACCAAACGTCATTTCATTTGACTTTGCAATTTGACCGTGATGATCACGCATACTTACTTTCAATTTTTTATATAATAATCCATATATTACAGGTGATTCAAAAATATGTTTTTCCAGTAGTTAGCTCCTCTTAAAGCTCACAGGATGCATCTCAAAATCGACCACCTATTGCTATTGCCACTCTTAGAATTGCAAATATCAAAATCCAAGAGTACCTGAACTTTTTTCATTGGAAACAAGAAAAATGGACATCTTGAAAATAAAACGTAGATAAATTCACCACTGTTCAGAAAATGCTGTCTACAATCCACTGAACAGAATGGGTCGTGGGTCAGTGTGAGTCACAGTGAGTGGTGTTTTGCAGTAGGTCACGTCCTTTTGACCCACGATCCAATGACCCACTCACAAATCTTGACCCATTTCACCCACTTACCAACCGACCCATTGACCCAGTCTATCTTTGATTTTAACATGTCTTATTTCATTTAAAAGATGAAACATACATCCACACAATTTTTTCATCGATTGCGAAGGTTGGCTTAATAGTTGAAATGGTCATTTCTTCTCACGGTGAGAAATTGATACGATTAAAAAGCCCATCTTGAAGTGGGTACAAACTACCCTCCAAAGTTATTAGAATCGCTTTCTCAACCCCGAAAACTATGAATTCCGCAAATGTGTCAGTAATTTTTTAGATTTTATTTTTAGCTCTCCCAGGCCATCATCCTGTGAAGATGGGAAGGAATTTGGTTGTAAACTCCATTGTGAGCATCACTATCCACGTCAACGGCAGAGAAAATTATGGATAAAACACTAAGATCAGTGGTTTTACATTAATTTTACATGTCACGCCTCTCACTTTCAAAATTCCATACTACTACAATATTTTCTTCTTAGATTGAAAGTAATATGTTCCAAAAGTTTGGTAAAGGTTGCCCCAGACATTCCGCAGTTAGGCTGGAATATTCATTTATACAGAAACATTAAAATACTTAGAGCTGTGCGAGCAATGCATTCTATGCTGCCCCTGTAAATTCAAAATCCAGCTGACATGTTCGTTCAGAGGTGTTGCTATTGATCTCTGTCATAACGAAACTATGGACTCTACACTAATATTGGTCGTTTTGAATCATTGGATATGTTACTCCCTTCGACTCTCCTTATTAGATGTGCTAGGGAACCTTACACCTACAGGAAGATAAACTTAAAGGCCATCAGAATTGCTCAAAATGAATTTGGGGACCCCGAAAGATATGGATTCGACACTAACATTGGTCATTTTCAATTACTTCTACATGCCGTTTTTCACACACTGCTTCAGGGTGCTAATGGGAGCATAACTTACATGACATCTGGATTGCAACTCTTTATCTAAGCGACCCCCAAAATTATGGATTCGACACTAATGTCGAGCTTTTTTATAATTTTGATGTCAGCCCCTTTCATTCCTCCTAGGAGAGCAAACGGATGCTGAAACCGCTAGGACTACATTTGGTCTTAAATGACATTAAAATTTCTACCAATTAATTTAGCTACCAGTGCTGCATTTAGAAGCTCTGCGTCCCTACGCACTTTTGCTCTCGCCGCCTCCAATTACTACATATATCTCCGACCCTTGATCCCTAACTTAAAAATAAAACAATTAGTGCTTAATTAGTGAATTTATTACAGTTAAACACCACTCACTAGATGCTACAGCTACAACTACGTAACAAAAAATAACAAATGGGAAATATGTTCTGAATTATTTTTAGATTTCTTACGCTTTCATTAAACATATTAGAATAGTAAAAGAGGATTGTTTATGAAATAGTATATTTCCTCTTGATTTTTTAACTTTTTCATGCGAAAAAATCAAAATATTTAATTTTTAAACATTTCGCTCTTCAAATGTGTTGCTCTCTAGGCACGAGACTAGTTGGACTAATGGGAAATACGGCACAGTTAGCGGCGCTGAAAAATTACGATTCGAATGTAATATCGGTTGATTCCGATATTTTTATGTCGCTACGTAACCACTCTGGGTGCTAATGGGAGCTTAATTGGACTTGGATTGAAAGTAGAACTATTTACCTAAGCGAACTATGGATTCGATACTGATATCGATTCTTTTATAACATTTTTGATGTGTATGCCGACAGTACTCTTCCATATTGTAAGAAGTATAGTTAAAAATGCTCTAGAAATATCAGAATTGTGTTGACGTACACACACATACATCCACTTATATATCTTTTTATGCTTCGGATAATTTTTCAAGAACAAAATGTCATGTTGTAATATGAATGTTGAGAAGTAACCTATATATGACAAATAGCTGCAAATAAATACACTATATAACCTATTTCTTGCTATGGTATTATTTTCTTAATTTGTATTTTACATTCTCATATATAATACCGACTTACTGTGAACACTTATATCAGATGTTATATTTTTACCATAATAATTACTATGTTCTGCAATGATTATGTTATATATATATATATATATATATATATATATATATATATATATATATAACATGTATTTTAATGTAATTATTTTATATAATTTTTCATGCATTGCAGAAAATAGAATTTAAAAAAAGCAAGACCCAGATGGGAATCGAACCCATAACCTTACAATTTGAAATCCAACGGCTTGCCACTATTTTTTTTAAAAAAGCTTCCAGAGTTATTTTCTACTTTCACCACTTTTCAGGACTACTAGACTCGACAGGGACACGAACACAGAAAGAGCGAGGACAGTTACAATTCCACCCTTGATCTTCAAAGAGATTCGAACCCCCAATGGGTTTCACCTATCGATTGTCAGCCTAACGCCTCAGACCGCTCGGCTACATCCACTGAGCCAACGCACGCACTCTTCGGAACGTGCTTCTAGAGATGTATTCGGCTCTCTAGATAAATATGACACTCATATCAGTCCTGCAAACCCAGTCCCGAAGACGGCCCAGCCCGCCCGGTCCGGATGGACCTGTATTCTGTGCCCGGCTCGACCCGGCCTTGTCCAGTGGAACATGAGAAATGTGTCGTCATAATATTGATGTTCTTTTGTCCTTCTTGAATGGGAAAATCGTTTGAAAGGTTACCCAAGGTTTAATTTCTATATTCTATTCTGTCTGTCTATTTGTTATCTGTACTTGCTCTGTCCAGCCATGTTTATTATACAATAATACAGCTCATGGAGGTAAAAGTCTTGTACTACACTCATTATTGCGTTACGAGTAACAGAGAAGATATGTAAAACTGCTACATTGTATATAATACTAATACTACAACTGCTACTGCTAATACTACTATTACTATTACGATTACGAATAATAGTGCTAATTCCACTATGGCTGTCACTCCTACAAATATTACTACTACCACTACTACTACTACTACTACTCATTACTATACCAATACGACAGCGAATACCACTACAGCTATTACTAGTAATACGAAAACAAAACAATGAAAATGAAATCTTCGAGTTTTACGTCTCACACATATGCCGGCTAGGCTAAAGGAGACGGTGGTGATGAGAAATAAATGAAATGGTGACATTAATAAAGAAGGAGGAAACGGGAGAACGTCGAGAAAACCCCCACACACGGTGTTTGTCCACCACAAAGTTCACTCCACCGTTCTAGGAACACCTAATAGACCCTGGCGTCTTGGTGATTTATTTTATCATTATATTTTGTTATATTTGTAGTATCAAACTATAAACAATACAGGAACATGTAACACCATTTAGTATTTGCCTTGCTAATTGAACATTACTAGAAATTGCACTGATCTTATGAACACATCAGTTCACGGTTTCGGCCTCCGTGTTCTAATGGTAGCGTACCAAATTTATTTAGTAGGTCAAGTACTTGGCTTCATCATACGTTCTTTAGGTAACTACGGCTCAGGCCCTATGGATGATGACGGGATGAATTGGTGGAATGAAAACAGTGGGAGGAAACGTGACCACCCCGAAAACTCCCACGTACACGGTGTTTGACCACCACAAACCTCACATAGCATTAGCAGGGATTGATCCGACGACCTCTAGCACCAGATGTGAGTGCTCTATCTACTGAGCCACCGTTGTCCCTCGTAGATCAAGGATCGCTTCACATTCTGTAGAGACCGGCCATAATAACTAGCGTTTCTCTGTTTTTTTCTGTACTAAGAAGGTAAATTCTGTACCACCAGACATGTCAACTCTGACGCGAAATCGTAGCAGTTATAGTAGTATCTAGCTGTGGTCCTAGTAGTAATAATAGAAGAAGTAGTAGTAGAAGAAGTAGTAATATTAGTAATATTACAGTACTTTGCGGTCTTGAATAAAGAGTCAGTTTCCCAAACACATTACGATTAACATAAGCTGGCAGTAAGACCGTACGATCACGGCAAAGGCAGGAGTAGTGGAGGACATTTAAGAAAAAAATGACAATATTAGTTTCCAATTCGTCTTTCAGTGCCCGGGCCGAGCCAGACCGGCGGGGCTCGGCCCGGAAATACATGCGCCCGCTTCGGCCCTATAGTATTTTTGTCCGGCCCGGTTCGGCCCGGAATGTGCCGGTCCGGTTAGGGCCCGGTCCAGTTTGATATTACTTGAAACGGTCAGGGCCGGGTTGGGCCGGCCCGGGCACATTCCGGGCCGAACCGGGCACGCCCGGCCCGTGCAGAGCTCTTGTTCATATCCACTGCAAACGCTGTTTTTGTTCTATTTTGACTTTAATTTAGTATTCAGGCGAGAATTATGTTCTATGTCTTAACTTTCAGCATTCTTTCACATATGGAAAGATTCGTTTACGTATCTAAAATTTAATTACGTATGGAGAGCTAAGTGAAGAAAAAGCATGTGCTGACATTAATACAAAGTTTCGAAATATTGTATCATTAAATATTTCAATCAATGTTGCTTTTTTCATACAATTAGTTACAAGTCTTATTATATTTAGAACAAGGAAAACACATCTGCAAAGTTATTCCCGATTGCAAATGTTGGCTTCGATGTTCGAACCTGGTTTACTTTTTCCCGAACATACCCGAAGTTGTACTTAGAAAATTTTTGCATCAAAACAGCAATAAAGAACGCCTTCGACCTTTGAGACAAGATGTACCTTTCGGGAGTCAACTTTCAAAATTTTGGGGTGAGTTCTTTTGCCCCCTAAAACCGTCTTTCCGCAGAAAATAAAAAAAACCGTATTCCTTTATTTTTTGCGTATTGTCCTTACAAAATGTTCGTTGCAATTCTTCATGGCCTTTACACACATCTGACATACTGTTATTAGCACTTGATTTTTCGTCATCAAATGTTTTGAGTGGTCCCTGCCCCACGCAATCGTCTTCTCCATTAAAATACGAAACCCATATCCTGATTTTACGTCTGCAATATCTGCATACAATTTAATTCACTTCGGTGCATTCTTTCTCGTCTTTCGAGCGTCAACTTCCAAAATTTTGGGTAGGGCTCTTGACCCCTAAAAGCGTTTTCCCGCAGAACATAAAAAACCCTATTCCTTTATTTTTTGCGTATTGCCCATACAAAAATTTCGTAGCAATTGTTCATGTCCTTTACATACATCTGACTTACTGTTACTAGCATGTTTGATATTTCGTGATCAAAGGTTTAGAGAAGTCCGTTCCCCACCCAACCGTTTTCTCCATTAAAATACGAAACCAGTATTTTCATTTTATGTCTACAATATCTGTGCAGAATTCCATTCACTTCGGTTCACTTCTTCTCGTCTTTCGGGCGTCAACTTTTAAAATTTTGGGTGAGACTCTTGCCCTATGAAACCATTTTCCCGCAGAACATAAAAAACCCTCATTCCTTTATTTTTGCGTATTGTCCATACAAAAATTATGTTGCAATTCTTCATGTCCTTTACAGACATCTTACATACTGTTACTAGCACTTTTGATATTTCGTGATCAAAAGTTTGGAGAGGTAGGCGCCCCACGTAACCATTTTCCCCAGGAAAATACGAAATCTGTATTCCATCATTTTATCTCTACACTATCTGTGCACAATTAGTTCACTTCGGCTCACTTCTTGCCTTTCGGGCATCAACTTTCAAAAGTTTGGGGTGGGCTCTTTTGGCCCCTAATGCTGTCTTTCCGCAGAAAATTATAAAACCGTATTCCTTTATTTTTTGCGTATTGTCCATACAGACATTTTCTTTGGAATTCTCCGTAGCCTTTACACACATCTGACATACTGATAATAGGACTTTTGATATTTCGTGATCAAATGTTTGGAGGGGTTCGTGCCCCACCCAACCCTTTTCTCCAGAAAAGTACGAAACCCCTATTCCATCATTTTAAGCCTACAACATCTGTGCAATATTTCCTTCACTTCGGTTCACTTCTGCTTACCTTTCTCGCTTCATATTTAAAATATTGGTGTGGGTTCTTTTGCCCCACAAAACTGTCTTTCCGCAGAAAATAAAAAAAACGTATTCCTTTATTTTTTGCGTATTATCCATACAAAAAGTTTCGTTGCAATTCTTCATGTCCTTTACACTCATCAGACATTTTTACTAGTACTTTTGATATTTCGTGATCAAATGTTTGGAAGAGTCCGTGTCCCTCACAACCGTTTTTTAAAGGAAAATAAGAAACCTGTATTTCCTCATTTTATGTCTATAATATCTGTGCGGAATTTCATTCACTTCGATCCACTTCTTCTTACCTTCCGGGCGTCAAATGTCAAAATTTTTCGTGGGGACTTTTGACCCCTAAAGCTGTTTTTCCGCAGAAAATAAAAAAAAAACCGTATTCCTTTATTTTTTGCGTGTTGTCCATAGAAAAAGTTTCGTTACAATTCTTCATGTCCTTTACACAGTTCGGAGATACTGTTACTAGTACTTATGATATCTCGTGATCAAAGATTTGGAGGGGTCCGCCCCACCCTACCGTTTTTCCAGGAAATTACGACGCCTGTGTTCCCTCATTTTATGTCTGCAATATCTGTGCAAAATTTTATCCACTTCGGTTCAGTTGTTATTCCCTTTCGGGTGTCAACTTTCAAAATTTTGAGTGGGGCTTTTATATTAATCCTTTACTTTATGTAACTTTTTCTTTTTTATGAAGTTCTTTTTTTTGGGGGGGAGGAGAGAAATGATTTTTTCTGATATCTGTCTCTTGCCATTCATCTTTTTTGAGCTGCTTAAGTAAGATCATTTTGTAACTTTTGATGTGATATATCTCCGCCATGATAATAAAATTGTCATTCTTTATAATTTGTTGTATTTCCTTATTTGCAGTTTGCCACACTGATATATTTGTTACAAAATTGACGTTTGGTCCAACACCTTTCGAATTCGGAACCAACCCAACTGCCGAGCTTTTTGGGTTGCCTGCTATTGCAGAAAAACAAGAAATGCAGGTGGTAATGCACTTTTGGAGTCGTGTATACAAAACCTACATCGTGATGGAGAAGATACCACACCCAGAACCGTAGCTACGGGGAAGGGGGAGAACTGGTAGCAAGAGGGTGCCGAACAAACAATAAGAAAAATGAAGTGTTAAAATGAGTAAACGATGTGGTGCCTCGTAAAAGTATTGGCGCCCTATTAAATCAATATTGTTGTCGGTTTGCAAAGAAATAGATTTGTTAAAAAATTTTCTTGCTCGCTACGCTCGCAATCCAAACGTTTGAGTAAAACTCACAAGAAGTTTTTACTTATTATTTACAGAAAGGAATTATATAATGATTTGTTAACGATGTGATATACAAGATGCCGAGTATTGACTTACATTGTACGTAGGAGCGTTTTCAAAATCAGAAAAGGTCAAAGTCTGAAATGTGTTCGGCGTTTTGATGATAACGAGTCTGGTTAGTTAATTACGCTCTTCTTATAATATTAATCACGATGGTGAGAATGAAAATATCAGTAGCGTAGCGTGGTATTCCGAAATGGGGATGCCAAAGTTAGTCACTTGTCTGATATAATACAATACAATGCAATACATGTTCAATGTGTATTCTCCTTAACAAGTGAAAAGATTCACTATGCAGCAAATGTTGTTTCGATGACTCATGTTTTATAGCTTTCTTCATGAAATTACCCAAATCAGAAATACCGTTTGAACACCACTCCGACTCCTTTGCCCCAAACATAATGCAGACGAAACATAATATTTTATTCCCTACAGAACACCCAGAAAGCCAAGAAAACCATTCATCATAGCAAGAAGACTGTAATATTCGCGACTGATTGCTAGTTGTCGTTTTTATGGAAAGCTTTGGGGTAAGTCGCATTTCCTTTCAGAGAGCAACGCTGCTCGTAAGTCAACCGAGAAATGGTAGTTGTTAACGAAAAATCAATTAAATTTGTGTCTGGTACTGTTATCGTAGTCATCATTTGCTAAAAGTTAGTAAGGTACTATACCTTGTAGCAGCCGAATACTTTCCACAGCTTTGTCTCTTAGTTATAAATGCAATTTTCTTCATACTACAGTAAAACAATAAAACAAATATTCATTTCAAATCACAACGCAAAAGAAACTTTATACCGACAATTTTTCTTGACTACCAACGATCAATGTTGCTAATCAAAAGCATAAATCTAGTACAGAACACAAGGGCATAGCCAGGGAGAGGTGAGCCAATAATTTATCACAAAAAAGGATTGTAAAGCCATGTTCATGAAACAACTTGCAGAAGCTTTATATTTAGCACGGCATAATTTGTAAATATCCCATACGATTACACAACATAAATAGAAGATTAACAGGCTGAGTCTGCTCATTAAGGCCCGCAACCAGCCATTAGAGTTTAGGAGAGAGGCACAAATTTGCTAGGGGGTCCATCGTCACAATTCTGGATCTCTTTTATCAATAACTACTCTTAATAATTAGGAGTACAGCCTCCCCTAATTGCACGCCTGGTGGGACATACAGAAGCAAATGCGTAGATTACGTTAGACGCCAATAAGCAATTGTCTCAGCTTCTTTTCTGCCACTAGCATTGTGACGAGAAAAACCGGCCCCACTTTTGTATGAATATTGTTTTCAGTATAATTCTCTTTATTCTGTCTCGTGGGGAGTTTCTTTCTCCGCATACCATACTTAAATCTCGTTTTCTTTTTTTTTTTAATGTAACCCCTAGAAATTTGTCATCTTGGTTCCGGACCTCAGGTGCCCCTTCGTGAATATGGCCCTGAGTGTATATATAATTTGAAGATACAAATAGAAAGCACTTAAAGCAACTTTTGGGGCCTATTTCTGTGTGTCTACTTCATTGGCAGATGTCCAGAAACGGAAGAGCCCAAGTAAACTTTGTGAAGGGCGGAGGGTGGCCTACTAGATCGGTGACAGTGATTCTACAGAATGCATTATAGTTATGCTTGTGTATGTGTGTCCTCTCTTGAGTATCTGGCTACACGCTGGGACATGATATGTATTTATGATATAGATTATTAGTTTGCCTTTAATTACGATTACAATTACGATGCATTTAATTACGATTAAAGCATAACTATTTTTATACTATCACTTACATAAGCGACATGTTTCATAATGGCGTTGAACTAACTATTTATGTTTTATTCTATTTCCTGACAGCGCTCGTACGTTCTATACAGAAACCATAGCTTAGTTCAAAATATATAGAGTTGGCAGTACTTGAGAATACGCCATCTTATATCTAAAGTAAATGTTGGGTTGCAAGGGATGACGGGGAGTAGGAAAAGAAGTAGTTGGGCATGCGCATTCGACAGAAAGCAGACGAAAATCTCGATGCTTGCAGTAGGCCTGGATGCCCACGGAACATAGCATACAAGAGGAAAGACAGAAAATGTGCATCTGAGTGATGCGCATGCGTAGGTTCCGCTTGCCATAGTAAAGCGAGAGAGCGCATCCAGAAGATTGCAGTGGAAATAATTGTGGTAATTAAAAGCAAACAACTTATAAATATAATGAAATACGTACTTTTTCTTATTAACAGGGGATGCCGGGCATACATGCGTTCCCTTTCGCTACGCCGCTGGATAATATGAAAAATGAATGAAATAAAGACACACATGCAAGCTGCTATTTGAGCAGGAATATTAAAAGTGAAGGTAAACAGGAAGAATAATAACATTTTCGAATTTGACGTAGTTGTAGAATGGGAGCTTAACAGGTCAGAACTTAACCCAACGAATTTCATCTTTTTCAAAGACTGATCACTACCAGTGATTTTTTTTATTCCTTTGACATATGAAATGCTTCTAATTTGAAGGAATTTATTGGGATCATTTCTCCATCAAATACTTGTATTGCCAGGATTTTTTTTTGTGCATACGTGGTATCTAGTGTAATATTTTTTAATCTATCTACATACATACAAAAGATATACAAATATTATATATATATATATATATATATACAGATGGTGATCAGAAAAATGGAAACGCCTGAACGAAATTGCAACTTACCAGATTAATATGGTGTCGGGCCACCTTTCGCCTTCAGAACAGCCTTTGTTGCGACATGGGATGGAGGCATAGAGGTCGTGAATGGTAGCAAGTGAAATTTTACACCATTCCTCGTGCAGGGCATCGGCCAGTTCTGTGAGAGAGGATGGAGGTGGAAATCATCGCCGGAGTCGTGTTTCCAAGACGGACCACACATGTTCAATTATGTTGCGATCTGGGGATTGGGCGGGCCACGGGAGGTGCCACGGAACTATACTATTTTAATGTAGTTTGTGTGAGTTTTTGTGTGCTGTAGTGTAGGGTGTTGTGTAGTGTTATATTGTGTCGTGTTAATTAGTTGACATCATGCAATTTTATAATATAATTCAATCGGACTCGGAGGACCGAGTAAAGATCATGGAATGTACGGAGGAGCGTAGAATCAATTTTGTATAATTTTTGTGTTTTGCTGTTAGTATAAAGGAGGGAGCTCATACAGGTGGAAAACTTTTATCAACTAACAGGTGGATACCAAGAGTTTTATTTTAAATTTAATAATAGTTACTAATTTTACAAATAGTCATACAGGTGGAAAAATATTTTAACAGGTGAAAACCAAAATTTTACTTCACGACCAATAATAGTTACATAATTTTTAGATAGTAAAACAGGTGAAAATATTATCATTTTATCATTTTAACAGGTGAAACCAAATTTACAAAAAATAACCAAGATTTTATTAAATGAGAAACCACCGCAGAGCTCACTCGCTTATACAGGTAAAACCATGTTATGAATTGAAATGGGATTCAACATTGAGTTATTTGGCTACCAGTGAGTGTTGTCAGCTATATGTACTATGTGCTATCTTGTGTTTGTTTTGCGTGTTCATTGTAATATGTGTTTTCGTGTTTATAATGTATAATAATAAAAATATTTTATTTCAGAACAAAGAAGAATATTAAAAAAATAATAAATAATAAGCCCACCGTTAGGGATATACAAGAACGAAAAGAGAGAGAGATGACAAAAGAAAAGAAAGAGATTTACCAAAGTTAGGGGCAGATGCGTCTGCCATTAAGACCTGATTATAGGCAACGGCAGGGGTAGTGGAGGATAAAAAAACCGGGAGGTGTTGAACTTCATCCCGATGTTCCTCAAACCACGCTGCAACAATGCCAGCTGTGTGAATGGGTGTATTATCATCCTGGAAGATGGCGCCATTGTCCGGGAACAACATCCAGACCATAGGATGCAAGTGGTCTCCTAAAATTGCGACATAATCGTTGGCAGTGATTCGTCCGCTAAGTGTGACCACAGGACCCAATGAGAACCATAATATGGCGGCCCAGAGCATCACCGAGCCGCCGCCATGTTTCACAGTTGGGCGGAGACACTGCAGATCATAAGCTTCTTTGGGCTTTCTCCACACATAAACACGGCCCGTGGTTGGGAATAGGGTGAAGGATGACTCATCCGACCATATCACACGTTTCCAGTCCTCAACGGTCCAAGTTGCATAGTCGCGCCACCATTTGCGGGTGCGAAAGCGTTTTGGTCCCTGATGAGCGGTTTGGCCCGTGCAACACGACCCCGTAAGTTCATATCATGTAATTCGCGGCGGACTGTGATTGTCGAAACAGGGTGGGGGAGGTGGTGATTGAGTTCCTCCGTCACTTGCTCCGCAGTGGCACAACGGTTCTGCGTGACAATGTGCTTTAATACCCGGCGTGACCTGTCACTCAGGATTTTCTTCCGCTCACTGTTCCGCTTCCCCGATGTGGTTTTCCCGTGTGTTGTGTAGGCCGTCATCACCTTCGACACTGTCCCACGCGACACACCTAACACAGTAGCCACTGCAGTCATACTCACTCCCACATAACCGCGCACCAACAATTTGGCCTCTTTCAAACTCTGAGGGGTCTCCCATTTTACACTAAATCCGTCTGCTGCAGCCACTGGACACTGCTGTTCCACTGCGCCTGACGTAGTATGGAGACCGACCAAACACATCACCACCAGCGGTCCGGCGCTGCGGGCGCCACGACACCACTGCCAACCCATACATCTGACGTGTTGCCAACTACAGGTGTTTCCATTTTTCTGATCATCATCTGTATATATATACATACATACACACACACACACACACACACACACACACATATATATATATATATATATATATATATATATATATATATATATATATATATATATATATATGTATATACTGCAATGAGTACTTTTAGGCTCTTTGCTATTTTATTCTATTATTATACACAAACCTGCTCACTGGTCCTGGTCGTATGTTACGAGTGAGTTAAAGAAGCTCCATGTGGACACAGCTGAATTTGCTTTGACGGAGTTCGCTTAAGTTTTGGTTAGCCAATAGTAAACGAAACCACGTTCCAAACCCTTTGGACAGTTTAGTTTGTCAAAGTTCTACGGACAGTTCTGAACGGTACGATTCGGTTCGGTTCGGTTTGTGAACGGTTCAGTTTGGGTTCGGTTCGGTTTGGGATCAGTTCGGTTCGGTTCGGTTTGGGATCGGTTCGGTTCGGTTTGGAAACGGTTGGGTTGGGTTTCGGTTAACCGTTTCAAACCGGTTTAAGTGGCAAACCGAAACCGCGGTTTACGTTTTCAGGAACCGTCCACCCCTACTCTCAAGGCAGTCTCCAAGGCACCTGCCGGTTCGGTGAGTTTGGAAGGATAGCCCCCTCAGCTCAAGGCAGCATTGCAAGGCTTTTTTGTTGAGAGGATCCCTACTCCAGTGCGGCCTCGGGAAGGATGGGTGTACCCCTAGTCCAGTGCGACCTCGGGAAGGATGGGTGTACCCCTAGTCCAGTGCGACCTCAGGGCGGTGTATGTGATTTGATCAGTTGGACGACTGATGCTGGGTCCCTCGGTGTTCCTCCTTTTATTTGTCCTCCTCGGGTCCTTCTGTGAGGTCCGTCTGCTTTCGGCGTTTCTCGGTGTTCCTCTGCGTTGGCTTGCTGTCTGCTATGTTGTTTATAAATAATAGCACGTGTTGAGTTGACACGTGCGTCTGTTGTGATGTGGGGATCCTTGCAATATAGTACATTACGTCAGTCTTACTACTTGCTACTACTTGCATTTTGGTCAATTTATTTACCTTTGAATTTATAGTAAATATGGTGCTTTTTTTACTTTTGGCGCACCAAATGTTAAGAGATTTGCAGGTAAAATTCCGTACTTCGCATGAAAAGACATAAAGTACAATTTTCTGCAAGCGATAGAGTTAAATACAAAGTAATACACCTGTATTTTATGTTTACAAGTGGGGGGCGCGGTGGCTCAGTGGTAGAGCGTTCACCTCTGGTGCTTGCGGTCCCGGGTTCGATCCCAGCCCCCGCCAAGTGAACTTTGTGGTGGACAAACACCGTGCTCGTGGGTTTTCTCGGGGTTCTCCCGTTTCTTCCCACTTTCTTCATTCCACCATTTCACTTATCTCTCATTATCACCGTCTCCTTTAGCCTAACCGGCATAATCGTGGGACGTTAAACTTAAAGATTTCATTTCATTTTTTTTATGTTTACAAGTGTAGGTTACTATAGTTCGCGTCCCTCGAAATGGCGTGGTGCATCAGCCAACAAGATCACAGTGCGTTGTTACTATACCTTCAGGAAGAAACCTAATCATTCATAATTGTCCACAAAAACGAACAAAATTAATTATGAATGATTTGATTCCTCCCTGAAGCTTTAGTAACAGCGCACTGTGAGTTTATTGGTTGATGCCACACGTTAATTCGGGTGACGCGGAGTATAGTGTAAAATCCTTACAAGTACTTTACTGCGGATAAAAAAATGAAATGAAATGAAATCTTTGAGTTTTACGTCCCACGGATATGCCGGTTAGGCTAAAGGAGACGGTGATTATGAGAACTGAATGAAATGGTGGAATGAAGAAAGTGGGAGGAAACGAGAGAATCCCGAGAAAACCCACGCACATGGGTACTGCGGATAGAATAAGTGAGTGCATATAAATGATGGTTGTATCAGAAACTATCTTCCACCGGTGCTGTATTTGTGCACAGTGTACAGAAGTATTTTATGTTTACAAGTGGAACGCTACAAGTATGAAACCGTGACAAGTATTATTGAAATCATATTACCAAAATCCACTCATTTCACTATCCTTATTTTTGCATATACCAACCTTCGCTGACGCACCTGCTCCCTTCGGAAGCACCCCCTCTCTAGAGATCATGCCCTTCAGTTTTGCCCTGCCATGACTCGGTTAGATAGCATTCGTGCTTTTTAGTGGCCTACTGGCACAGGTTGTTTCTTGCTTTTTTGCATTGCAGTTTTTATGCATACATCCAGACGCCGTATTTACACGCAAATTCAATAAGAATTTTAATTTTTCAACAATTGATTATGATGATCCCCTTGAAATTTAACTATTCCATTTGACATGTTTCCATGTCGGCCAGCGCAAATCATTTAGTAAACAATAAGAAGGAATTTGTGAAAGAATTGTAATTTTTGAACAATTATTTCGAGTGGTGCTGCAAAAGTAAAGCTGCACGAGAAAAATTCCTAAAAATGTACTTAAAACACTATGTCGAGCTTCACATGAAAGGCAGTAGCCCGTTTCAAACTTATTCGATGATTTGTAACTATACATTCAATAAATGAGCTGACAAATACAAAAGATAACGTGCAGTTTTACAAGTTGGCGGCAAAGTAAAAATTTTAAAAAATACACGAATTTTATGATACATATAATTAAGTATTTCCAGAAAAACTGTCTATTTCATTGGTGCATATAGGCTACAACTCATACAGCTAACCTTTGTAGAGATTTATAATATGATAGCAAAATAATAATAAATAAAAAAATACTCAGTTAGGGCCATTGACTTTAAAATTTTAAGTTCCTAAGTGAGAGTTCATCTGTACAAAGTATACCACAAATAAATTTGTTTCGTGACCTGATGGGTAATGCCAGAGACTGGGGGAACTATTCCTGTATGGATTGCGTCAACGCAAAGCAATATTTAACATTTTGTTAGTGATCATCGGTATGGCAGTTATAATGACTTCTTGCATTTCTTGTATGATCAAATTCTTGAACATTGCTTCCGATCGATCCCCTTAGACGTGCAAACGAAGAAATTGAGTAGTTGTCTTGGTTACACCACTTGGCTACACTCACCAGCTACAATACAACCATACAAATTGCGCTTGCAAATCATCCTTTTCAGTGCTTTAATTGGAACAAACTGTTACTTATTTCATTCATTCGTGTTTAAAAAAGAAATAGTAACAAGTCGGTAATATTTACAGATAATATTGAATTTTTTTTCGATATTACTCCCCTAAAGTTGCACGAGAATAAGTAGCCTATATTCACCGCACGAAATAGCTATTAAGTAACTCTCGTAAACGTATTTCTACTGTCTTGTTGAAATGTGAATTCGTATTACTAACTCAAGGACAATTTATATCCACATTACGTTTAATCAGTCCCTTCAAGAACTCAATGGGATTCATTTCATTGTATGTCCATTGATTAATGTTTCATTTCGTTTTAATAATTTCTTCACGATTTCTCCAACTCTAAGGAAAAAAAAGGGAATTTTGAAACAGAGTTACCATCTTGCACAGCACAAAATTCTCATCTTTTACAGAGTACCGAATATCTAGGTAAGTACTTGACTTATCGATCTCAAATAAACGTTACAATGCTCCTCATGACATACTGATTTGCTCTGTGAATTTTAAACCATACTGTACTAGGGACCTTTTTCAAGTTATTGCACTATTTCCAAACTCAATTTTTCTCTCTTCTGTTGTAGCAAGACTGTTTAACTGATCCTTCTAAACTGGAAGTCAATTTAAAGAGTTCTTCCCAGTATTTCATTTAATGTGCACAAATAGTTACTACTTCATTCCTTGTGTGTGTTAAAGTCGTTTAAATTTAACACATATTTTACAATATTTCTCAAAAAGTATGCAACACTGATCTGCGAGTATCATCTCCCTTGTCTTTGTTTTCATTGCTGATTCGAATTATGAAATTAAATTTAGGTCATTCCATTTAAAAAATCAAAACTTTATATTGGGTTAGCAACACTGTTCGCCTGGTGATGTTACCCAACACATGGATAGATGTCCCCCTTCCTGTAGTTGCTTTGTGCAAAGTTTCGATTCTCTCACTCTCTTAGTTCCTCTGTTATAAAGGTGGGACATTATAAATGGTGCATCCGGTATACCTGTATTTTATTGTCGACTAACGTCAATTACCCGCTTCGCTGGGTTAAAATAAGAAAAATTAGTAATAAAATAATTACTTAGTCACTCACTTTTTACCATTACTGAAGTTGTCTCTTATATCGGTTGTTTTCGGTTATTTTATATATATCCCTTTCCCCCAAGTCACGGGGCTGAATTTGGATTTAAACGACATCGGAGTGTCACTGTTCATCTCAGCTATCCAGAAAACTATGGATTCGACATTAATATTGGTTATGTTCGATCATTTTAAAACATCTTCCCCCTCCCCAAGTTGCAGGGATGAATTTGGATTTAAACGGCATTTGAAGTATCACTGTTCATCTCAGTGACCCAGAAAAGTATGGGATTCGACACTAATATCGGCGATTCGAACATTTCTAAATATCTGCCCCTCCCCTTCCTCTAAGTTGCACCGTCAAAGTGTAATGAGGGAAAACTCTCAGCCTCAAACCTCATCTATATTGAAAATTTGATTGAGATCTGTCATGTGGTTCGAGAGTTATTAAGTCACAAAGTTAGTCACTTTCATTTCTATTTATTTTTATATCTGTCCCCTCCCCCTCCCTAAGTTGCACCGTCAAAGTGAAATAATAAAAACCTTCCCAGACCCGGAGCTCATCTATGTGGCAAATTTCATCGAGATTTGTCGGGTGGTTCAACAGGTATGAAGTCACAGTCATTTTCGGTTTTTCCATATATATGGATTTGATACTAATATCGGTCATTTTGAGCTATTATTTACATGTCTCGGTAACCCCCTCCCCACTGACTCCCGGCCCGTATACAATTGTAACTAAATTTGCAAGTCATCGCTAATGGAAGTGTCATCATTGATTTCAGCGACCGCGAAAACTATGGATTTGACACTAATATCGGTCATTTTCTACTACTTTTACATGTTCCGGTGAACGACGCCTCAGAGCCCCTGGTTTGAATTTTGACAAAAACGTTTAACTCTGGTCTGCAGCCTGGACCAAGGTATTCGTGACTAAAATTTGATAACTCTCGGTCAATTTGTCTGGTTCCCAAGCCGGTTCCGGTAAACGCCCCTCTGAGACACCCTGGTTCGAAATTTGAAAAAAGAGCTTCATCTTGATCTGGGGCTTGGGCCAAGGTACCCCTGACCAAAATTTGGTAACTCTCGGTCCATTCGTCTGGTTCCCAGGTACAGCGATACTTGTATTTCAACATCTTTATTATATCTTTATTTGTATCTGTGGGCAAAATGTTCTTTTAAATTATGCACAAGCTATTCAAGAAAGGAAGAAGAAGAATATGAAAAGAGATATAAATGTAATTTCTTTTTTTGTTCTTATGCGATTATATTTTGTTATAATAGTGATTCGACGATGTGAGTTAGTTGTCATAGCAACGGAATATAAATAATGCATAAGAAAGGATCCATTTCGTGAAATCTATATGTACGATTTTTAAAAGAGTGTACTTATTTAACTTGTTACGTACTACAATAAAAGGTAATTTCATGATGCAGTGTGTAAAATGGATTTTGAAATATCAGTAGCCTTAGTTATATAAATATACCAGGATTTCGTCACATATAATTTGGTGGTTCTGCCCAGGTACCCCTGACCAAAATTTGGTAACTCTCGATGCACTCGTCTGGTCCCCAGGCCGCACACAGACAGTCAGACAAACACACAAACAAACTCTTTATTTTATTTAGAATAGAAGATTAGATTAAGTAGATAATTTGTTTGACAGGAACTGTTGACCTGATGAAACTGTCGTCCTTAATGGAAATAAGTAATCTGCATTATAATATGGAAAAAGCCATCATTAAATGACTCACTGGCATTTTCAATTATTTGACACACAACGTTCCTGGGGAAATTTGGAATATTGTACAGAACACACACGAATCGTAAGACAGAGGACTGTACTGCTTTCTCGAACTCAACTGCAACTAGTAGCTTACAATCACTGTCGCAGTCTATATGCTGTCCGGCTGAAGTGGTATGATTTTGATTACAAGATTTGAAACTTGGAACAAATAAGAACTTGATGCATTGCTTGAAGGGGGCACAGTTTCTATATGTGATGTGTTTGACGTTTGATGTTTATTCTGTGTTTTTTTAGTGAATGTAAGTAAGTGAAATCTTATACACATTTTTCTTATACACATCTTTCAGAGCGAAATATTTTCATGAATATAATAAAATTATCTATTACCTGGAACTCTTTCTTAGATGAACAATAAGAATGTTACAAAAAATAACCAAATATTGTAGTTTGAATAAGTTTATATACAACTAACCACTGGAAGGAGAGACTCCCAGGGTTGGCTGGCAGTCTCCTATTGTTAGTACTTTCACCTGACCTCCTTGTGTTTCTGTTACGTGGACCCATATTTAATAAGATAGCTATTTACTTCACTTTTATAGTATACTAAATACAATTTTATTTTTTTTAAATTACAATATATTTAGCGTGCTTCAGAAAACGATAAAATTAGAAATTGGATTAAATAAGATAATTATGTATTTAATTTACGACCTACAACTGAAGGTTCCCCAACTCTGGTACACTCCGATTCTAAAAAAATTGCGACAGCTAACGCCGTGCAGTTAGACCACCCAATATGCACCTTCTTATTCCATAATCGTGTCAGGTAAAGATACCCCCTCTCTCTCCTCCTTTCTTCTCTCCCATACTAAAATTAGCCAACAACATGAGCGCAAATCTCATTTCAAACTACACGTGTATTAGTTTCGATAAAATGAAATAATAAAAACGAGACGAAACAAGATTCATAAGTCGATGTAGAGAGAAACAGAAACACAATGAAACATTGAAACCAATGTATGTCTATTACACAGAGATTCAGAAATGTGCGAGAGAGAGAGAGGGGGAAGAGGATAGAAGAAGGATACGAAAAGGGAGAACAGATAAACAGGTGGAATAGTAAGACAGGTGGACATAGTAAGAAAAGAACCTAACATTATAAAGTTCGGTTTTCAGAAATCTAACAATAATTTGAAATAACGTTTGTTTTTACATATTTTTCAGAACTATTCGAATATATGGAGGATGCTTTTAACATTCATTAAGTCACGTTCATAAAGGATAACATACTCAATTTCCCGTAGAACTATAGATATCCAAGACACATCTAGGATAATGTCAAAAGTCTAACACACATGCTTTGTTTCCACGTGGTTCGATTTCAAATTCAATAGGGTTCATTGGACGTACAGATCCAAAATACATTCTAATAAACCCAGTAGGTAGCGTTGGTCATATCCTCCGTTTCAGACTACTATTGGAAAATGAACACACAAAAACGAAAAGAAAAAAGAAAGAGAAAATTGAATAAGTGCTGTTTTACTGCTAAATTTCTATGAGATTTACCCTATATTAAGAGCCCAAACTGTAGCGTAATGAAAAGCTACAAATGTTCGAAAGGAAAAGTTTATGATCCTCATGTTTCAAATTTCAACGTGAATAAAACACATTGAACTATAGGATGGAAACAAATTTTGTCAAACTAGTATAAATAAAATTTTGTTTTGAAATAACCAAAGAAGTTACCACTTTCTAGTCTTTTCCGAAGATTTATCTGTTCCAAATATCTAGCATCGTTTTCATCTCTTGCGGATATAACGTAATTTCCACAGATAGAATGAACAGGCTAGAGCTCAAACGTATTATCGTGTCAGTCGAATGATGTTGGTTAGGTTATAGACCACTACTGGGCCGAGAATTCAAACACGTAGTAACCCGGTAATTCGACTGGGACTCGGTAACCCAAAGGATAAAAAGGAGATTTTACTAATTCCCTTGCGCTTAAACAGTATTTCTGTCTGAGATGACCATTACTGATACGTTATCACCAGAGCACGAAAAACACAACGCCGAAGTTCTCAGTTAATTAGATCTTACAGGACAGGTATATCGGAATCTTGTTGTTTTTTAACTTTGGAACACGCACACACACATGAAGTGAAAGAGAGGGAAGGAGAGAAGTTAAAGATGCAAAGACAGGATAGGGAAACGTCAAGAAAGAGAGAGAGGGGGACGAATATAAAAATGAAACATTCTTCTCATTGCAGTGTATGATGTAGAATGCACACACTGTTTATTGGAATTATCGCCAGTGTTGCCTAGTAATTTCTCCAATAGAAGATGAATCTCTGTTTACAGCCATTATTTTATGCGAAAAATCATACTATCTGATGGGGAATCGATCCAAGATTTTCCAGTTGTGTTTGCTTCCACTTGCTTACTTATTGGTAGTCAAGTATGATAAGTCGATTCTTCGCAATCACTTTGTAAAAAATCAACTTTGACATGAACAGGATTTGAAACTATATTAAGTTGCTGAATTATTCATAAGTTCATTACCTTACTCCTATACTACCATACCATCTGTAAATTCAAGCCAGATATTACTTACCCTACTTACAAGCCCGATATTACAAGCCGGCCCTGATCTTTGGAACGAATGGACTTCTTCTTGTAAGGTTATTTAAATCAAAGTGTATAACGAAACTCATTTATTCAACGGGCTAGAGAGAAATTAATGCCCATTTATAAGGGAAATGACATATAAACCAGGAAAAATCACAGAAATGGAAAACATATTATGCAGTAATTTCAGCATGCAAGTTCAATAGTACGTGAATAATAATAATAATAATAATAATAATAATAATAATAATAATAATAATAATAATAATAATAACCCATATTATAATACTGAAAGTATGTATGTTTCTGGTTACTCGATCAAATTTTCAACATTGATAAGATTCGGGCGTGGGAAGCTTTTTTATTATATTATTTTATACAGAATGTAGGCTGAGCAAGGGGGAAGAAGGGGAGATATATATATATATGAAATGTGAATAAAACGTAATAACTCTTGAAGCACCAGACCGACCTTTATCAAACTTTCAACGTACATAAAAATTGGTTCAGGAACGAAATTTATCATTTCAGTTTGACGGTGCAACATAGGGGCCGGAGAGAGAGATACATATTAAAAAAAAATAAAGTGACTGTTCTGTGACTTCATCACTCTTGAACCACCCGACCGATCTCGATCAAATTTTCAACATATATGAGGTTCTGGCCTGTCACGAGAGAACTTGAGGACGAGAATGGCTGAGGGAGATATATAAAAATAAATAAAACTTAGTGACTCTTGAACCACCAAACTAATCTGGATCAAATTTTCAACTTACATGAAGTTCAAACCTGAGATGGTTTCTGTCATATCAGATTGATGGTGTAACTTAAGGGAGGGGGAACAACATTTAAAAAAAATAAACGAAAAATGACCGGTATTACTGACGAATGTATAGTTTTTGGACTCGTTGAGATTAACAGTGACACATCTGATGCTGTTTAAATCTAAATTCAGCCACGAAACTTGGAGGCAGGAGACATAAGAATGATAGAGATAACCAATATCAGGGTCGAATTCATAGTTTGCGGGCTCGCTGAGATGAACAACGACACTGCAGATGCCGTGCCCCACAACATAGTGTGGGGAGGGAATATATAAAACTCATGGAATATGATCGATATCAAAGAGCGCTTTAGTAATGGTAAAAAGTGACCGAGTAAAGAAATATATTACTCTTTTTTTCTCAATTAATCCCAGCAAAGCAGGTAATTGACAATAATAATAATAATAATAATAGTAATAACAATAACTGAGAACTGTACCGTGAATAGGAACATTTATTATTATTACTATTATTATTATTATTATTATTATTCACGTACTTTTGAACATGCTCGGCGAAATTAATGCAAAATATGTTTTATTTCTGTAATTTTTCCTCGATTGTATGTTTTTCCTTTATTAGTGGGCACTAATTTCTCTCCAGCCCGTCGAATAAATGAATTTCGTTGGGCACTTTGGTGCAAATAACCAAGAAGCCGCTTCGTTCCAAAGGTAAGGGCTAAAGTAAATAATATTTGGTTTGTAATTTAAGGTGATTTGATAGTGTAGGAGTAACGTAATGGACTTATGAATAACACAGTTTTCTAACATAGGTTCAAATCCTATTCATGTCAAAGCTGATTTTTACAAAATGATTGTGAAAAATCGACTTATCATACTGGACTACCAATAAGTAAGAAAGTGCAAGCAAACATCTGTATCATGACAGAGACGATTTACGAATGTTGGTTTGGAAAGGGCAAGCGAATTATCAAGACATTCCAAACACGTCATTCATCTGCAGTACACACTTTTCGTGTTATCATAATCAGAAAGAAACACTACACAATTTGTAAAGCACAGTTTGGATAAAGCAATCGGTGGTGTAGTGATAAAGTGCTAGACTTCCAACTGGACAATCTTGGTTCGATTCCCCATCAGGTAGTATGACTTTCCGCATAAAATAATGGCTGCAAACACAGATTCATCTTCTATTGGACAACTTACAAGGCATCACTGGCGATAATTCCAATAAACAGTGTGTGCATTCTACATCATACACTCCAATGATAAGTATGTTTCATATTTATATTCGTCCCTCTCTCTCTCTTTCTTGACGTTTCCCTATCCTGTCTTTGCATCTTTCACTTCTCTCACTTCATGTGCGTATGCGTGTTCCAAAGTTAAAACGGAGCAAGCGCCCGATGCACCTGGTCTGTAAAATCTAATTAAGTGGGAGCTTCGGCGTCGTGTTTTTCGTGCTCTGGGGATAACGTCACAGTAATGGTCATCTCTGACAGAAATACTCTTTAAACGCAAAGGAATTAGTAAAATCTTTTTCATCCTCTCGGTTACATAGTCTCAGTCGAATTACCGGGTAACTACGGGTTTGAATCCTCGACCCAGTGCTAATCTATAACCTAATCAACATCAACCGACTGACACGATAATCCGTTTGAGCTCTAGGCTGTTCATTCAACCTGTTCAAATTACGGTATATGCGCAAGAGATGAATGCGATGCTAGATGTTCGGAACAGATAAATCTTCGGAAAAGACTAGAAAATGGTAACCTTTTTGGTTATTTGAAAACAAAATTTTATTTATACTAGATTGACACAAAATTTGTTTCCATCCTATAGTACAATGTGTTTTATTCACGTTGAAATTTGAGACATGGGGATCATAAATTTTCCCTTTCGAACATTTGTAGCTTTTCATTACCATACAGTTTGGACTTTTAATATAGGGTATATCTGATAGAAATTTAGCAGCAAAATAGCACTTATTCAATTTTATCTTTCTTTATTTTTGTTTTCGTCTTTTTCTTCATTTTCAATAGTAGTCCGAAATGGAGGATATGACCAACGCTACCTACTGGGTTTATTAGAATGTATTTTGGATCAGTACGTCCAATGAACACTACTGAATTGGCAATCGAACTACGCGGAAACAAAGCATGTGTGTTAAACTTTTGACATTATCCTAGATGTGTCTTGGATATCTATAGTTCTACGGGAAATTGAGTATGTTATCCTTTATGAACGTGACTTAATGAATGTTAAAAGCATTCTCCATATATTCGAAAAGCTCTGATAAATGTGTAAAAACAAACGTTATTTCTGCATTATTGTTGGATTTCTGAAAACGGAACTTTATACGGAACTTTTCTTACTACGTTTAAATTCCACCTGTTTATTTCTTCTCCCTTTTCGTATCCTTCTTCTCTCCTCTCTCTCTCTCTCTGGCACATTTCTGAATCTCTGTGTAATAGACATACATTGGTTTCAATTTTTCATTGTGTGTGTTTCTGTTTCTCTACATCAACTTATGAATCTTGTTTCGTCTCGTTTTTATTATTTCATTTTATCGAAACTAATATATGTATAGTTTGAAATTAGAATTGTGCTCATGTTGTGGGCTAATTTTAGTATGGGAGAGAAGAAAGGAGGAGAGAGAGAGGTCTCTTTACCTGATATGATTATGGGATCAGAAGGTGTATATTGGGTGGCCTAACTGCACGGCGTTAGCTGTCGCAAAATTTTTCGGGGGTGTACAAAATTGCGGGGTGTACAATTTTGTAAGACATTTCTAAACCTGAGTTGAATAAAACATGTTGAAACTTCTAGCATACATGGATAGATAGATAGATAGTTAGTTAGATAGATAGATAGATAGATAGATAGATAGATAGATATAGGGTGAGTCAAACATCCTTGGACACCATTATCATTTGAAGCAGAAATGGAACAAGTCAAAAGTGACCATGGGAATTGATATTTATGAGGGGCTGCAACCTTTGGGGAGTATGTCGATCATGGCCGCCATCTTGAAAGCCACCATCTTGGATTGAAGTCGATTTTTTAAAATGGGAAGTGGACATGTGAAGGCCCAAAGTTGGAAATTACCTCTCAGTTGCATTCTAAAATACAGGGTCTCTGTGGTGTCAATCATGTGCAATGCAGAGCGATAGTCGTCGCAACCACTGTGACTGCGCACGGAGGAGAATGTCGGATGAAAGTTGGTCACAAATGTACTGAATGCGTGCCTCAAGCGATCTGGGCAGCCACTCCGCGGGACAACGGCGACCAATTCATTTCCCTGGAAGTTCTGGATTTAAAAATTTACAGACAGCAATTCTATGGTGTGGGGGAGCATTATCGTACTGAAAATCAGATGGGAAGGTTCCGTCTGCGTTCAGTGGTAAGAAACACAAGTTCCTTGAGCAGCATCTGGTACTCTTGCTACATTAAGGTGTTGGTAAGAAAAATGCCCCAAGGATGCAGGTGTTCCTATGCCACACCACACTATTACCTTTTCTGGAATATATTCTCTATTTCGGTCAACCCAGTACGGATTTGTGTCACACTATTATCGACAATTATGCCGATTAACCTCCCTGTTCGAAGTAAAGTACGCCTCATCGGTGAACAGTATGCCCTTGAGAAACAAGAGATCGCGTTCCTTTTCTTCGGTACCCTACCACAAGAACTTCAACCATCTGTCAGGGTAATTCCTGCCTGTTAAGTTTATGTAGCATGTGCACCTTTTAAGGATGCCACTGAAAGATGTGCAATATCCGGATCACGGAGGATTAGCTCACTACACATTCAAATGATGCACGACGAGTATTGCGTTTATGACTTTCCACAAACGATGCTAGCATCACTGTTGCTGTTTCCTACGTTGTGACAGTCTTTGGTCGCTCATTACGTGACATATCTTCAACAGACCCAGTCTCCCGGAATTTGGTGTTCACGTGTGCGACTGTGAATTGCGATACCGGTTCTCTGACTTGGTGCCGTCTTTTGTAGTCATCTGCAGTTGCTCGGTAGCTGCGTTCCCCGGATAAAGGATAATTTCCACCTTCTGTGTCTTTGTCAGACTCATTTTATATCACCTGAAACAAGGAAAGAGATCCTGTCAGTGCGAATATAACCCACTTAAGATCACCTGCATTCGTGAGCTCGAGCTGGTGTTATTTAATATGCCACATGACCCCTTTGCATTTAAAAAATGAGACGTGAATCCAAGATTGTGGTTTTCAAGATGGCGGTCATGATCAACATAAGCCCCAAAACTTGTCGCATCTCACCCATTATGAGTTGCCATACTCCCTTCTCACTTATTCCCCTCCGGCATAAATTATGAGGATGTCCAAGATCTATCGACTCACCCTGTTTATATGTATGAGATATATTAAAAACAACATGGATTCCATTTAACACGAGGAATTTGTCAAATACTAATTTACCATCGTTGTATTTGAAAGGTGGAATGGAAATAAATTGATGTGTACTTCCAACCCGTTGAATCTTTTTATTTTCTGACACATTATTATGCTTGCTAGTGGTACTAGATGCACTTTGTGTGTGTGTGTTTTTTTTTTTTTTTTTTGGTTCTTTATACTTACAAATCGTTTTGAGATGTAAATCACAAATCATACACTGAGTGACAGTTTAACGAATATTAAATATTCAATTAAATATATTTTACGGCCTTCTTAGTTATATCTACAAGGGCAAACGAATGATTGTTACTGAACCATTCCTTCCATTACGAGGAAAAAGGCCTCACTTTCCTGAACCTCATTGTTGCTGGTAATTGCATTACATCCCTAAGTCAAAACTGCAGAGCATATTGTAGAATCATCCTGGCTCGCCAATGAGGAACAAGTTCTGAACAATACCATCAACTGGTAAACTGATGACCAGTGTTTCGAGACCGCCGACAACCACTTCTACTGGGTTTCCTACCTGCGAGCATCGTGATGTAAGCGGTATTGTCTTCCTAAACTGACAACGCAAAGCCGCAGGGGGGATGGAGAATGCCAGCCTTCAGTCTTGGGGTAAAAGATTATGAAGCATACCACGCACAATCCCAACGTAACTCTTGTGATTACAGTCTGATCCAAAAAGAAGTTCATGGCAGGGAAAAAGTTCCTGGTAGAAAAGAAATTGGCAACGATACCAAAGTTTAGAACATTGTTTGTCATTGGTTTCGTGATCAGCAGGTAGCCTTCTAGACAATGGACATCAACAAACCGTGGAATACCATCGTACACCGTGGTACAAAATGCAACGTGATTACGTGATACAATAGCCAAAGATACGTAGAATATTGTATAATTTAGCTTTTCAATTTTCGTTAGTAATCTTTAAAAGCCGAATCAAAAAACTGAAATATTGATTATATTTTAACATTTTGCAGTATAAAATCTGTATGAGTTTTATATATTTTAAATATTTAAGAATAACTTTTAAATATTTATCGATATAACACTGTTAAACAGATTGTGTGGTGCAAAAATTAAATATATATTTCAGGTATTCCCTTTCGGCGTTGGGCTAGTTGTCAACTATCATATATTTGTTTTCACTATAAAGATAGTAAATTCAACCCATATATGGTTGAATGCGTAGCACAAGTTTCAACCCAATATTATGGCTGACAATACTATATAACTTCATTCATATAGTAATTTTTACCATATATAGGTTGTTTTTACCATATGATAAATTCAACTATATTTTTCAACAATATTAGGGCTGACTCACATTTTAAACCAAAATATTTATATACCTAGTTTCACCCTCCTCTTACAGCATATATGTTATTGAATGTAACATAAAAATCCGACTAGTGCCAAATGCTACATACAGTATAGTAAAAAAAAACAAATCATTTCAATCAGATCATCCGTTTTAATGTGAACACAAGACATACAAACTCGATATCATCATTCTTAAATAAACAAAAGTTGTAAAAATTTACTCTCTTCCTCACTTAATACCGAAATTTCTCAAAATGCTTGGATACGTGCTTACTCGTTTTAATAAGGATTTTATATACTAAGTTTCATCTCACCAACGTGAAGTACCCTATTTGTTATGTATTTTTAACCCTCTATCCTCTATTACGATACGCACTTTAATAAATATGACGTGACAACAACCCAATTTGAGGTAGGTGTTAACTATGTTAAAAACTTCGCACCGAACGGTTCAACCATTTCTTTTACATTTAACAATGTCTTTTTCATTTGGATAATACAGACGTAGATTAAGTTTTGGTGCTGTCTTGCATGCGTCAGTTATTTCTTGATGTCAAATATGAGTTGTTATGTTTAATGTGGTGAACAATGCATAACAACACTTTCTATGTAATCAAGAGTCGCGCAGTGAACTTTGTCTGCAAGATATATCTTACATTGTATATAATTATCGCACTAGTGTTAAATTAAGCTTGAATACGAAAACATTCTTCAATTTCATTTCTCAAGAGATTTTCTTTCCTGTCCAGTCATTGTTTTGTCAAGAGCTTATAAAACACTAGCACCAGACTTTGTGCATCCATAGTCTTTAACGTTTTTTTTTTTTTTTTTTTTGTATACTTTTCTCAACTTTCTCAAATTTAGTTAAATATTTTCCTCAGTACCGTTTTAGTATTGAAAATTGTTCCAATAATAAATTACTATCAGTACCTAATCTGAAAAGTGCTTCTGAGGAAAATTAAACTGACTGTATGCAATATCATGTTTAGTTTCCTCATCTTGCAAAAGTTTCATTCTTTTTTCTTTCAATATCGTAACTCTTATTTTTTCGTAAATTATTTGTTAGTGGTGCAACGTAGATCACTTTGGTCACAATTTTTGTACGAGTCACTCGAGTCGGAATTGGTTCTCACACCCGCTCTCACTCTCATATATCCAGCAACTCAAACAAACCAAATTATTTAGACAGACTCGATGTCCCGAAAGTAGCTGAAATGTCAGCGCTACAGCATTTTAATCTACCAAGTCTTGACTTGACTTGATTTTGAGTTTAACGTCCCGTTCAGCAGCGAGGCTATATGAGACGTGGACCTACTGATTAACGTGGAATCCGAACCACATGAGCTCCCGCCGGGGATCGAACCCGGGTCTCCCACGCCAAAGGCGCGTACGCTAACCGCTTAGCCACGGAGCAGCTCTTAATGTACCAAGTCACCAAATGTAATTTTACAGTTATTCATCTTCTCATACTAGAAGAAATGCAGCAGTTTTAGCCACTCTCTGCACAAAAAAATTAACAGAACACTGTTTGGATTTAGCGGCATTTCTTATATTCTACATGGCAAGTTTTTCGAACTCGCTTGACTGAAATTAGACTAATCCTTATAAGAAATTCATATAAGTTATCTTCTATTCTATTCTATTCTTTTGTACGTAAAATTACTGTTTATTTTCCTCTAATGCATGAGTGCCTAGTTCAATTCTTAGCAGGTGAACAAACACTGTGTGCGAGGGGTTTCCTTCCACTTTGTTCAAAAAGCGTAGCTACATAACCATTTGCTTTAGCCTACCCTCCATAATAAATAAAGCGCAGGTACACTCACTAACATTAAAAACAATAACTTCTAAAAACAAGCAAAATACATCCCACTTCCTACCACAACGCAGCGCAGTATTTAAAACCATAACCAAGTGTCGCGTCGCTATTCTCATGTACAGTTGATGTCCGGGCGTTACTAAACTTAGTATGGAGGCTTACTTATGGTTGATCAAAACAAAGTAGGTGAGGTATATTTCCCTTTTCGTGTTGTTTTCAGAGCTCTTTTTTAAAAAAGAAAAGCAGTAAACTGTTAATGTATATAAAATTAATTATTATTATTCATTAAGTTTTACCTTCGTATTATATTATATTATATACTCCAATATATAATATATATACAAACCACTATATAATATACTCCAATAATAAATATAATTTAAATGTTTCCTTCGTAAATCAGCTCGTTAGGTTCTACATCAAATTAAGACAAGTGACTACAAAAAACTTCCAAACAATTTGAATACAATACTCAAACTTCAAAGTAACAGTGCTATATCAGACGCATTTATTATTATTTTATTTGTAATTGTATTCGATCTGATTTACACAATAGTTTAGTGTTTACCAAAATTAAAGAGTTGGTCTATTACAATACATTTCTTTCCTTCTGCTACAATCAATAGTTACTATTTATATAGCGCTTATTTTTCTATTGCTATAATATTTAATTAGTGTTCTCTTACATTGCTTCATGTTTCACAAAATGTTTACTTTAAGTTACGAAAAATAATCAGTAACCATTAGCATCCCTTTCCTAATTTCCAAAGACATATAAGGCAACGTCCTACAAGCATTTATGGATGGGTTCTCCCAGTGTGAGGGCTAGCCTTATTTCAATGCTGTTTTCAGCTTCTAGGAAAACCATGCCTTTCAGTTTCTAAAACTGTGTTACAAAATAGCAAAGAACTTTGCCACCAGTCCCCTCGTTTTTAAACACAAACCAATATTTCTACACCATTTTTCATTCCCTCCCACAATGAAGGTCAAAAGCGAAACCACTTGTCACTCCCGCCGCCTTTTTCTATACCCACAATTATCTTCCAACTTTATCCGTAAGTTAACGATCCACTTGTGTTCCACTGAACATTAAATATTCTTCCTAAGAAAAAAAATAAAATAAAATAAATGCTACTGCAACAAAACAAACCATTTTACTACTACCAAATAACAAAACAATTTTAATTTTTCTCCTACCCCTAACATTCCATAATAGCTCAGTTGACACCTCTAGTGCATAGGGTCCCTGGTTCGATTCCCGAACCAATAGGTTGCACAAATGTCATGTGCGATTTCCTTTACTCCTTCTTTATCCTATAATAATATTCCTGTTTTGCTAACAAAACTTAATAAGTCATTCCTTAAGCATTTGCCTCTAGGGCTTGAGACCCTGGTTCGATCACAGCTATGATCAAGTAAAATTTCTGCTCTCCATCATTTTATTTATTTCATACTCGGTAACGGTTTTTCCCTCAGTTTAATTCCCGCTCGCTCAAAAAGCTGAATACAATTGTTTCTTCAGCACACCCACAAATAGTACCTAATCCCACTCCCAAATAGCACGCCCGCAAAACATCTTTTTCATACAAAAATATTTGCATTTCAAATCTCAAACCAATACCCTAACATTTCTTCTCTTATAATTATTTTCATAAGGCATTAACATTTTAAAAATCACGCTATTAAACTCTAATAATCACCCTAATATAACTTTTCCGTGTAATTTGCTGTGCATTCATATGCAATATTCTATACTGTGTATAACATACGATCCCTTCCCAGTGTCATCCTTTCCGTTTATTGATCGCTGTGCGTTTATCTTAAGCATATATAAGCAACAATGCATGCTGTGTATAACACAGGACCGCTACCCGCTGCTCTTTTGTTATTCAATGTCCTTACTAATCACTCTGCCTCTATTTTGCATTCCGTAGGCAAAATGTACAGTAAGTATAACATATCATGCCTTGCCGCTGTCGCCCATTGCATTTACTATGCACCATGCAATCATAAGCAATATTATATACTCTGTATAGCACAGTATCCGTTGGTGTTGTCATTTATTCTTATTACTATTCACTGTGCATAAAACTTGGCAATGTCGGCCATTTTTGTTTTCAATCTGCGAATTTACATGCCATTGGCGTCCATTTGCACAAATATCTACCACGTACGCTTCAGCATAAAATGTTATCTAGCAAGACATAATACGGTGCCGTCAAAAGTCAATATATTTCTATCACGCAAAACAGATTCGCCGGTCACGCAAAACAAATGGGGCTCCATACACCGCTTCGTCATATTTATTTGTTTCTCGTACACAAAAGTATATTCCACATATACATAAAAAATCAGTTTACTGTGAATCAGGTAAAGTCCTGTGTTTCATTCAAAAAACAGCGTGTGCAATTTCTGCTATACGTTAGTTTCAGTTACCGTAACGTAAAGTGTGTTAACCCGACAGTGTGTTCTGCCGAAACATAATCATGTAGGCATTAGGTGAGTAAAATGTTTCTTTTTTATTCCATTCACAATATATAGATGCATTCTTATTTTATTATTATTATTCATAAGCTCGGACCAACACACAGACATAAATACAAAAATGCATATACGCTCTTCATGGTATAATGACCCAACACGACAATATAGTAACTTAAATTTCATCAAACACCATAAAATTCGTTACATAGTTCCCTCAATACTCCCTTTTGCCCCAACATTTTCATTACACCATCATCATTTAGTTACTTTAATCATACGTCTCCCGTTAAACTCAAAATAATAAACAATATAGTATAACCGCCGCTTATTTGCCATTGGTACTCGCTTTCATTCCCTGTTCTGTTCGTAACTATTTAAATTAAACAATGTCATTTTTAAAACTAGTGTATTTGTACAGCATTTACTCAATAAGAAACAAAAAGTCTTTCCTTCTGTTTAACTCAATGAAACAAGATTGGAAATACTCATTGACGGCCGTGTTAAAACAGCAACACCCCTCCTTAACAGTAAATCCCCGCTGAGCATTTTCTCTTCCAGTGGTAATCACCTCTCCCCATTACTCTTTGATTGACAATCCTCCATTCTATTGATTGACAACCCCACGCCTATAACCAATTTTCCAATGACAAGAGTCCTTCCTTCTATTCTCAAACACCACTTTGTTCAACCCCGCCTCCTGTTCATTCATTCATTCATCAGTTTATCTTTGTCTGTCCTTCCATCTAAAACTAGTAAAGCTCTCACCATATTTTCTTACAAAAAGTCCCTTCTCTTACAAAAAGAAAGAAAAATAAATTCATTTCCTTTTTTAAAATAGTAAAATAAACCAACACTTCAACTTACAATCACAATATAACCTGTTAACTTTCTAACCAATTTGTGTATGCTATTCTACAAATACAGCTCTTTCTCCTTCTAACCTTTCCTTTCATCTTAAAGTGCTTTCCTTCAATACCCGTTTGTAGTCTACCCCCAAAACCAAAATAAACATTCACTATTAAACAAATACATACAATAAAGGGGGAGAGGGGTATTTCTCTCATCTTATATTTTCAGTATTTGTAAATATATCCAACACCAAAGTAAACATTAGAGCTCCCTTGTGGCTAGCGTACGCGTCTTTGCCGTGGAAAACCCGGGTTCAATTCCCGGCTGGGAGCTCATGTCGTTCGGATTATTAACAAAATCATTACAAGCAAAATCTTGTAAACATATAGCATTGCTGCTAAAAGGGATGCTAAACTAAAAATCAACTCAACTTAATAACCAAAGTAAACGTTATTCAACAAATATATACAATAACAGGTGAAAATTTTATTTATCTCATCTTATGTTTTTAATATTCACTTCATATGCAAAAAGTTTCTTACCTTCAACAATAAAACACAGCCTTCAAATCAAATTACACCGTCTATATAACCACAAACAACTTAACATTCCATGACACAAATCAAATTATACCAAATATTTAATTACAAGATATTTATAAAAATATATTTTCCACGTAAAATCAATATTAAGTTTGCTCCTTATCCAAAAAAGGCGGAGCGATTTATCTCCTTTCATTCCAAATTCACGTTCTTCATCCCACGTTCTCTTTTAACAGATCTCCCATTAATATTATCCAAAAGAAACTTCCGCTTCTCCAAGCAAACCGAATCGCCTCGCTTATTATCCATAGTAAAGTTAATTGGTCTTTTTCTATTTGATAATATCCAAAACTTCCCTGTGCCCACGCAAAAGGGAGTTATCAATAGGAAGGAAAAAGAGATCATTCTGTTTCCGACTATCAAATCAGCATTTGTCAGGAAGTCTGCTCCACTTAAAAGTATCTAACTCGATTAATTATCATACTACATTTCCCACTAACAAGCTTGATACACATAACATCATTTCCTGTATTCGATATTTATGTCTCCCCCAATAGCGGGAAATAACAGTGATAATTAAGAGGGAGGCACAGTGATAATTACAATTGTATAATATTCGTCTTAGTATCAAATTAGAGTCATATCAGACCGGATTTCCTGGATATATCCTTGTTGTATTCTACTCAGACATCTAATCGACGCGTTTAGCAGTTCCTACGATTTACCATTGCCAGCTTCTGTAAAGTTTCTTACATCTGAATCTGTGAAGGTTTCAAACATCCTAATCACATTTTTTCAACGTATGATAGTCAGTAATACAGATGATGGAATATCTTATAGAAAGAAAGTTCTGATAAACTCGATCGCTGAAGATGTATGTTATACATTAAGCAATGGACAATGGAAGATGCCAAAACATTTGCTACTAGGAATGTCAGTTCGACACATTACAGGAAGTGCAGAAATGATTTGGTTGCTAAATCGTTTAGGACATTGTTTCTTATTCCACTCTTCTCGAACTAGAAACTGCTATATGTGAAAAATAATCGACAGAAATTCGCTTGTGCCTCCTGAAATAAGATCAGATTCAAATCTAATTACGCATTTTGCTTGGGATAATTTTGATATTAATGAGGAAACACCAACAGGAAGTAGAACAGCTCACTCGACACATGGAATCCTTATTCAGGAGAAGATAAACTCTTTTAGTTCTTCAGAGGGTAGTGAATGCGAAACAACAAAGAACGAACAAAAAAGACCACCTGTCTCTCCCAAACAATCCGATTTAGATCCAAGTTTCCTGAAATCTAAAGGTGAGATTTGTTTGCAAATGGGCTCAACAATTAACATCACAGAATCCGTGAACATACCTGAAGTATCAGATTTCCTCTGGATACTTGCGCGGATGAAGTTTTCTAATAAACAGTGTGTTCGAAGGTCGTCTAGTTGGATCAGCAAAACGAGGGACAGCGTCCTGTATACACAAGTCTTACCATCAATACTATCTTATTTGCCACCTGTAACACACCCGATCACTGACAATAAAACTGTTCAACATATACTTAAAATATCACAAGTGTCCTTTGAGTTGGGTCAAGATTATACAGTTATTTCTCTTGACTTAGCTGCTGCCAGGATTGCATATTCTATTGTGTGGCAACATCAGTCTACCTTCAAAAATGTATTTATCCAACTTGGTTGTTTTCATATAATATGTTCCTCTTTAGGATGCATTGGAAAGTTCTTAATTAAAAGTGGGTTTTCTGAAGTAAAAATTGAACCGGGAATATGAGCAAGTGGTTCTATAGAATACGTTATCAATGGAAAACATTATAACAGATCAGTTAGAATTCATAAGACTTTCTATGAGGCGTTAGAGAGACTGCTGTTGAAGAAATTTGTTGAGGAAGAAACCAATGACGAACAGCTTTCTTCTGTTATGAACGATGGTATTATACACTTCATATACTCTGAAATTATTGGCGTATTAGATGAACTTCGTAACGAGAACAAAGTAAAAGTTCTCTTTGAGAGATATAAGAATTTCAAAGATAAAGTGTGAGATGGAGCACTGGGAAAAACTCCTCAATTTTGGGTTCAATACATGGATAGAGTAGAATGTTTATTGAAGTTATTGAGGTCAATCAATCAATGTGATTTCGATCTTTACCTTGCCAGCTTAACTGCTATGTGTCATTAATTTTTTCTGCTGACCATATGCAAGATATTTATCTGTTTATATATCAATACTAGAAAATTTGGATTCAACTCACCCTGGAGCAAAAGAATTAATGAGAAATGGAAAATTCAGCGTGTCGAGATCAACAATTAAAGGATCAGAATACCTGCGGATATGGCAATAGAGCAAACAATAAATCGTCATGAGAAAACAAGAGGAGTTATTGGATTTAGCAGAAACTTTCCAGCATATTTTCGATGGTGTTCAACACGACATGAAAGAGCAAACTATATCAGTGCCTTGATGGAAATTTGTGACATGGAAGACTTCCGATGGTCACAAAGACTGCCGCGTATCTTCCATCCCACGTAGCGAACAAGACGTATGTAATATTCTACGTTCAATAGAAAATTTCATCAACCCCTTTGAGATTGATGAGAAGAATAACTTATTCTCAATCTCATCTGGTGCTCCGGCTACACCCGAAATTAAAAATGATTCGCTCAATCAGATATAAAAGGAAAGGCTATCTTTGAAAAATTTGTGGAGAAAAGATTACAAAGAAAAGAAGACTCCCATGCTCGTATCAAAAAGTTAAAGTTAAAAACATTCGCTGAACTTACGAAAATAAAGTAACCTCAAGTGAAAAGAAACTTGTATAGTTATCAGCTCAAAGAAATGTATTTTGTCAACTCGTTCTTCTCTGTGAAAATAATAATGTAAATTTGCAAAAAGTACTATCTTATCCATTAAGGCCTGTTCAATTTAATTTGGAAACTCCAGATGGCTTTCTAGTCAAAACTGACAAACCAAAACTTCTTCATCAACTAGAGAATGGAGCAGTTTGCACAGAAATTGAGTTAGTGTCAGATTCAGTTCATATAATTGATGTGAATTCTGTAATACATTCTTTGAAACAGCTACGAAATACATTTGGAGAAGTAGCTCGGAAGATATTCAGTCTCCTTCCCAAAGCTAGAAAAAGTAGACTTTGTTACTGATAGCTACTTGAAACTGTCTATGCAGTCATACGAACGAGCAAGAAGACGAAAAAGTGCACCATAAATTTTGAAAGGATCTGCCAAGAAAGTTCCTAAGGATTGGAAATCATTTCTTTGAAGAATGAGTTGTAAGAAGTTGAATTTTCTGAAGTTGTTATTTTCCCAGTGGAAACAGGAAGTACGCTCCACAATTGAAAGGTCGTAAATTGCTTTTTGTTCTTTAGGAATCGTGCATGAGCTTAACCAGTTTAGATGGAGTGAGAACATCCGTTACTTCTGTTGAAGAACTAAATTCTACTCAAGAAGAAGCTGATTCAATGTTAATTCTTCATTGTTGTCATTTGGTAAGAGAATCAGAATTTAATATTATTGTAAGATCTCCCGACACTGGCCGTGTTCCTCTTATTGCTTCACCATGGTTTGAACTTACCGGAAAAGAGGATTTATTTTGACACAGACACGGGAAACAAACACTATGATGGAAAAGAATGGAGAAGATATCTGTAAAGCTCTTTTAGGATTTCATGCTTTCACAGGAAGTGATAGTACGTGCGTTTGTTAGAAAGGGAAAAGTGAAACCTAAAAATATTATGGAGAAGAAACCAGAATTCGTCAAGTTATTTCAAAAACTGATAAATAATGAGAATTTATCGGAAGAGCAATATGATTTGGTAGAAAAATTTACTTGTGCTTTGTATGGAAAACGTTTTTGTAATGATATCAACAAATTGAGATACAATATGTTCATGGAAAGATATAGGTCTCGAGAAGACGGACTCTTAATTCCAATAGAAGGCATCGATCTTAGCCTGATACCTCCTTGCAAGTCAACTCTTAACTTGCATGTTCTTCGTGTTATCAGTCGTTAATTTGGAAGAAGGCTAATACTAGAAATCCCGATATACCGAGCCCTCGATGAGAAGCATTAACAATGCACTAACGATTGCACTAGAAGAGGTCATTAGTGCTTTTGAATTTGGCGGTAATTTGACGTAATGAACAAGTTCCCATGTATTTCTTATGGGAGTTTCCTGACATGTAATTGCCTTACCTACACTAATAGAAAAGCACTAACGAAATTATCAGTTTTCTAAAAGCACTAACAATTGACTAACGAATGGCACTAGTTACTTCGTTAGTGCTTGAAATGGGGGGCAGCGAGAACTTGCCACCCAAATGATTTTTCTTGTAGCACCTACACTAATGAGGCAATAACTTAAGAGTTTGGTGCACTAAGAAGCACTAAAGATGCACTAACGATTGCACTAGAAGAGTTCATTAGTGGTTTTGAATTTGGCAGGAATTAGACGCAACGAACAAGTTCCCGTGTATTTGTTATAGGAGTTTCGTGACATGTAACTGGCCATAACTACACTAATAGAGAAGCACTAACGAAACTATTAGTATTTTCTACAAGCACTAATGACGCACTAACGTATGGCACTAATCTTTTCGTTAATGCTTAAAGTGGGGGCCAAGTTCACTATAGACCCAGATGGTTTTTTACTTATAGTTCCAACACTAATGAAGCACTAAGCTCAGCGTTAGTGTGCTGAGAAGCACTAACGATGCACTATCGATTGCACTAGAAGAGGTCATCAGTGCTTTTGAATTCGGCGGTAATTTGACGCAATGAAAAATTCCCCATGCATTCCTTATGGGAGTTTCGTGACGTGTAATTGCTATCTACGCTAGAAACTATCAGTGCTCTCTAGAAGCACTAACGATGCACTAATGAATGGCATTATTTTTAGTTAGTGCTTGGCTTGTTAGTGCTTGAAGTGGGGGCTGCTTGAACTTGCCCGCCCAAAGTTTTTTTACTTGTAGCACCTACAGTAATGAAGCACTAACGTTAGAAGTTGGTGCACTAAGAAGCACTAATCGATTGCACTAGAAGAGGTCATCAGTGCTTTTGAATTAGGCGGTAATTTGACGCAATGAAAAATTCCCCATGCATTCCTTATGGGAGTTTCGTGACGTGTAATTGCTATCTACACTAATTGTAAAGCATTAACGAAACTATCAGGGCTTTCTAGAAGCACTAACGATGCACTAATGAATGGCATTAATTTTAGTTAGTGAATGGCTTGTTAGTGCTTGAAGTGGGGGCTGCTTGAACTTGCCCGCCCAAAGGTTTTTTACTTGTAGCACCTACACTAATGAAGCACTAACGTTAGAAGTTGGTGCACTAAGAAGCACTAATTATACACTAACGAATGTAGTAGAAGAGGTCATTAGTGCTTCTGAATTTGGTTGTAATTGGACGGAATGAAAAATTCCTCATGCATTTCTCGTGGGGTTTCGTGACTTATAATTGGCTATATCTACACTACTAGTGAAGAACTAACGAAACTATTAGTATTTTCTAGAAGCACTAACGGTGCACTAATGAATGGCACCAATTTTTCGTTAATGTGTTAAATGGGGGCAGCGTCTACTATTGCTTTGGCTCTGGAGGATACACTAACGCTGGTGCATTAGGAAGCACTAACGACGCACTAACGAATGGTACTAGTTATTCGTTAGTGCTTGAAGTGGGGCCAGCATGAACTTGGCCCCCCAAAAGTTTTTTTAGTAGTAGCTCCTACACTAATGATGCATTAACGTTAGGAGTTGCTGCACTAAGAAGCACTAACTATTCACTAACGATTGACTCTAATTTTATATTAAGGCCGCGGTGGCTCAGTGGTAGAGCGTTCACCTCTTGTGCTTGCTGTCCCGGGTTCGATCCCAGCCCCCGCCAAGTGAACATCGTGGTGCACAAACAGCGTGTGCGTGGGTTTTCTCGGGATTCTCCCGTTTCCTCCCACTTTCTTCATTTCACCATTTCATTCATCACTCATCATCACCGCCTCCTTTAGCCTAACCGGCATAACCGTGGGAGGTAAAACTCAAAGATTTCATTTCAATTTTTCACTAAGTTTATCGTTAGTGAGTCAAGTGGTGGGCCAAGTTCACGGACGTAAAATGTATTTGTATTCAGGCTTGTCTCTTGCATTAACGTACAATGATTTTTGGGAAAACAACTAACAATGCATTTGTTAGACCATCCTGCATTTGGTTCCATAAGTTAAAAAAATCCCTAGGGGGAGTGGGGGCTGGCCCTCAGTCTACATAGATTACATCGAAAAAGAAACGACACATATTTTTTATATCGGCCAACTAGAGCATTTAAAGGGTCAAATACGGGAGAAACAGAGTCAAAATGAGATTGTCTTGAATATAGCAAGAACTAGAAGAGACATCGGTAAATCTTAAATGCACGAAATACTACAATACCCAAGAGCGAAGTACTACGCAAAGCAATGAGGTAGTACGTATCCATGCAAAGAAAACAGAACATCCTAAAATGGATGAATCACGCGTACAACATTGTTACAATGTGCTACGGGAATGAATAAAGAAGGTGGCAAGAATGAAGAAACAAAAATGGAAAATACTTTTTTCTTTTTTTTGCTTTGGGTGCATACGTAGTACGTTTGCGAAAAGAAGCAGATTCAAATCACTGCACGAAGATTCACTCTATACGCAAGAAGGATGCAAACACCGTACGTACAGCCAGCCAGGGAGACAGTAGTGCACAGAATACACCCATACTGCATCCCCTCAATAAAATCATTGCATTCTCAAAACTTCGAAGTTACACGAACAAGCAGCAAAAGGGGAAGTAAGTTTCATCTCACTGGACACAAATTTGCTGAGAGGCTGCGGGTAACTAACTAAATATATGGCGTATAAAACCCGGAGTTGAAATACCGCTGTCCAACTAGATTCAGTTTCCACGTTGTATTCCTATTTCTGCTAGGCCCATCTTAATATTGTCCTCCCGTCTAAGGTTAGGTCTTCCTAATGCTCATTTTTGGTTTGGATTTCCAGTTTAAACCTTTAAAGCATTCCTACTTTCTTCCATCCTGACTACATGACCTGGCCACCCGAGCCTCCTAGAATTGATGACCGTAACAGTATTTGGTAAACCGTATAAATTATGTAGTTCCTCCTTCTGAAGTTTCGCCCATTCCACATTCTCGTTCCTCTGCGGTCTGAATATTCGTCTCAGGACTTTGTTTCCAAATACTTTTCATATGATTTCCATCAGAGTAAGCGTCCATGTTTCGCAACCATACAGAACAACAAGCATAATTATCGTCATCGTTATATAATTATCGTTATATATTTTACGCTTCAAATTCCTCAACAAAATTGACGACGACAAGAAATTTTGCACTGAAACTAACACGAACTTCCTCTTATTAGTCGACATTTAATTTCGGCGTCAATGTGGATTTCGTCTGTTAATCAAGAAATAAATAATACAGAGATTTATATTGAAAGACTGATTGTTTTTGCATTGGAAAATATGCTTTCCGATGCGAGGCCATCGGCTTACATCGGGCTATACACAGATAGTATTAACAGCAAAAACAATAAGCCCCTATATATTCCGTTAATACGAGTCAACGATATTTCTGCAAGAACTATCCTGACTTTACTCAAAAATGTACAAAATTTTAATAAATTTTGATGGTCGATGAAATGTTATTTTGATTCCAGATCGTTGACGGCTCTTTTGGCAGGAGTAAAAACAAAACCAAGGCTATTGATAACTAACTAACTAACTCTATGGCCTATGGAACCCGGAGGTTCAATGCCGAGTTCACAAAAGCTCTCCACTGACTTCTATCCTTAGCTAACTCCATCCAGTTTTTACTTTGTACTCCAATTTCTGATATTGATACGAGATCCATCTTAATATTGTCCTCCCATCTGCGCCTAGGTCTTCCTAATGGTCGTTTTCTGATTGGTCTTCCAGTCAAGTCTTTGAAAGCGTTTCTACTTTCTTCCATTCTAGCTACATGACCCGCCCACCTAAGCCTTCTAGACTTGACGACCCTAACAATGTTGGGTAAACAATATAAATTATGTAGTTCCTCGTTATGAAGTTTCCGCCATTCCCCATTCCCGTTCCTCTTGGGTCCTAATATTCGTCTCAGGATCTTGTTCTCAAATACTATCAGTCTATGTTCTTCCATCAGAGTAAGTGACCATATTTCGCTGCCATATAGAACAACAGGCATGATTATCGTTTTGTATATTTTAAGCTTCAAATTTCTCGACAGAATTCGCGACGACAAGAGATTTTGAACCGAATAGTAGCACGAATTCCCTGCTTTTAGTCGACATTTAATTTCTTCGTGGAGATGATTTTCCTCCGTTAATATTGATCCTAGATATTTGAAACTATCCACTTTATCAAAAGTATTATTTAATATTTTAACGCATCCGTAATTTGCTGTGTTCTGGTCCCGACGCACTTCCACGTATTTAGTTTTCTCTGCATTTACTTCTAAACCCATGTACCTGCAAGAGTTTAATAAGATCTCTGCATTTCTTTCTATTGTTCTTTTATCATCCCCTATTAAATTTACATCATCAGCATAGGCCATAACCTAGTGAATACCGTTCAAGTGTAGGCCCTGGTTGATATCTTTGAATTTCCTTATGGCGTATTCCAGAACAAAGTTAAATAATAATGGCGACAACGCATCTCCTTGTTTCAGGCCATTTTTGACGTGAAAGCTCGTGGACAAAAATTTTCCTACACGTCCTTTACTTTGGGATTCATTTAAACATATCTTAATTAATCTAGTTAGCTTTCTCGGTATTCCAAGTTCTGTAAGAACGTTGTATAATGTTTATCTCCTAACCGAGTCGTACGTCTTTCTAAAATCAATAAATAATTGATGTACCGGGGTATTGTATTCCCACTTTTTTTCGAGTATTTGGGGAATTGTAAATATTTGGTCGATAGTTGATGGATTTCGTCTAAATCCGCACTGATAATCTCCAATAATTTTATCTGCGTATGTGGTCAGTCTTGCTAATAGAATATTTGAAAGGATTTTATAGGATGTTGACAGAAGAGAAATTCCTCGATAATTATTACAGTCAGTTTTGTCGCCTTTCTTGTGAATTGGAACAATGATTGGTTCTTTCCACTCTTGTAGCAATTCTTCCTTGTTCCAGATAAGGAGAATGAGTTTGTGTATCTTGTTCCACAATTTTTCTTCTCCAGCTAAAATTAACTCAGCCGGAATTTCATCTACACCAGGAGATTTGTGTGAAGGCTGTTGATAAATATGCAAATTTTCAAACCCTATGGAAACGCGTTTAATACACCTAGAAAACAAGGAAACGTATTGCCTTCCCGTTGCCATAGTATGGGGCCAAGTAAAGCTCTATAGTACGAAATATGATCTGTATAATTTAAAAAGAAAAGACCGCGATACATGGCTTCTAGGAGCTAAAGTACTTTGCCTTATGGCATGCGTTAACGCTCAAGCTAAAGGGGACTGCGACTTTACATATATTGATGCTTTCCAATCTTATTTCAATTACAGTATCAAACTGTAATTTATGAAGAACATGAAACCAAGTAACGCAAATATACAGTTCGCTACCCGGAAGAGCCAGTAGAAAATAAGCTCTTTATTTACTATGAAAGAGGTAAAACTTTTGGCCATTTCGAACCTATTCGTAATATTAAAACCTTCCTGGTAGGTGTGAAGAAAGCCAAGGAAAATCTAGTGACGACGTGTCGACGTACACCACCAAAGGATGTCTGTGTTCAACTCTGAGCGACCAAAGTGATGATCACATTTATTTGGGATCAGCATTGAGTATTACTACTTGCTTTCCAGGCAAACGATACCACAATTACTAGGATATAATAAAGTGTATGTATTGTGTGTGTTCCAACATAATTCCGATATGTGTAGAACAAAACGAGCTATATTAGTATCGGATACATAGTTTCGAGGTCGCTTATATAAATAGTGTCACTTTCCATCCGCTTAACTCCAATTAAGCTCCCATTAGTACCCAGGGCGGTGACGTAGGGACATAAGAAATTGGATTCGACTGAAATTGGTGTCGAATCGGAAGTTTTCAGCATCTCTAATTTATTGGTAGCAGTTGCAATGCTACTTAAGACCAAATTTACCCCCAGCGTTGGCAATACCCCCTTAGCCGTCCTAGAAGGAATAGGAGGAATTGACATCTAAATGATAAAAGAACATCGATATTAATGTCGAATCCATAATTTTGGGGGTCGCTTAGATATAGAGAGGAACTCCGAATGCCATGTAAGTTAAGCCCCCATTACCGCCCTGAAGGAGTGTGTGAAATTGTGACATGTAAAGTAATTGAAAATGACTAGTGTTACTGTCGAATCCATAGCTTTCGGGTCCCCAAGTTCATTGGGTGTAGTACTCATGACTTTCAAGTTCAACTTCCAGTAGGGGTAAGATCACCTAGCACATCTACCAAGGAGAGTCGAAGGGAGTAACGTATACAATGATTCAAAACGACTGATATACAGTCCACAGTTTCAGGACCAAGATAAATAACAACACTTCTGGTGCCATTTAACGATTTTGCCATTTCAGCTTGATTTTGAATTTGCAGGGGCAGCATCGAAGGCGTTGCTCGCATAGCTCTAAATATTTTAGTGTTCGTATATATATATATATATATATTCCATCGTACCTCCGGAATATCTGGAGTAACTTTTACCAAACGTGGGAGACATATTACTTTCAATATAAGATGTAAGATACCAAGGGATGGAAGTTGGGAGGACTAACATGTAAAAATAATATAAAGACTAATCATAGTGTGTTATCCACAGTTTTCTGGGTCTTTGAGGTAAATAGTGATGAACCCAATGGCATATACGTCCAAATTCATCCCCATATTCAGAGGATGAGAGGCTGGGAGATCTGAAAACTGAAATGTAAATATTACTGAAATATTTATCGAATAGTTTTCGGAGTCGGGAAAGTGTTTGTAATAACTCTGGAACGTAGTTTGTATCCACTTCAAGATGGGTTTTCTAATCATATCAATTTCCCACCGTGAAAAGAAATTATTTTGTGAACTAGTATGTGTATCAAGCCAACTTTCGCAATCGAGAAAGAAATAATTAGATGTATGGTTTCGTCTTTTAAATTAAATAAGACATGTTAAAATCAGACGTGAAGTAGGTCTGTAGATCAAATGGGTGAAGGATTTGTGAGTGGGTCAGCAGATCGTGGGTGAACAGGACGTGACCTACTGGAAAACATCATTCACCGTGATTCACACTGACCCACTGACTCACCGACCCATTCTGCTCTGTGCATTGTAGACAGCATCTTTTGAACAGTGGTGAATTTATCTACGTTTTATTTTCAATACCTCCTTTTTTCTTCCTTTTCATTTGTTTCTCATGAAAAACGAAGTTCAGGCACTTTTGGGTCTTGATATTCGCAATTGTAATAATAGGATTATGACTTGCTAATTGGATTTTGCGGTGCATCCTATAAGCTTTTAGAGGAGCTAACTATTTTAAATAAAATGTTTTATTACAAGTGCAACCTCTTGCAAGTGTAATCAGTGGAAAGGATGGCTGGACCATGCATCAGAGTTGATGAAGATGGGTTTTAGTGGGTCGGATCAGCGGCGGTCCGAGGGAAAAGGCTGCAGGACTACAGCCCCCAACGTAATTCCACATTCCAATTAGAGATTTAATAATTAATCTTTATATCTATGCCCTATTCACGTGCGCTTTCTGTTCAATTTTGCACTTACTTTAATCAAATTTGTTCCACTTCACCCCCTGGAACTGTCAATACAATCTCGCCTGGCCTTCTTACGATGCTGTAATTCCATTTCCTCCTCTTTTAAACACGTCTTTACTGGTAACGTGTGGACTGCTTTACATGCAGTGCTTTCGGATGTTTCACGGTTTGCGCAAGTGCGATCCTCTCATTATGTGTTCGTCTGCTTGGTTCAACGATGAGTACGTATATTCACACTTGCCAACTCCAGGGAAATATCCTCTGGCCAACATATACAAAAGCTTTAATTTCTGATTTTAGCTGCGAATGACATAATCTCCCATTCTTTGATTAGCAACGCTGAGTATACTTGTGTTTTTTGAGGATTGTATGTTTGTTTGCAGGCAGGATGTTTCTAGTAGGCAACTGATTAATTATGTGTACTATTCGATTATATTAAATTCTTTGAAAACGCCGTATTCAGTTCTTGTGAGTATTTACGTGGTGTCGTGCGACTGACTTGGTGTTACTTGTGATTTTTATCTTCAATATCAGTGTTCCCAAAAGACAAGTGAGGAAATCTATGAAATATGAAACTGCAATTATATTTTCTGCAGTTCTTTTAGGGTGATTCGTTTCGTTCTTGTTTGTGGCCTTCTTATTGCCCAAAGCTATGATGGCGCAGCTGTAAATGGAGTGCAGGTCAAAGTGAGAGAGGTATACCCTAATGCTTATTTTGTGCACTGTTTTGCTCATCAATTAAATTTTGTAATGGAGAGAGCCACTAGAAAACACTCAAGCCAGAATGTTCTTTTCTTTCTTTCTGCTATCCCGGCTTTTTTCCTCGCTCTCATAACAGAGCAGCAGTTTTAGATTCCTGGTTTGCAAAGCTGATACACATCAACCAGGAGAAATTTTAAATATTGGACTTTTAATGTGGTGTATGAAAAGCAGGAAGAACCAAAGCAATTCTTTTAAATTTCGTTAGAATCTGAGATCTCAAGCACTACAACAGTAGATGAAGCGTGTTCTTTGTAGCGAGAGAGATACCCTAATGCTTATTCTATGAAGAATTTTGTTTTTGGCTATTTTTTCACTTAGTTACGCAACATCTATATATTCTATGTAACCAACTAGTCACCTATAGATGCAGCAAAAGCTCAATCATATTTATCTGCCCTCACTACTGAAATTAATAAAATCAGGGTATTAGTAGGACTAATTGACACCGAAACGTAAAATCAAAACAACAGAATTGTTTCAAATACAAAGTCAAGAGCAGAAGCACCCAAAGAAATTGAAACCAAGTAAACCTGCGCTTCCAATTTACAGATCACTTATCTATATCTTCACTTCTGCAGAAATCCATTTTTGATTAGTGCTTTCTTTTCCAAAAAAAAAAAATCAATAAATGTACAGAGCTCTTTCCTGTTTTTGATAAAGATGAACTTCATACTGTACTTAGTATAGTTCATGCAAAAGAACAGATCAGAAAACTTGATGGTGCTGTGAATTTCCTCTAGTATGTTATGAGCAATAGTGTTAGTTCCACTTCTTCTGAAGTGCTAAAACTTTTGAAAATATTCATACCGTTACCCCTAACTACAAGTGAACCTGAATGATGCATTTCTACCCTTAAAAGTGTGTAAACTTTTCTAAGAAAGACCATGGGAGAAGAATGGTTAACGGTACTTCCCATGTTTTCAATAGAAATGGAAATTTTTGAAACATCCTTAACTTCAAGGATAGAGTTATCGAAAAGTTTGCTACAAAAAAAATAACATCGTATGGAATTAATTTTTAAATAAGGTGTTGAATTATATGCAGCTCAGGTAAGTATAAGTAGCACGAGCCGCCACTGGGTAGGAGTTAGTCACAATTGGTTCAGAGTGGCTCATAGTGGCTGGTGGGTCATCATGGGTGACGGTGGGTGAATGGGTAGCTGTGGCTCATCATGGGACACGGTAGGTGTTGGGCCAGTGCGTCGTTAGTCAAGGTGCGACGTAGTAGCCATAAAGTTGAAGGTTCGTGACCACCCTTGCATAGTCATTGTGTTTTCTAGACTCACTTGGATATAAACTAATCACGCATATGGGAGATTTAACATATTTTGGTGAAGTAATTATATCGTTCGTTGACCTTTCGTCGCAATTTAAACAATCGTATAGATGTATAATGTTTAAAATTGAATTAAATCGCAATTTTACTAATCTCAATATCTTACGTTTCTCATTTATTTACATCAAATGTTTAGTTATTTTATACTTTATAGCAACAATATTAGCTGCTATATAAGACACAATTACCTATATCTTTGGCGTGGGAAACCCTGGTTGGATTCCGGCTGAAGCTCATGCGCTTCCGATTCCATGTTAATCAGTAGATCCCGTCCCATATAGCCTCGCTTCTGTAAAGAACGCTAAACTCAAAATCAACTCAACTAAACAATTATCTATACATTGAATTTAATTAGAAAATCGTTGCTGTTATCATAAGTGTAAGTTTGTAAAAATGAAATGTATAGTGATGGTTGTATACAAAATAGAGTTGCGTAATAGTGTAATGTTCAACTAGGGTTGTAATAGTGGACAGGTCAAACTGTCAATCCCATTCTTCTAATTATTTCGCTTCAATGTTCATGTTCCAAAGTGGTGCCCAAAATGCATTGATATACCAGACGAAAGCAAAGCAAATAGCCGCTGCTCAGACGGGAAAGTAATGGACTACTAAAATGGGACTCCGTCTACGAATCTGCGGTCATAATTTTTCATAGTCGGGATTCAATTGCTACGAAGCATATTTCCACTTTTGCTGAAGCATTTGAATCTCCTCTATCTCTAGCAGTAGCTTCTGTTTCTATCAGTATGTGCAGTTGGCTGCTCCAACAGCTCATAAAATAGCAGTTTTTATTTGCTAACAACCGGGATCCACTCCTTATTTCGATATATGGTGTTTGACTTAATGTGAGCACTGCACAACTGTTTAGTACTGTGTTACACCTTCTTTTAGGTTTCCTTCAGGCAATTTTTATACGTTAACAGACAATATTGTACTGAAGTTGTAATTGCCTCCAGGCATAAGAAAAAATCAAAATGTTAAAAGAAGTGTTTTTAACATAACATACTTTTCTGTGAGTATTAGCTCCGGAGAGATTTCGACATATGCTTACTTGCTATCTTTCTGCTCTGTTTAGAAATGACAGCTTATTGTTTTCGCCCGTATAAAGAAATTAATTCTTTCCATTACTTTTTTGAACGTTCAATGTTGACAGAAATAACATTTTTTCGGTAAAGATAAACAATCATCTGTTTTACCGAAAAGAAACAATATATAAAGTTTTACTTTCCTGTTGAAAATTTAACAGTTTTCCAGTGCTATATGTGCCAATCAGTACTTTATTTGTAGAGTGGAAGAGGAATTTACGTAATTGCTGCTTTCCCAGAGTGGAAAGAGTAGATCCACCCTTTAGAAACCTAACAATTCTCATAAGCATTATCAGTTAGACAATATTTCTTGTACAATACTGCAACTGGACTTTGCATCTCAAGTAATATGTAACATAATAATAATAATAATAATAATAATAATAATAATAATAATAATAATAATAATATTTTAGTATGAGACTTGAAGAGATTTTTATGATTCATGAATTCACTAAAATAGTCACTACTTGTTACGTACTCAGTTGGTCTTCAATTCGCGACGGGAGCTCATGTGGTTCGGATTCCACGTTAATCAGTAGGTTCTGTGTCATATAGCCTCGCTGCTGAAAGGGACGTTAAACTCTACAATGAAATGAAACTTCGTTTTATGTCCCACGGTTATGTCGGCTAGGCTAAACGAGACGGTGATGAGAAATGAATGAAAGGGTGGAATGAAGAATGTCGGAGAACCCAAAGAAAACCCACGCACATGTTGTTTGTCAAATACAAAGTTCACCTGACGCGAGCTGCGATCGAATGCACTAAACGTGGACGCTCTATCACTGAGCCACTGCGGCCCGGATTAAACTGTACAAGCCTAACATGTAACACATGCCATTCGTAACACTCCGATTTCGATAAAATTTAGCAGGTAGAACACATAAAGGAACACGTGCTTTATATTTTCTGCTGAAAAACGGTTTTAAGGGGCAAAAGCTCCACCCAAAGTTTTGAAAGTTGACGTCCGAAATGCAAGAAAAAGTGGACCGAAGTAAATGAAATTGTGCACAGATATTGTGGGCGTATAATGTGGGAACACGTGCTTTGCATTTTCCTGGAAGATATGGTGGGGTCGCGCACGGACCTCTCGAAACCTTTGATCACGAAATATCAAAAGTGCTAATAACAGTTTGTTAGAAGGCCTAAAGAAAATAAAGAATTGCAACAAAACTTTGTATAGGGAAAATACGAGTACTATAGGGAGGTTACTTCTAGCCCACTTTCCCCCTCCCAGTACTTTGGCAAATATTATTTAACACAGAAGGTTAGTGCAAATACAATTCGACAGTGAGATTGGGCAGGGTACTTTGCGCACAGGCTTTTATGACATTTAAAATAAAAAAACTATTTTTAATTACCTGCAATAGAATCCTATAAAAAATATACTACATCTTAATCTCCAGTTGATAAGCTTGCCTTTGATACTTGAATCATTAAAATCGGTTAAAAATTAAATTTAAAAATTCAATGAGAAGAAATGTATGATAAATATAGTATTTGCCGGAACAGATGATCTGTCACTGATTCATTTGAACGATTCCAGTACCGGCATTGGAATGCCTCAACACGAGGTCATAAGAAATAGGTTAAATATATATGTTTAAAAAAATCAGAGTTTATTTCAGCAAAACTGCCGTCGCAGAAATCCAGGATCCATCTGAGAGGTCAGCGCTCATGTTTGTTGTTATTTTCCCCGCAGATGGATCCTAGGATTTTTTGCTCAATTTCTAAGCACCTTCCTTCCTTCCTTTCAGGTCTGTAAGTGCACTTGTGGCTTTCCATTCACCGTCGGTTGTCCCTATCTGAATACGAGTCACAACATTCACCCAGACAGCTCACATTCTTATTGTTCACATCCTATCCCTGGCGCCATGTTTTCCCTTTCCCTCTCCTTTTAATTTGGTGGTTCCAAGCATCAGAGACGCCCAGCCATATCCCACACATGAGTCAGAGGAGGGTCACTGTAGCCATCTGAGTTGGAACACAACCCTTACACTTTACAGCTCCTTGAAAAATTACAAATTTATACCCCGGACCAAGATATAAATTCGCAAGTCCTCGGCAAGGATTTTAACGTACGTTGTCAGTTACAAACCACAAGCTATACGGAACCGCGCGCTAACCAATTGAGCTACTGGCTAGCGCTGTATATTGGAGAGAAAATTCACTTTCCTACTCACACAGGAAAGAAACTGATGCATAAAGAGAGAGCCATCTCTTAGAGAAGCGTATAACTATTTGGAGAGTTTGACAAAAGCAAGAGCCATCTAGTAGCAAAGTGATAAACTAAATGATATGTAATGCCATCGAAACTGATGCAGAAAGACTGAGCCATCTGTTAGAGAAGCGTATAACTATTTAAAGTTCACTAACAGCAAAAGCTGTCTATTAGCAAAGTGATAAACTAAGATCATGTCTAACGCCATCTATCGAGTGAGTAACTGCTTGAATATATTCACCTAGCCAGGAAATTCAAAACAAAAAATATGAAAATTTTGGATATCTTGGTTCCTGTAAGAGATAGAGGTCTGATAATCAATTTTTGGCAGTCTCTGGCTGACCCCTAAGTGTTGCCAACCCACAAAATTAAAAAATCACTAATCCTAGTAAAAAATTTGATCCTAAGTTGCAAAAGTGTTCCAACTCGGATGGCTACAGTGTCCCCTCCTCTGACTGATGTGTGGGATATGGATGGGCGTCTCTGATGCTTGGAGCCAAGAAATTAAAAGGAGAGGGAAAGGGAAAACATGGCGCCAGGGATAGGATGGGAACAATAAGAATGTGAGCTGTCTGGGTGAATGTTGTGACTCGTATTCAGATAGGGACAACCGACGGTGAATGGAAAGCCAGAAGTGCACTTACAGACCTAAAAGGAAAAAAGGAAGGTACATAGAAATTGAACAAAAGTCATAAAATTGAGATATTTGAAAAATAAAAAACACTAGCATAATCTACATAAAATTCTGAGTCTTTTTTCAAAGAATAACATTTTTTTAAAAACTCAAAGATAAAACCGTTAAAAATTACTGAAATTTTGAATTTGTTATAATTTCGTCAAATATTTATCGATTTTAAAAATTCAAACGAAAATCAATAGGGATGTAAATTTCCTATCTTATGAATGCCTTGTAGGTCGTATAACTCTAAGGATATTATTTAAAATTTAAATAACTTATTTATATATAGATCTTAAAAATTCAAATGGTATTCAAAAGTACTGCTTTTCCTTATGCGTTGCGAATGTCTAAATCTCAGTTTTTATGAGGTTGTAACCATAAAACACTTAAAACATACTTAAAATTACAAGTTTGGATACTGGTAATGGAATCTTATGCTAACTTCGTTCTCTATGGGAAACAATGATTTCTTAAAATCAGTCCCTTGGCGATAGTTCAAGCTGAATAAACAACTATTGATTTCAAATAACAGTTGCGTTTCGTTTTGCACATTTTTCACAATTATATTGAAATTATTAGTTAGAATAAATTTCTTTTGAGGCTCCATGCTAGCTACTCAATTTATTACTTTAAAAAATATTCATTTTTGTTACTTCTTAAATTCATTTTTGAAGAAGTGTTGGTGCATTTTATAACCATTAGAAAGATCTTTCATTCCATCATACCTCATAAACAGTTTCTTAGTTTTCATCTCTTAAAACTTGATCGGTATCCTCATAATATCTCTGCAGTAATATGGTTTTGTATTTCTTATTTAAATTTACTAATAATCTTTCACCAGTGTATATTGTTTATACCAATTTCCATAAGTTTATTTCGTATGATTTTCCTTCCTCCAGATCTTGCAATTTAACAAGTTTTAAAATGGTAATATTGTTTTTCTTGTTTAGTTGTGATGCCATTTTCTATTTATAGTACAAAAAACTTTTAAAAACTTGCTCATTTTTGCAATGACCTTATCTCGTTATATATATAGTTAATTCTATCAACAATGTCTTTTATATGTTCGTCTGTTAATTCTCCATTCATTACTTTAATAACTTTAAGCTCTTCCTTAAACATAGCAATTTGAGCAACCATATTTTTATAATACTCTTTTTTAGAAGGTATATTAAATCATGTTGATACACCAGTGATAACGGCAGAAGTAGATGCAAATGCTGTTGTAATAATCGAATAGATTGTAACAGGAATAAATATATTTATAAATCATGTTGAAGCAGAAAGCAGTATCGAAAATGCAATAAGAGTAACAAAAATACATTTTTATCTCTTAAATTTGCTCTTATTTTTCGCTAGTAAATTTTGGAGTGTTAATATTCTATCGTCAATTAACGCAATTAGATTCTGTCGTGGAATGTTATCTGGAACATTCATTTTTATTAAATAAGTTTTTATGATATTACCATAAAAACTCTTACAAACTAAACAAATCTAATAAACATATAATTGATTTATACCTCCTCAATAATCTTTTCTTTTTGCACTTCATATTCGAAGTCTTTCTTACTATTCATTACAACAAAACAAATCGTTGTATCTGGTACGCCGCTTTCAAAATTAACAGTCAATTTCAAATTAGTTCTATCATTTAAAATTACTGATTTATTCTTGCTTGTATTAATTACAAACATTGGTCTATTTTCTAAAAACTTTTTAGGATAATAAAATATCTCAGTGTTTCCAATTGTAACTCTCTTGTATTTCGAATACATTTCGTATGGTTTGATATATTTATGCTTTTCAAAATATAAGTTCAAAGATTCTAAAGGAAAACTCATTTCTAGAATTACGAAAATGGATATTCTGGACTTTGCAATGATCAAAATAGCTTGAATCTCTTTCTTGATTATCATTTCTATCAGTTTGGAAAATGAATCACGAAATTAGGCATATCAAATTCAGTTGAGTTAAATTGTGTGGTTAGATCGAATTCCAAATATTTGCCTGTAACTGTTTTCTGTAAACATTGATATGTGTTGAAGGAAATAGGAATTTTACCCTCTCTTAACATGTTAGTTCTGAGCAAGGCAGCATAGTTAGGTTCATAATTAACAATAGACATTCTCAGCTCCATATTTTTAATCTTAACTTTACCTGGATGTGGTTGATCATTCTCGTATGTTTCATCCTCCTTTTTTGTTTTCCAAATAGCAAATGCATTATCATCAGAACCACTTCTTTTAAATGTATTTTTCAATCCTCCTTTCCACATAATATCTCTATAATCTGAACAAAATCCTGGTAAAAGTCTTAGTAAAAATACTGTTTCTTCATCTGTTCTTCGCCATATAATTCCTTCCCATCCACATTCATCATAATGATTCGCTTCTGGTTTAGAAATCGTACATGTATTTACAGCTGTCGAAGTTAAACCAGAATAATCTATTTTATCCAATATCTGTCCATGCTTACTAACTTGTATTTGAGAAAACAGATGCGGGAAGAAGTTACTAACAAGTCTAATATTTTGGCCAACAGTATATTAGTTATCTGCGTCTCTACCTTTAATTGCAAAAGTTACATAATATCAGCATAATAAGGATGAACAAACCCAGCCCCAATATCTATGTCAAACTCAATAGATCTGTTTGATTTATTTAAATTTTCAATTGTCTTTTGATTAGGTTTAAAGGATTGTAATTCATATGACTATTTTATCCATATTTATTATAAATCAAAATATTTTATCGTTTTATGGATTAAACCCATAAAACAAACTCAAATATAACTTCTCCAAATATCCTTATTCCTATTCACCTGACTAATGATTTCTGAAAATCTATATTCATTTGTAAACATTTTTAAAACTACGATACATAAATACCCACAGATTTCCTCGTTAAAATGTTGTATACGATTGCTACTGTACTCTGTATTATAACCAAGATATTTTACAATTGTTTTTGGGGGATTACCTCCGAATGAATCAAATACATACTTTCTATTTCCTTCTTTCCAATATTAAATCGAATGAGTTACTATATTTTTAGACGTATCAAAATTAACAATGGCACACTCATTCCATGGTTGTTTAGGCAATTCATCACTCATAAACACACCTCTAAAGTTTCTTATCTTAAGCTGTCTAACAAGGTGAATTAGATCCAGGTTACTTAAAGGTTTAATTTCTTAATTTTTTGGACTTTACGTCTTTTGGAAGCTTACCACCTTGCTTCTCTTCCATTGCTAAGTTATGTTTCTTTTGTTCTTGTAATTCCTCTCTATTCTTTTTTGAATCGTTTACAGCTTTTGCAATAGGAGATGCGCCTCCAGCAGCAGAACCAAGAGCACCTATCAAAGCTAGAATGGTTGGAATTGTAAATATAAAACCTCCTTAATGAACTTTATTATCATTTACCTTTATTTCTTTGTCATTTTTTTAACTTGAGGTATAGAAAGAGTTAAACGCATTTTTCTACCTTCTTTCATCTTTCTGGCTTTATCATTTAAGTGATTCTTGGTTAAAATGTGATCAATATTTAATTGTTTAAGTTCCTCGTTAGGAATTGTAAATGTAAAACTACTCAACTTCATACTTCTATATTTATTATAAAACTTTTATGGCAAAATCCACAAAAATTAAAAACAATACTTATAAACCTAAACCAAGCCTTACTTTTGCATTCATAGTCAAAGCAGTTCCTAAAGCTGGTAATCGTTCTGTTATCAGGCTTGCATCTTTAGCAAAAGCTCTTTCCCATGCTTTATTTTCTAATTCTTTTTCTGCAATATGTCTAGAAGCTATATCTTTATCATCTCTGTAGTAAATATCATGTTCTCTACAAGCTTCATCTCGGGGGTTAGTACTTTTATCTCCTTTTTCTAACCTTTCTTGTAGCTTCGTAAAAGGTCCACAAAATGCGTAGCCAGGAATATGTAACTCTGGTATTCCCTTCATGTTTAAAATCCTATTCAATAATCCTTTTCCATACTTCTCATGATTCCAGAATTTTGGTGGTAACGTATTCAATATCCTTATCAAATAACCTATACCCTTTGGATGATTAGGAATAAATTGCGAGAGTTTAGAATTAATCATATCCATTATGCCTACTTTCTCATTATAGAAGTTATCATTTCCAGCTTTTTCTTCTTCATCTATAACTATTAACCTATCTACTAATTTTCTCACATCATCCATCCATATGTATTCTTTAGGTAATTCGTTGTATATTTTTATTCCTTCTCCAGATTTTGGTGTTTTCTTTCTTGGCGGTGTTGGTTCTAATGTTGGTTTTATATATTCGTCCCTAATGGGTTTAATGATTTCAAGATATTTTTACCTCTGTTAGACCTTTGTTTTCTTCTACTTGGATTGCTATCTTGAAATGCAACATTAGAATCAATAACTATCTGTGTATATTTTTGTAAATCATCTTCATCTTAATTTGTTGAATTGCTTCTTTCTTAACAGTTGCCATTAGCCTTCTGTTCCTGTATAATGTCGATTGTGTATTATTAAATCATCACCATTTATTTTAACTTCGGTGTCTCCCATCATATTTATTATTTTCCCATCCTTATTATATACTTGTATTCCAAAAACCTTATAGTCTCTTGTTGTAAATTATCTTGTAGCAACTTTATCAAATTGCGTTCCTTTTTCAATTGGTTCTATACCTTCTACTTCATCTTTAATTTGTTTTCTCATGTGTTTAATTTGTTTAGTCACAGGCGAATCATCATCACCTATTGAACTATCATAACTTGTTCTTGGAGGTGCTTCAAAATTTTATTTACAACTGGAACTAACTCTCGAATTAGATTTTTATTTTGTTCTGTTACTTTTGCTATATTTTGTCCCAAGTCTTCACTTGCATCTATAACATGCTGATCTTGTTCTTTATATTTCCCATATTTAGCTCGATTCGGCTGTTTAATTTCCTTAAATCTTTTCACAGGTTCTTCTTTTAACTTTATATAGTTCTTAGCATCAGCAGCATCTGACTCATTTATCATATAAAGAAAAACTGAAAAGGTAATATAACACATCGTAACGTAACCTAACCTAACACAATATATACGTTCATCACGTTCATATACGTTCACGTGCGTTCATCTACGTATAAATACGTTCACCCACGTTCATCTACGTTTAGGTACGTTTAATCACGTTTCAAGTAAGTTCGTTGGAGTTTGTTTTTGTTTAAGATTTACTCCGGTTTGATTTGGTCTTATAATGAGATAGTACGTTCGAGGTTCGTTAGGATGTGAGGATGTATGTTTGACAAGGGAGGCATTTCATCCTCTTTGATTCATTATACTTTTAAAAAGTTTTTAATTTTATTTCTGTATTTTCCATTTTTCGTTTTCCTAGTCATATCTACCGTTAAGAAACCATGCTCTTCTTCCCAACATTTATTGCAGAGTGATTGTAATTTTTCAAACGACATATCAGATCCAACAAATTCATCATATATGTGCTTTAGATTTACATTGTCCTGTCTAAAGATACAAAGAAAGTTTAAGGTATCTCTAATTAGCTGTTTTGGTATTTTAGAATATGTTTGTCCGAGATAGAAACAGTTTAATCCTTTATGCCTCCCTCGAGTAAAATATTCTCCAACGCGGTTTTGTTATTCTAAAATGAAATCATCAAACACTACCACAGAATCGTTCTCTCTGTCATCTAACGGAATAATCTCTTCGTTGTTTCCTTTTACTATTGCAATTGCGTTATTAATATCTCGTTTTATGTCTTGGAAAAGGTGTATTTACTGTTTATATTTAGGCTGATGTAGACATTTAGAATAGATATAAATATTTGTATATTTAGGCCAATCTGGTGCTAGTAAAAAGTTATCAATCATTAGTGTTGTTTTTACCACAACCACTAGGTCCTACAATTAAACATCTTATATCATCAGGTAACAACTTACCATTGTTCTTCTTTTTTACAGTTTGGTCTGATATCTTACATGAATATCCCATTTATTAATTTCAATTTTTATTATTTAATAGTTGAAAGTATTTAATTTAAACGGTTATTCGTGCGTACTAAGCATGTATTTGCATTATCCATTTCAAAACGATTTAGAAGTAGCTGCTACGGGATTTTATACAACATATTTAACACCAAACATTACAGAAAAAATAATAAGTTGACAATTTGTAGCGATGATGTACTTTTAGAGCAACTCATAGTTCAACCTGGTCAATATAGTTTAAAAGAATTACAGGAATATATTAAATCAAATCTTCCATACGCCACCAGTGCTTTTAAAAATATCAAATTTACTGAGGACAGAAAGAAAAATAGTTAAAATATTTAACGGACATTGTGACATAATTTTAGATACCATTAATACTGTGTTAGGTTTTAGTAAGAAATACTTGGCTAAAATCATAGAACATGTTGGAGATAAGATACCAGAATTTCATCCATTTGATACTATAAATATTCACTGTGGTTTAGCAGAAGGTATGATTTTAAAACATAATGATACAACACATAACGAAACAGACTTAATTGCGACGTTTAGAACAAATGCAGAATTTAGAGAACCAATTATATACGAGCCTAAAGAAAAGATATTTTCCCAATACATCACAACAAATTTAATAATTTCAAAGTTTCAATTCGAGATGAGAACGGTGATTTGATTGATTTTTATGGAGCTCGTATAACTGTTCTTCTCGCTGTTAAAAAGATATAAATTTTGTATATAATAAATATGGATATCTTTGGTAATGTTAAAAGTAGAAAGAATGATGTCATGAGTGAAGAGCACAAAAACCTTAGTGCAGATTAGAGTGGAAAGAATGTTACAGAAGCGTTTCAATCAATATTAAAAATTAGAAAACCTAGTAACTTACAAACAGATCAAGGCAAAGAGTTTCAGAATAAAGAATTTAAGAAGTTGATGGAGAAAAATCAAAGTAATCATTACTCAACCTATACTGGTAAGAAAGTTTCTGTTGTTAAGATTCAGTAGAACACTTAAACAAAACATGTGGAAGAAATTTACAACACAAGGAAATTATAAATGGTTAGAGATATTACCAACACTAGTTAGCGAGTATAATATTTGCGTGCATAGAGCAATTGGTTTAAAACCTATAGAAGTTAATAAAAAGAATGTGCAAACAATATTGAATAAAGTGTATAAGAAAAAATATAAGCATGTTAAGCGGAAGTATAAGATTGGTGATTATGTTCGTAAAAGTAAATCGAAAGGGTTATTTGAGAAAGGATATACACCTAATTGGTCAATATAAGTTTTTGTTATTAGCGAAGTTATTCCACCTACGTATAGAATTAAAGATTTAAAAGAAGAAGATGTGCAAGGTAGATTTTACGAACCAGAACTATTAAAGACCAAACATAGGTGAATACTTGCTGGAAAAAATTTTGAGAAAGAAAGGTGACAAAGTATACGTTAAATAGTTAGGATTTGATGATTCACATACTAGCTAGATAGATATAAGTAATATTGTAATGTAATATAAATATTGTCTTTTATGGAATAATAACCGTAAAAGGTGAACACAGGTTACTTCAATGCTACTAAATTGTATGCAATGGGAGGTAGAAAATTTAAAAATGGTTAGAGAATAAATATTCAAATGAAATGTTAGAATATTACAATAACAAGCTAAGTAAACCGAATTCGGGCCAATTCAAAAACTCATACAGTAAAACTAGCTGGTAACGAAATTAAGTTAAAAAATATTTTTTAAACAATAAATACCAGTGATATGGATATTTTAAACGATATTTGCTACAAACAGATTAAGATAAATATTGGTATGGTATCTTTGGTGATTTTAAACTGATTATAGATAAAGACACATGCTACTTGAATGCTATTAAGTTATGTACAAGTGGTGGTAAGAGGTTTGATCACTGGTTAGAAAATAAATAATCAAAAGAACTCATAGCATACATTTCCAGAACCGGAATTCCAGGAGTAGAAATTATCAAAAAAGCAACAGGCGGCAAAGGACAAATATGGAGTGAAGTTACAGGAATATATGTAACAAAGGAATTGATTCTAGACATATCTCGATGGATTTCTCCTAGATTTTACCTTAAATGCAATGAAATTCTTATCAACTATTTCATCCAAGACTTTCAACAATATCGCAACAACAATGAATTACTACAAACACGAATGCAAGAGATAGAAAACCAAACGAATGAATTACATCTTAAGAATAATGACCTAAAAGAAAGAGCAGCACCATATACAGACGATGATTCAAAAGATAACTGTCTAATCATATACAAAAAGAACAAACCTAATGATCCTTTCCCTTATTACGGTATCAGATGTCAAAAGAGTCTATATAAACCTCTTAATGAAGCAGAACAAAACATCCAAATCATGAGATAATATAAGAAATGTTTAGAAATCCTAACAGAATTAAGTTATTCGACCTAGTGCAACAAGAACTAGATATTCGTAAAGGTAAGGGTATTAAGTTTTGGACATCTCTATCAGAAGAAGATTTGGTTAAAGAAATTGATTGTTTATATGATCGGTTAATATCTAATCCCATGTAAAACTTTTAATAATACTTTTAAGATTATTATTTCATAAAAGCTTAACATCAATCTTCGCTGTTGTTTGTTCCATTCTTCCTCAGAAAAAAACGGATTATCAAAATCAGGATTTTCTTAAGAAAAGAACGGATTATCAAAATCAGGATTTTCTTCTGAAAAAACGGATTATTAAACTCAGTATTTTCTTCAGGATCTTCTTCAGGATATTCATTGTTGTTGTTGTTGTTGTTGTTGTTAAGTATAATAACTGTTCTACACAAAGGACAAGTGTTATTACTTCTTAACCAGGTAAGCATACACTCAACACAGAACACATGCTTACACGTCGTTTTACACAATTCAGTTTTTGTTTCTTTACATATTGGGCATTCTCATGAGTTCTCTATTAAATGTAAACCTGTTAAGAGTAGCATTAGTTAGTTTCTGAGGGAATCGTGAACATGGTTATTTACTCTTAAGAATTTAAACATATTTATCTTGCCTCTGATTTTCATTAGAAAGTTTTCATGGAACTTCCTATCGCAACAATTGCGTATTATGCTGTTTCATTCTAAACCTTTGTTTTCGAACTCGGGAATGAATTTTTGGCTTTTATCGTGCAAACTAACATTTGACCAATAAACATTATTTTGATATTTTCTCACATGTGTTTCATCTAGCAGTGGTGTAATATCGTACCAATCGATAAGAGAATCAAATTCTCTCAAGAAGGCTTTTAGTTATTTTCCTGAGATGCGACAACTTTTAGAAACTATATCCCAACAGAGTTTGTCTTTAAAGGTTTTTAGGAATGTAAGTTTGAGCAAATCTGTTTGGCAAGAGAGTATGCCCCAATGTAAATATTCTTTCAATTGTGTACAAACCTCAATAGCTTGTTTTTGCGAATACTTTCCCCAGTAATTTTCTTCACTAAGCACGAGCCAATCAACTTCTTCTTCAAACTCATTAAGATCTTCACTCATTTTTTGAGCGTATTCATACGTGTAGTCTTCCCAGTTTTAGTACTAATTCTGGTTTTAAATGATGATAACACCATGAACCATACCTTCGTTCATACAATTTGTCCCAGAAAAGTTTATCACCATACTTATTAATAATGTCTTCGTGTTTAAGTAAGTCTTTCCTCTTTGATAATCTGACCCAATCGATGTGTTCTTCATAACGTTCAATAAAAGAAAGTGACAGTTTATGATTTGATGTAACTAAATACCAGTGTACCTTGTTTTCGAAGGTATGTAGAAAGTCATCGGATAAGTTCTTTATGTCTGAAATTTGTTTCCATTCTTTGAATTTTCGACTACTAAGTGCATCTATAACTATATTTCTACAAAGCGGAAATTTTTGAATCATGTCTTTTAAAAGCTCATATTTATTTATTATTGTTTTATCTTGTTTACTTGGTTGTTGTGAATTTGCAGCAGTTGTTGCTAAAGACTTATTTGTATGCTCGTTGATTAAAGACTTATTTCTGCCTTCCTAAGTTTCGAATCACCATGTATTCTGTTCTCTCTACAGTATTTTTTAAATTGGGGGATAGTTTTCCTTTCCATAATCTCGTTTTTATAATAAGAAGAAAATAATTATTCATTTTTGTTAAATTTTGCATATAATAAATATGGATAACCAATGTGATTTGATACAGAATAAACATAACCTTATTCATCAAGATCTTAACCTCATAACAGCACTACTATAAAAACAAATATTAAAATAACAAAAAATGTTATTAAAAGAAAAAGAGAATGTAGTACTAGAAAGATATACACCAGAATTAAATTGGGATAGTGACAAAGAACTTGAGCCTACAAATGACAGTGATGGTCATGATGAGGTAGATTTGAAAAAAGAATAATAAAAATGAATTAGTTTTCATTAGATCATTAGTAACTTTGATGGGTTATTCCCATGAAAGACATGTTCTAATACAATATGCTAATAGACATCGAGATTTTCCACGTCAGATGAGTATTAGCTATTGTATTATAAATACATAACTAAAATGATTAAAATTATTTTGTGTATAATAAAAAAACGATAGAATAATGACTTTAATTAAGCATACTATAGTTGCATTGAAAAACTTATGTAAAGGGGACAAAAGGTTATTCCCGATTAAGAAAAGCAGAACTGATAGACCGTACTAAAATACATGAAGATGAACAAAACAAATTTAGGCAAACATTTCCGTTTCAAGAATGCATCTTTGGAAAACCAAAACCTAAGAGATTAGGTAGAAGGAGAGCTTTAAAACTGTTTCCATTTAGAGAAGGAGTATTTGAAGAACCAAAAGTAAAACCTGAATCAGTACCAATCGATGTAAAGCTCAAAGAAACGGCAATTAAAACAAGATTAGAAACATAGACATTCAAAATAGATTACAAAAAACATGATCCTCTAGAACAATATATCACTTCAACATCAAAAGGCCACAATTAATAGACTAAACATCAGCTTACAAAACATGGTTCGTTAAAGCCTAATCTCTTGATAAACTGTCAATATAAGAAAGGTAAAGAAATTCAAAACTTTTACTTCAACACTAGCAACGAAGAGGTATTCCAATCAACCAATCTAAAAGAGTTGAGTTGAGTTGATTTTAGTTTAGCGTCCCTTTCAGCAGCGAGGCTATATGAGACGTGGACCTACTGATTAACGTGGAATCCGAACCACATGAGCTCCCGCCGGGAATCGAACTCGGGTCTCCCACGCCAAAGGCGCGTACGCTAACCGCTTAGCCACGAGGGAGCTCCAATCTAAAAGAGTTCATAAGTGATGCCAAAGAAATATTACAAGCAAGAATGGATGAGTTCCAAGCTAGAGGTACTGGCTGGGCTCTTACAAATATAAACTACTTATAGTTAGCTCTTAATAAATATGCACTGTATAGAGCATCATCATACATAGAACTACCAAATGAATTTAAGACGAAAAAGGCTGTTATTAACGTAAAGAACGAAGATGAAAAATGTTTCTTCTATTCAATTGCTTCTGCATTATAACCTGTTGAAAAACATTCACAACGACCATCAAAGTACAAGTCTGTTCTTAAAGATTTGGAAGAAAAATTAAAAGTTATCGATTATCCTGTAAAACTAACTGACATCCGAAAAATTGAAAAACAGTATATCGTTTAACGTTTATACATATGATGATGAAAAATATATGGTGTACGTTTTATACCATGTTAAAAAAAGACACCCATGTGAATTTGTTATATGGAAAAAAGAAACTAAAACACACTATTGTTGGATTAAAGACCTAAGTAGATTAGTTAGCACTCAAATAACAAAAACGAGAACACGAAAATATTAGTGTGATCGATGTTTATTATAATTTTACTCGCAAAGTGCATTAGATAAACACGAAAAAGATTGTTCTACTCACGAAGCTGTTAAGACAGAAGTGCCACCAGAAGATACTTACGTTGAATTTCAGAACTATCAATATACAATGAAGATGCCATTTGTGATTTATGCTGATTTCGGATGTCTATTGCGTAAGGTTATGAGTTGCGAAGAATGTTATCCAGAAGGTGAATCATATACAAAAAAATATCAGCAGCATAAGCCATCTGGATTCTGTTACTATATTGTAAAACGTTATGGAAGTAAAATAGATCCTGTTGTGTATAGAGGTTAAGATGCAGCTAAGAAGTTCATAAGAATGTTAAAGAAAGAAGCCAAACAAATATCGAACATATATAGAGAAAATAACGAATTACTTTTAACATGTAAACAGTTAAAAGAGTTCAAAAAATCTGAATGTTGCTCTTATTGTAAGGTAAAATATACTCCAAAAAAACAAAGTTAAACATCATGATCATATAACAGGAGAGTTTGTAGCTGCATTATGTAACAACTGTAATTTAAAAGTTAGAGTACCTAAGTTTGTACCAGTGATTATACATAATTTATCAGGAATGACCCTCGCTTGTTTATAAAAAAAACTAGGATGTAATAAACAGCAAATAGAATTAGTACCTAATAATGAACAACGTTACATATCATTCAGTAAAAAGGTTGGAACTATCAAATTAAAATTCGTAGATTCATTAAGATTTACGGCATGTAGTTTAGTCAAATTATCATCAAGCCTAACGAGAGAACAAATGACTCACACACAACACTTCTATCCTATCGAAAGGAAATTTGACCCTGTAACAAGAAAAGGTGCGATTATGTTAGTGACTAGTATAGTGTCCCATACGATTATGTTAGTGACTGGAATAAGTTTAGACAGAGAAAATTACCACCAAAGGAAGTATTCTACAACAAGCTTACCAACTCACATATAAGTCATGAGGATTATAAGCATGCAAAGAAAGTATGGAGAACATTTAAAGTTAATAATCTCGGACAGTACTATGACCTATATCTAAAAACTGATGTGTTGTTATTAGCAGATGTGTTTGAGAACTTTAGAGAAACATGTCCAGCTTGGTCTTGTGGTCTTGGTCCAGCTTGGTATATGACAGCATCAGGTTTAGCTTGGGATGCAATGTTATAAACGGCAAATATAAAACTAGAGTTACTAACAGGTTACAATATGGTCTTGATGGAAGGTTACGATGGAAATAAAGAAGATTCTTACTTAATATACTTGGATGTTAACAACTTGTATGGATGGGCAATGAATCAATACTTGCCATTTAAGGGGTTTAGATGGTTAAGTGAGACGAGATAAGAGTAACAGATTTCACAAATATACCTGATGATTCTGATAGTGGTTACATTTTAGAAGTTGATCTTCCATATCCTAAAAAATACATAACTATCACAAAGACTACTCATTAGCACCTCAAAACATGCGTCCACCTGGTTCAAAACAATCAAAACTGTTAACAACTTTATATAGTAAGGAAAAATATTTAATTCCCTATCGAAACTTAAAACAATGTTTATCACTTGGATTATAACTTAAGAAAATTCATCGTGTAATAGAGTTTGAGCAATCGGATTGGTTAAAGAATTACATAGATTTAAAAACACAAATGAGAACTAGAGCAACAAATGACTGTGAAAAAGACTTTTATAAGCTAATTAACAATTCAGTTTTTTGAATGAATATGGGAAATATTAGAAGGAGATGTAAACTTATAAGAATAGAATGTGATCCAGCAAGAGTAGAAAAACTAATTCCTAATCCAAATTTTAAAGATAGAATTATTTATTCTGAGAATCTATGTTCAATCTTAATGAATAAAACAAAATTTACTTTCAATAAACAAGTATATATTGGAATCAGCATCTTAGATCTATCAAAATATTTAATGCACGACTTCCATTATCATGTGATGAAGCCAAAATAGCAAGACAAATTAGGAGTATGTTGTACAGATACCGATAGCTATATATACCATATCCAAACAGAAGATGTGTATGAGGACATGAAAAATTAAATTGTTTACTTCGACATTAGTGATTACCCTAAAGATAATAGGTATAATATACCACAGGCCAATAAGAAAATACTTGGTAAGATGAAGGACGAGGTTAAAGGAACAATCATAGAAAAATTTGTTGGTTTAAGATCAAAAATGTATTCAATCAAATTAGAAAAAGATAAATATTGTAAAAAAACAAAAGGAGTTAAGAAAAATGTTGTAAGTAGAAAACTTTCATTTAACGATTATAAAGACTGTTTATTTAATCAAAAGGACTACCATAAGAAGATGAATTTGATAAGAAGTTACAGGCATGATCTATTTAGTATAGAAGTAAATAAGTTAGTTTTAAGTTGTGTAGATGATAAGAGATGTGTTCTAGAAGATGGATTAAATACCCTGCCATGGGGACATTATAAGATAGAAGAGTTGCAGCTTTAGATGTAAGATTTTAATGCCATAAAAGCCTACGCGCACAGCACCCTGCTCAATTTCACTTTAGAATTTTATTTGCATTAACCTTCTGTGTTAAATAATATTTGCCAAAGTACTGTAGGGAAAGTGGGCTACAAGTAACCTACCTATACTACTAATACGCAAAAAGTAAACGAATACGTTTGTTTTATTTTCTGCGGAGAAACGGTTCTATGGGCAAAAGCACTTACTTAAAAGTTTGATAGTTGACGCCCGAAAGGCAAAACTGGACCGAAGTGAGTGAAACTGTGTTCACATATTGTAGACGTAAGATGAGGCAATACCAGATTCGAATTTTCATGGAAATAATAATAATAATAATAATAATAATAATAATAATAATAATAATAATAATAATAATAATAATAATAATAATAATAATAATAATGGTTTTGTGGAGCGAAGCGTTGGGTGGCCGAAAGAGTGGGCCGAAGCGAATGAAATTGTGTTTAAATATATATGTAAAATAAGGCCTTTCGCGTTCAACAAGTGTCCTCATCCACATTAATCAAAAACAGAGTTGCATATTTTATGGTATTTCGGGTGGCGCCTTTAACCCTCGCAATGTTTTTCTGCATAAACAGAAAGACGTGTCGTTTTATTTCCTATTTACTGTTGATGTGTCAAATTTGAAGCAAATCGGATGCGGACACTTGGAAAACACGTAAGGCCTTATTTAACATATGCAATACCTACACACAATTTCATATGCTTCGGCCCACTCCTTCCTGTGCTACTACGGTAAAATTTACTAGGGGCCAAGGCCCCTTCCGAATTGCACTTTTGATATTTTGTAATCAACCGTTTAGAAGGTCTGTGCCCCGCCCAATTTTTATAAAGAAAAATACGAAACAGTATTCCCTGATTTTACGTCTACAATATCTGTGCACAGTTTCATTGACTTCTGTCCACTTCTTGCCTTTCAGCCGTCAACTTACAAAATTTTGGGTGGGGTCTTTTGCACCTTAAAATCGTTCTTCCGTAGAAAGTAAAAAGACACGTATTCGTTTATGTTTATTATGTACCTACTACATACTAAATTTTATCAAAATCGGAGTGTTACATGTAAATAAACTAGTCTTCCTCCTCTGGAAAATTCCTAGAAAAATATCTTCCTCTATACTAAAACTATATGCGCTTTTACATTCAGAAACCGGATTTACTTTCAAATTCAAATTCAGATGTCTCGCACCAAAGACGATAATGCTATTAATTTTTTAAAAAAATCATTCGACATATTTGCTCCTTGCCGTTATAATTGCTTTGAAACTTCTACACCTGTATATCCTATTATTACAACACATTAGAAAAATATAATTTTAAAGATCTGCTCCCGGAGCCTGATTCAAACACACAAGAGTCATAGCGTGTGTTCTTTATCCGAAATCTTATATCAGTAAGGTTATATCAGTATATGAGTTGAATTAATTTTGAGCTTAACGTCCCTTTCAGCAGCGAGGCTACTCATGAGAAGTGAAAAAAATAGAAAATCTGACTATCACTGATTGTTAGTATTGCGATTTATATCCATATTGCGAGATAGGAATTTGGTATTGGGAAACATTATGTAAATTGGCAAAATTATGAATTACATTTGCAAATTTTTATGGAAAACAAGCATTACATGCACGATGTGATCAAAAGTATCCTGACACCTGGCTGAAAATTACAAGTTCCTGGCGCCCTCCATCGGTACTGCTGGAATTCAATATGGTGTTGGCCCACCCTTAGCCTTGATGACAGCTTCCACTGTCGCAGGCATAGTTTCAATCAGGTGCTGGAAGATTTCTTGGGGAATGGCAGCCCATTCTTCACGGAGTGCTGAACTGAGAGGAGGCATCGATGTAGGTCTGTGAGGCCTGGCACGAAGTCGGCGTTCCAAAACATCCCAAAGGTAACTATAGGATTCAAGTCAGGGCTCTCTGCAGGCCAGTTCATTACAAGGATGTTATGGTCGTGTAACCACTCTGCCACAGGTCGTGCAGTATGAGCAGGTGCTCGACCGTGTTAAAGATGCAATCGCCATCCCCGAATTGCTCTTCAACAGTGGCTAGCAAGAAGGGGCTTAAAACAGCAATGTACGCCTGCGCTGTGAGAGTGCCACGTAAAACAAGGGGTGCAAGCCTCCCTAGGAAAACACGACCACACCAAAACACCACCACCTCCGAATTTTACTGTTGGCACTACACACGCTAACAGATGAGGTTCACCGGGCATTCGCCATACCCACATCCTGCTATAGGATCGCCACATTGTGTACAGTGATTCGTCAATCCACACAACAGTTTTCCACTGTTCAATCGCTCCATGTTTACGCTCCTTATACCAAGCAAGGCATCGTTTGGCATTTACCTACGTGATGTGTGTCTTGTGAGCAGCCGCACGACCATGAAATCCAAGTTTTCTCACCTGAAGCCTAAGTGTCATAGTACTTGCAGTGGATCCTGATGCAGTTTGGATGCAGTATGAAGGTTTGGATAGATGTCTGCCTGTTACACTTTACGACCCTCTTCAACTGTAGGCGGTCTCTGTCAGTCAACAGACGAGATCCGCCTGTACTTTTTTGTGCTGTACATGTCCCTTCACATTTCAACTTCACTACCACATAAGACACAGTGGACCTAGGGATGTTTAGGAGTGTGGAAATATCGCGTACAGACTTCTGACACAAGTGGCACCCGATCACCTGACCACGTTCAAAGGCCGTGAGTTCCGCGGAACACCCAATTCTGCTTTCTCACGATGTCTAATGACTACTGAGGTCGCCGATAATGAGTACCTGGCAGTAGGTGGCAGCACAATGCACCTAATATGAAAACCGTACATTTTGGGGGGTGACCGGATCCTTTTGATCACACAGTGTATATATGTATGTCTTCACAGTCCCGGGACGATCACTTATCTTGCGAAATATACAGACCAGGAAAACAAAAAAAAACATGTTAAATAGTTTTCAGAAGGCTATCCAGTGGTACCAAACGCTACCGCTTTCCCTATCTTCTTCGGGGGTACAGGGGATAACTTTAAAATTAATCAATAATTTGAAGGCAAGCCGTTCACGCAAGGCGCTTGAATCGACACACCAAGAAAGCGAGCAACGAAACGTTATGAAATATCGGTTGAGAGTCCCCTTGTCTGTGGTCAGATAGTTAGCGTAGTGGAGTCCGGCCTCCGAGTTCTTGACTTCGATTCCCGCGAAAGACAACCTTTTTATTTGTTTTTCCAAACAATAATTTTTACATTTTAGCTTCTATTAGTACTTTATTCAAGTTATACACAATAAAAATTTCGATAATTGTTTTGCAAACTAGCTTTATGAAGTGGCACTTAGTAATAGTTAATATGATAGTGGTCATAGGGTTACTTACAGCAACAAAAAACATTTTTGTTGAAATTTGTATTTTCGTGCAAATTAATGAATTACGGATAAATACATTATTTTTATCGAAATTAAATTGCATGAACTTATTATTTGAGTACAAAAAAGTACACAAAATTGTTACTTTGCGCGAGGCCTGTCAATCCACTTTATCATACCGTTTTGGTTCCCCTCCTTTGCTTATGTAAGTACCTATTCACGTCCTGTACATGCCCACTCTCCGAAAGAAAATCAAACTACGCCACTGTATGTTGATATCACTGGATATATTATGGTTACCACAGCCTTTGTGTAAAAAATGTTCTTGGCGCTTCGTGTCTTTATCAGTGGACAGTGTGAATTAGAAGGAGGATGAGGGGAAATCCCCTTTGGTAATGCTGGATACATACTATGATCAGGCATGTCGTTTCAGACGACAATAGCATGGAAAACTATAACAGTTGTAGCAAGGGCGTCATTTAGGGGAGCAAGAGGGGGCAGTTATCCCCCAAGCGTTTGAGGAATATATACACTTTAATCAATTATCTATTAATATACTAGTACAAAACGTGAAAGTCTTATGTCCGTGGTGCTCTTGCTCCCCTCAAGCGAAGTGTCAAATTATGCCTCTGGTTGTAGCATCTATCCAGTATCACCAAAGGTGATTTCTCCCTCATATCCCTTCTAAATCGCACTATCCGCAGATATGGAACGAAGCGTCAAGAATAGTTTTTGGACAACGACTGTGGTAACCATAACTAGTGATATCAATATACAGAGGCGTATTTAGGATTTTGTTTCGGGGAGGGAACATGCACAAAACGTCAATACACACATTTTTCCTTTTGAGTGTTGACAAGTTTTCACGAATTTGTGCATAGACGAAATTTATTTCGGGAGGCTTGAGCCCAATAGCCACTCCTAACTACACCACTGTCAACATATTTGCGGATACAACTGATTTCAATACTTTTATTGTTGTATGCATTATAAATATATGGTGAATTAATACTTTTTGTAGTTACAAATGGTTTGTTTATTGGTTACAACAAGAAAAATAACTCGAGCGTGACCTTCTGATGTACGGAGTACCTACTCTTCACTCTTCCATTCGTAACTTAACGGGTTCTATCATATATGCGGAGAGTCAGAAACTTTAAGACGGGTTTTCTGGCTATTGCAGTTTGTAATATTGACACTTCAAAAGTACACTCTCAACTCGTGAATGGTAGTTCCCAAGTTCATTTACCAAAATCTGCTTTCCCCTTGTCAGTAACTTAAGTTCCTACTTGGTTATACACGTTTCTGCAGTTATTTCCAGTAACCTTGAACGCCAGGGACACGATCACAGATACACTGAGAACGTTTCAAGTTCGAAAAATTCTCAAACATGAAATCAAATCCGAAACCCGTTAACCAGAGACGCACGTGTAGCCACTAAACCACACAGGCAAGTTATAAAGCCAACGCGTTTTAATAGTTTTACTGGAAATGCTCAGGATATGCACTTCTAATACATTTAGTGAATTATTCGAGAAAGGCAAAGCATTTTACATTGAATCCTTTTCCTTGTTTCGTTTTTGTTGTGTTCATACTTTGTATTTTTCGTACAGCCCATGAAAAAAGTACATTTTTCTCTACTGTGTGCAGAAATTCTATTTTAACTTATAAACAGAAATCTCTCGGTGCAGTAATATGATGTAATGTGTAGTAGGCACCTTTAACGTAAGGGACCTGGGTCGATTCCCGGTGCAGGTTCATGTGGTTCGATTTTCACGCTAATCAGTAGGTAAACGTATCATATAGCCTTGTTAAACTCAACATCAACTCAACATTACTTTTATACCATCAATTGAAGCAAGTGTTGACGACACTATCCATCATTTATTTCTTTGGCACATATTAGAAAGCATCACACTATTTGCGACATTAATTACAAAAGCCTCAGAAAAACTAGCCTTATTAATATTAAGTCGCTTCAAGCGTTCAAATCTCTTTAACAGGATCCAAGATTATGAATTACAATAACTTGTTACGTTGTAAGTAAAAATACAAGTATATATTGTTTTCATTTTTACCAGATACTCTCTCTCTCTCTCTCTCTCTCTCTCTCCCCTCTGTCTCACACCCTTTCTCTTTATCTTCATATACACCTGTATATTGCAGTAGGCATCAGGAACATGAATAATTTTCATTTTGGACTTGTGGTTAGGGTTGGTCTTCAAATCTGTTCCCATTATTGGAATGTTAACGTTCCTCATTTTAGCGTTCTCGTATATAAATGACGGACATTGTGAAAAATGTGACTGAGAAGGAGAAAGCAGTCCTTTGTAAATGAAGTTCGGGTCCATTTTTTGCAAGGTGATAGTGCACATTTAAAGTGTTCTTATTACAAACTGGTAGAGCGCAATGGCCTTATATTGCAGAGAAAAGGCATCATAAAGATTTTGCCTCATCGCATATGTCGTATGTTGGGCAAGGTTATGAAGTTATGGCGTGGCAGAATCAGTAGGATCTTCGACTCTCGTGCCAAGGGTCCCGCGTTTGATTCTCGCTAAAGTCAACTTTTTTGCTTCAATGAATAAAGTAGATACAAGTAAAATGTTAATTCGACATACGTTTATAATGAATTAAAACAATAGAAATTTTCAAATCAGTTGTAAAATCTTTCAAAGTTCCATGTTAACTAGCAACGAAGTATAATCTATTTCGAAAATATATTGATATCATTAGTTATATTATCGGTATACGAAAAACCTAAACTTTCCCAACTAAAGGAAAATGTTCTGAAGTTTCAAAAGATTCTAATGGAGGCCGTACTTCAGATGTTACCCGAGTTTCAAGTGCACAAACCCGGGCCACTTTGAAAAAGTTCAAAGCTGGTACCCCCGTTGGGGACGACTTATAGTTATCTTCCTTGTTATATTGTGGTCTCTATTTCAGCCATTTATGCAGTGTTTACTAATTCGCTTCACTCTACTTTTCTTTCTGTTTATCTTTATGTATAGCTTTAGTTTTGCCACGATTAACTTAAATGGATTTACATCTCCTGTTAACGAGAAGCATTAAGAGACTTTATTTACAAAGCGTATATTGATATGTTGTTCGCTCAAGAAGTGGCCTTTAAAGAGTATAATTATGTTTCAAATCATACATGCTATTCTCGTTTCACGGATAATTGGCTACATACAGCCATTATCTATCGTAGTGATCAGGAGTTTAAGGCCATTAGTGATCACCCAAATAAACGAATCTCCGTTGGGATGCTTCAACATGTTATGTAATATTTATGTCACGTCTGGTTCTCACAAAAGGCGACAGAGACAGAATTTCTTCAGCACTGGCCTTGCACAGGCTTTATTTAATGGTACCAACTCTTGTATATTAGGTGGAGATTATAATTCTGTTTTACAGCCTATTGACCTGACTCCAAACTATAACTTCTCTCCTGAACTCCAGCGACTAGTAGACATATAATCTAGTTGATGTGTGGCGTCACTTTTGTCCCATTGACCCAGGTCATTCATTTCATACGTCAAAATCATGCTGTCGCTTGGATCATTTTTTTTACATATGTCGTTCAGTGGTTCCACACGTACGAGATTTTACCCTCGAACCTGTGTGTTTTAGCAATCACTATGCTCTTATTATGACAATAACCCTACCAGTGTCAAAATGTTGAGAAGTAGTCCCCTTTGATATTTCAACACTTCTAAACTTATGGACCCCGAATATCAGCTTTTAATTAGAGACGAATGGGGGATCTTGTTTCCGTTAATATCATGCTATCAGGGCAAACTTATGTATTTTGGGGACAAGCGAGTTAAAACTAGATTTCGATCAATCAGTGAGCAAGATTGTATCCAAAGGAACTAAGCATATAATACTTAATATAACTATTACTCGCGCCTACTCAAAGAATACAGGCAAGAACAGATGTGAGGCCGTCTGGTCAGGCCTCAAATACAAGAAACCAAAACCCATCTATTATCATTACATAAACAAGGAATATTCGTTTTTTTGTCCGAAGAAAAATTGTCCCAGCTGATGACACGGAAAAGGCTAGCGCTGTACAAATTCAAAAAGGACAACTCTGAAGCTAACAAACGTTGATCTCGTCCATTAAGGGCAAGGATGGCCAAATGTATGAAGGTTTGTAGGTACTTCCCCAATTTGTTCAGCATTATTAAAAAAAGCTGTATTCTGCACCGCAGGTAACGAATATGGATGAATTTCTTTTAGACTTTATCCCTTCAATCCTAGATATTAATGCTGAAGAGTATCTAAACTGTTCCTTTACCATCGATGAAGTTGAGACCTCCATTAGATTAGGCAAACGTGGTAAATCTACTGGAATTGACTCTCTTCCATTAGAATTTTATCTTAGTTTTATTGATATTCTTGCCCGTTTATCACGGATCTCGTCAATTAATATCGAGAAAATTTTACTTTAGGAGAATCTCTCTCTATAGGGTTTACTGTTTTAATACCTAAAAACCCTAACTCTACGTTTATTGATAATTATCGCCCGATCAGTCTTTTATGTGCAGACTTCCGGTGTCTAGCGCTTCGTATGAACAATTATATGGGAGAATTACTTAGTTCCTCTCAAGATGTTCTGGATGCCATGCGTTACTTTATGAAGCTTTAGCTAACGTACGAGATTTTATAGCCTATACTGAGACTGCGGCCCCTACCTTTGTGGCCATTTTAACCAGAGATTTCTTACAAGCTTTTGACAGGGTCGAACACGACTCTCTCTTTAAAGTTCTCCACAAATTTGAATATAATGGCACTTTTCTGTCCATGCTTCAGGGAGTGTATCACAACAGAATAATTTAGCTAAAAATTAATGGAGGTTTGAGCTCAGTTATGTCTTTGCGGAGTGGAATTCTTCAAGGTGACACCATGTAAAATATTCTATATAGTCTCTCAATTGCACCTCTAATATACGCTGCGCAGAACAAACTCAATGGCGTCAAAGTTAACCACATTTCTATTACAGTCGCGAGCTATTTAGATGACGTACACTTCTATGTGAACAGTATTTCCACTATCGATGATACTCAGAGTCTTTTAAACACGTATCAAAGTATTTCAGGAGCAAGATTTAAAAAAATTAAGCTCCTGGGTATTCGTCCTAAATACCAGGAACACTACAGTGTATACTACACTTTTGTTAATTCAGTCAAAATCCTAGGTATTGAATGGTTCAATAACATCGAACAAACCATTACTTTGAATTATGTAATAATAGAATACACAAAATACGTGGCCTGCTGGAGCAATTTATTGCCGTTACATACACACACAACACTTCGTCACGCCTCATATTCAACTGAAAGAACTACAGATCCACTGGCCTTATATTTGGCGAAATTTTATCTCCTTTCTTAATTACTCATAGCAAATCGCTTTGGTATTTTATTCTAAACAGTAAATACGAAACCCTAGACCGACTCTTTCAAGTAGGAATTGTGGGTCACTATATATGTTTTCACAGCAATACATAGATACTCTTCAGCATCGCTTACAATTTTGCACAGATTCAAAATATATGGAAACATTTTACTGTACTTATAGGTAAGATCTGTCTCTCGTCTCTACACTACATTACGGCTATCAATATTCTTATCTATCCAGGTTTTAATTATTTTCCTAAAGCAAATAATAAGAGTGCAATTTGGCTCGCTGCATATACTCTTCTATATGTGTTTACCACACATCGACCGTATCATGTTGATGTGTATTCGTCTTAACTCCAACACAATATGCAGAATTTTTTTGTGCAGTAAAAAACATTTTGCAAATTATTTGTTTGTCTTAGCTTCATAAACTACTATGTACTTTTCTTAATTGTAAATTGTTATCTATATTTTAAACAACTCATTTTGTATCGAATAAATAACAGCGCAATGCAATAACTATAAACTCTTTGCTATAATTTATTTGCCTTGTCTTCATAAAAAAAGGTGAATGGTTAGCGTTGTGTTTTTTTATAATTTCCCGGTCCGGGTCCGATTATCGCCCTCTGCCTTTACACTTTTTATAATCTTTCATTTACAAGGCTGAGCTCCAGTTGGATGCTGGTAAACGAAGGTAATCTCCAGTGTAGAAATTCAATGATGATGTAATCCTGAAAATAAAAGTAGAAAAATGAATCGAGAAAACGAATTCCACACTTAATTCTGTTAATGGTTCTATATTTAATATTATCCGTTAATTTAGTGGATTTTTAAATTATTGTTAATTGACACTATATTCTCACGTTTTCTCCTTGTGTCTCAATGTGTAAATTTTCAGAAATATTATACAAATCAGGAAGCTTCAGTTATATTTGCTACCTAAGGAGAAATAAGCTTAGTACGGATAAGTTCCCATACTCGTTTGAGTGTTATCGAATTTTGCATTTTTAATATTTACAAGTAAGTTACTGCATACCAATATTTAGCATTTTTAAAAGTTATTAAACGGAAAATGAAATCGGATAAATTCTTCTTTCGTAGTAGTATTACGTATCAATCAGTGGTGCCGGAACCAAGGAGCTCAGCTCCTATTAGGCTCCCAAAATTTTCATTGGAGGCTGGGTTCTCTCCCCGAATGATTGATAAATACTTTAAATGATTTGCAGGTAGGACTACTGTTAATAGTTTCAAAACTCAGCGCAAGGCTGTAAAAAATAACCTACTACATATACCGCACAATCTATCTGTATGTTATTTGATTCGCATATAAGTATAGTCATTTGTAGTAAGTTAACTTGTTTATAATCCCTCATTTCAGTTAATTATAAGATTAATTAAGTCTCCTGACTGTTATCTTCTTATCGACGCCTCTGATGTCCGAATATTTTTTCTGGTGTTGTGTTGTTTACTTTTAGTAGAAGTATCCAAAGACTCCCTTTTGTCATTTCGTCAGTCATCGTTTCTCCTCACTCCTGCACAAAAACACATTTTACGATTTGTTCTTCCAACAGGTTGGGCCAACTTCATGCTGCTGTTTTACCTACTCTACCCGACGTAATTAATCTTGGACCCTACGTTACTTGGGCAGCCTATCTCACGGGCATTTACCCCGAAGCATTTACCGGGAAGTATTTCAAGCGAATTAGCATAATCGCCAGGTGGGTAGTATAATCGCCAGGCAGTGAAACTCCCTGTACACTTGCGTGAAATTCCCTAACGTCATTTCTCCAAAATCAGATGGATCTCATACGTGTAGTTCTTATGACAAACATATTACTTGATATTTGTCCTATTCGTAAAGATAAAGTGCAAAAAATAATGGAAGTCGGTTCCTGTTGCTGTTGGAATGAACACTCTTTCAGTCGCTTGATCTGAAATGACTTTGCGGAGTCTGAATAAATATTCTGACACTTCAGGGGATAGGAAGAGCGAAACCCGCCTCTTTCAGTCCGAAAAAACATACTTTCAATCAAATCCTTAGTGAAAGTGAGCCCATTGGTATAACGCTTTTAAGATTTGAAGTTTTCCTCCCAAGCCATCTTATGTCATAGCTGATGACATTGGGGAACGAGAGATGCATATATGATGAAGACATACAGTCAGAGTTTTCAAAGTTTACAACTTCCCTGAACAGAATCTTTGAACTTTACGTTTATCAAGCAACGAATTTATTCACTCATCCACGGAGTAGAACAGAACAATAGACAGTCACACAAAACCTTTGTTACTACGTGATTTATATGTAGTGGGAAGCTAGGGAAATTCTCCGTCTGTATTTTTTTCTCTAGCACTAACTTAATAACTGTTGTCCCAGCCTGGGAAGAATATTTTCGATCCCTCTAGAAAACTTCCCAACGATTATCATACATTTTAGCAACACAAAACATTTATCCATGGCTGTTCTGCATAATTATATTTACATGAAACAATTGCCAGTTCTTTGAATGCCAGTAACAAGTAAACAGAAGCACTGCATATGAAATTCTATATCCCGCGAATAGTGTTGTGAAAAATATCCAAATGCCTTTTTTCTATTTGGAACAGTTGTGGCACACACGTAGGGTTTAGGGAGCAGCATGTGCCCGTGACAGTTCCTTTGTGGAGTGGGGGACATAAATTTACATTCAAAATGGCAAAATCTTACATTTAATTATACCGTATTCTTTTACGAATACCAATTTGACATCTAATCTTTTATCCTTAATTCCACTCATTGTCTTACGTCAGATTATGATAAAATTTTGCAAAGCGACGACAGTCGGGTGGTAATACAATATTCCATCTTTACTGTAATATGTTTAAATATAGTGCGCAATGGTAACTAAGAAAAACATTTGTAGTTCGTACGATACACCACAGACACCTGCAGGAATTTCATACAAATTTAGCATACGTATATATTACCAACGAAAAAAAATACTGTAGGTGTAACCCACTAAAACCACCTACGAGAGCACTGGATAGGCAGGGGAAGGGTTCGCGGTGTGTGGTCTTACAACATTGTAAAAATATTTATAAGAATAGAGGTAAGGTTTTGTTGCACTTTCTATCCTGAGAATATTTCCGAGACAAATGGATTGAAAATCCACAAATTCCGAGTTGCACGTTTATAACAAAATGCCAAATTGGTATTGAATTAATATAATAATCAATAATAAAAATCCGTGAAGCAACAACACTTGAAAAACTTGGGCCTGCCTACGGAATTAGCATATATAAAGGGAGGGAAAGTGGGACCATGGATTCCTACAGCGGGGGTAAGGGGTCGAAGTTGCCAGCACTCGGGGTTTGCAAAACAAATTCAGTTGTTCTAAATACATGTGAAAACACATTATATTTACTTACATACTATAGTATTGAACGTATTAACTGTAGTTATGCAATGCGTGTAAATGATAGCTGTTTTACATTAGGTATTGCGGAGCCACTATGGCTCAATTATATAGAGCGATCACCTCTCGTAAGTGGGGTCCAGAGTTCGATCTCGCGCCAAGTGAGAATTGTAGTAGACAAATACCGTGTGGTTCGATTTCTTGGGGTTCTTCCATTTCCCCCACCCTTTTGATTCCATCATTTCATTATTTTCGTCATCACCGTCTCCCTTACTCTACTCACGATAATCGTGGAACGTAAACCTGCAAGATTCCATTTTAGATTAAGTATTATGTGATTCAAGGTGTGTATTCGCAACTTGGCCAATGTCACGTTTCTCAAAAAGCATTTTCACTGACCATACTTAATAATTCATGAGTCCATTGAGTTTCATGAGACAGAAATGTGCATCACAGAAAACCAAATGAAATTTCACCACCGAATTGCAGAAAGGATAAAATGATAGAAATAAACTTGTCTTTGACGGGCCTCGAAGACAGGACTGCTGCTTGGAAAGCAAGGAGTTTTCCAATGCGCCATTACGAAACTGCATGACACATTTAATTTATATTCGTTATAATGTCATAAAAATAGCGTGTTCGTTTCCCACAAATAATAATACGACCTCTTGCATCCAATTTAGAATTCACTTCGAAACGTGTAATATTTTTGTCATTTACGAACATGAACAATGTCACGAACGTATGACGATTAGAAAAAGGCAGAAAGATCTACATTCAAAATCGAACATAGTATCTTCGGAACTTGCGATAGCCGCTCTAACCACATCACTATTAAACAACTACTTCAGAGCGTCGTTGCTCAATTATTTCCAGCAATTATTTCCAACCTTTAGTTAGACCATCACGTTTACTGTTTGTAAATGTCTTGCAGTGGCGTAGCCAGGGGGCTCGCCGAGCTCAAGCCCCCCTTTAGTGTTGTGATGTTGAAACTGAATTCGACTTACATTAAGTATGTTCTATTTCTGACCACGATGTTAGGACTTATCTTAAGCCGACGTAAGCACACGACAGCTTGTAGGGTCACTCCAGATGTACTGTAATTAGGTATGTGTGTGTATATATTATTTATTCCTCGGTAACAACCAGCTAAATTTAAACCAAGTTTGATGGGCAAATACCCAATCATCTAAGGAATAAAGATCACCAAATGTGATGGCCGAGCTCGGCCGATGACAGGCTCGGTTCAATTTGTCTTGTATGTTGTATTTTATTACTCTGTAACTACTGGCAAAATATCATCGAAATTTCGTGGACAGTTAGCCCATCATCCAAAGAATAAAGATCGCTATACTTGGTGGCCTCGGCCAAGGACTGGCTCGGCTCGGCTCTGATTGTATATGGTAATTTATTTCTTAGGAACTACTGGCCGCATCTGAAGTAAATTTGCAGGACAAGTACCCCGTCTAAGAATAAAGGTCACTTTATTTGATGGCCAAGCTTGGCAACTGAGGCTGTGTTCTACAGCTATCCACGCTGGGAGCTTCCGAGTTCACGTTTCTGACTGTGTTCTCCTTGTTATAACTTATCACAAAGGATTAGTCATGTTTAAAAATCCTTGAAGCTCTACATTTAACGCCTCATAATATTCCAACAAATTACTGTATGGGACATTCCAAGCCAAATCAACAAGTTATCAGACTTGACCATCTCAAATTTTTGTCAAAATTGGTGTACAGCATTATTACAGTGGAAGATGAGAAAATCCCAAATATTACCTCTCCCTTCTGAAAATATCTCCATACAGGGTGTCCAAAAATGTCAAAAATTGCATTTTTTCAGTTACAGTGATTATTAAAAATTGTCATAAAATGGTTAGTATGTGCACTAGAGACGTGAAACAAAAACCATTGGAAATCTTGAAGACTACAAATTGTACTATATTGAAGAGACCTGTAAAATTAAAAAATAGCACTTAAAAATTCAAATTAAGATTTGAATTTTGAATTTGGCATAGAAATGTCCCTCTGAATTTATTCAAAAATTTTCAGATTGTAGTCTCATGTACTAAAACACCAGAAAGTTGCAGTTTGGGCACTCAATGGGATCCGTTTCAAAATTCAACATAAACGAAGCATTGCACGATATTAACCATGTGAATATCTGGCATCAGATCGATAATCATTTGCCTGGAGCTATTTACCTGGAGCACCAAAGGAATTTATATTCGATTTCATTTGTTTCTTTATGTATTCATTTGAATTTACACAATTATACACCTTTCAAGTTATTTAGAGAGGTATTACGTTTCCGAACAGTACTCAATAGAAGTCATTATTCTTGTTAGTCAGTATGGATGTTTCTAAATTTATATTCGCTACATTGATACATGTTATTTTCATTCCTTTGTTTCAGGATTGCTGTCACAGATATGTGGAAGTCGATAATTGAAATAGGAAAAGAATTTATTCCATAATTGTTTGTGCTGAATGTGTGTGAAGTGATTGTGAGCAATGTCACTGTGTTTCATAACACATTTGATATAAATATTGTGAAAGGTAGGAAAATATATCCCTCCCCTTCATAATATGTTCTGTAATAGCAATCCTCAGGTGACGTCAGTGAAGTGCCGGGCTTACCAAGAATTAGTCACTCAATTTCGCGAGACCTACCTTAGCGAGGAAAAACTAGCTAACCTTCGTGCTTCAATATTGACATCACGTTTCGAGACACGGGGGAACAAAAAGCCGACCGAGTATTTGCTTGAGCTGCTCCATACGAACAGCATATTGGACCCGCCCCTACCACAGCAGGTTTTACTCCGAGTGCTTTCTAGGCAGCTTGCATTTTCCATTTACCGCTGAATTGTATCCTCGAAGCCACGGAGGAGTATAGAGGAGTTTTTGGGAATCGTTGGCGAACTCCAGAGTACGTATCATCCTCCGAGTAGTAACAGTAGGAGGGGGATCAACATGTTGGCTGTCGAAGAGGAGGAGAGAAGGCAGTCACCCCCTCCACCGAGAAACAGTAGGCCGAGTAATCCCTCACGAGTAAACAGAAGGCAACATAGAAATAATGGGCCTTATCAGCAGAGGGGTAGAACAGGCACACCGCGTAATGCTGACAATGATGAGAGAGGAGGAAAAAGTTGGCAACAGCGCGGCAGAGGTACGCAGCATCGAGACAGCGGGACGTCTAGGGGAGCTAACGGTGGTCGTAGGGGTCAGAGGCGTGGCCGGAATATAGGTCGGAACTACAACAGCAACAACAACACAGGAAATAGAAGTGACTATGTGCAGGAGATCAATGAACTGCATGCACAAGAGCAAAGGACTGGTCAGCAGTCGAGATCTCAGCCGTCTCGTGGCCACTCGAGATCTAACAGCCCGAACAATGCGAGAAACTGAGGTTTCCTCGCACCTCTTCAGAAAAGCGTTAGGGAAGAGTATTATCTGAATATTCATTCTGAGCTTGCAAATGTAAATTCTGAAGACGTGCGTAATAGAAATTTATTGTGTAACACACATAGCAAAAACTGTGAAACAACTGTTAAGGAAGTTGAAAACAACGTAGAAATTGTTGAGATTGATAATTGTAAGAAGTGTAATGAAATAATTAGTAAAAGACACTTTGCCCATGAAGAAAATACCGACGTTCGTCAACCGGAAATTTGTTTATTGCTAAAAGATGGGAAAAGAATTAGTTTGGGTAGAAAACAATTTGATGAGACGAACGCGATATTTCGTGATCTCCTTGACTCTAATACTGGGAATTTACCTTCAAACAATGTAATTATTTTGCCGGAAGTAGAGATTGTTTTGTTTGGGGAGAAAATAATGGCATTGTTAGATAGTGGAGCGACCATAAGCACTTTGTCGTAGTCTTTGTGGGAACGCGTGAAGGAGCGCAAGCCCCCACTAGCTTTCATTAAGTCCACCAATATTAGAAATAGTTCAGCTTTTGGTAAATCAGTAGCCTCGATTCTGGGACAAGCGATGTTGGAGATAGAGATCGATGGTAGAGATTATTGTACGACAGGAATAATCGTGAAAGGCCTAAACAGAGATCTGATTTTGGGCTCACAATTCTTTTCAGAAAGTAGAGCGATTTTAAATCATGAAGAGAATAGGTTGCAGCTTAACCATCCCCACAGATCAGGTTTCTTTTCGAGATATTCAAATTGAAGAAGATGAATTGATAATAAGAAAATTAACCTGGGAATTCGATGACGAGACGGTAGATTTATATAATCCCGATTTAAGTAGTATGTGCGTGTCGAGTCGAGGACCGCATACTAACGTTCAGCTGGAATTGCTTAAAGCAGGAGAATTTTGCCAGATGGAGTCGACAACACTGCGCACGAGGTTGAATGATGGAAGATTCCCAACCACTGCTGAACTGGCGAATGTAGTATACTCGCCCCAAGAGTGGAAGAAAGTTCGAACCCAGACTACACCAACAGAGATTCGTGAGCATGTCGAAAATTATACGAGTTTACTGAGGATGAGAAAAGACAGTTATATGAAGTGCTCTACAAGCATAGGGAGATATTTGACGAAAAGCCCGGATGCATTAAGAACTACGAACACACCACCGAGGTCACAGATGACAGGCCCCTAAAAGCTAGGATGTATCCATATGCACTGAAGCATAAGACCCAGGTGACCAAAACCATAAATCGGTGGGTCGCATGGAATATAGTGAAGAAATTTCCTACTTCATATACTAACCCGTTGGTAGTAGTGCCAAAGAAGGATGGCAAACTACGCATATGTATTGACCCAAGAAAATTGGGAGAGATCACGCGTAGTCAATACGACCAGCCTATACCAGCACTTTGTACGCTCCAAGACCTATGTGATCATCGATCGACGCAGTGGACAGTTTCAATCAAGTGCCAGTACAGAGATAGCCAAAAGTAATTACTTTTTCTTCATGACGGCATTACATATGTGTTTGTTAAACTTCCTTTCGGAACGAAGCAAAGTCTAGCTTCATGTGTTCGTGCGATCGATTCGATCCTAGGAGATGAATGTAAGGAGTTCAGCGGCCACTACGTCGATGACGTAATAGTTGCCAGCTTTTCGTACGAAGAACACATGCGCCACCTAAATAAGGTGCTAGGAAATTTACGTGGAGGTGGGGTAGCCCTGCGGCTGAAAAAGTGTCAATTCGCTAGACAGAGAATTAGTGTGTTGGGCTATGAACTTTCGCCTGAGGGCATAGAAAAGTCGCCTGAGAAAATGGAAAGAGTAATGTCATTCAGAAGACCATGTAACCTACGTGAATTACGTAGTTTCATTGGCTATTGCCAATTTTTTAGGATATTTAGCACGCAATACTCAGAAATACTCTTTCCGCTTTTCCAACTACTAAAGAAGGGTGTGCAGTTTCAATGCCTTCCGTGCCATGAGGAAACATTCAACCGTATCAGGGAAGTTCTCCAGCAGAAAGTAGTTTTAAAGAAACCACTCCCCGAGAAACAGCTAATATTGGAATGCGATGCAACCGATGTCTGCTGTTCGTCGCATTTATACCAACTGGATGAAGATGGAAACATTCGCGTGATCGGTATGACGTCACGAGTCTTCAACTCTGCTGAACGTCATTACGGGATCACTGAACGTGAGTGCGCAGCGGTGATTGATGGGGTGTACAAATTCAAGCATTATTTGGTCGGTAACTTCTTTAAAATCCGTTCTGACCATCAATCACTTCGTTTTCTGTCGCTGTGCAGACTCACCTCACAGAGGCCAGTAAGATGAGTACAAGCACTCAGCGTACTTTCTTTCGAATTCCAGTAGTTCCCGTCGAAAGAAAATCTGAGAGATTACATGTCGAGATACCCGCCCAACACTGGGAAGAAATTCGATGAAATAGTAATAAACGAGTCCTTACTGACCATACTAACTCAGATCCCCGGAAAACTTAGGGAACTGGTAGCCATCTTACCGGAAATGCAGTCATAGGACCCAGTGTTTGGGGAAATAAAAAAGAAATTACTAGAACAAGACAAGTCAGGGAAAATAGAAAGCAGCAACTACCAGTATTTGATCTCCAATGGACGGTTGTGCAAGCGTGACCGTGATGGCTTACGTATTTGCATACCGGAAATACTTGTGCAGCCATTGTTGGGATATTATCACGACGAACGTGGACATCTGTCCGCCAGCAAACTGATGCCAATGCTATCTGAGTATTTTGTATGGCCAAAGATGCGAAATGCAATCAGGAAGTTTACAGCTTCATGTGGCACATGTCAGAAAGCATCCCCTCACATGTTTATCAGCCGGGAGCACTGAATCCTGTGTTAGTCAGACACAGCTACATGATCTGTCTCGACTGGCTAGGGCCACTTCCGGCCGGGGTAGGTAATGTCAGCTACGTTCTCGTCTGTGTGGATGCTTTCTCGAAGCTGATTGGTCTGTTTCCTTGCAGAAAAGCCACCACAAATTCTGCAATCAGGAAATTGAAGGAATTCCTTAAACTGTGCCCGTCAGTGGAGCTAGTCCTGACGGATAATGGGACACAGTTCTCCAGTGCCAGGTGGAAGAAGGAACTCACGGAGTTAGGCCTAAAACCCATCTATAGTACACCATATTATCCGCAAGGGAATATGGCGGAAGTAGGGGTAAGATCGACAGTGAGAATGTTACGTAAACTGTGGCATGACAAGCAGCGTGAATGGTCAAAACATCTAGACAAAATAGAGAAATGCTTAAACGCTTCTGTACATCTATCGACAGGTCTAAGTCCGTATGAAGTGCATTTCGGACAGTTACCATCAAAAGAAATTGCCAAATTATTCGAAATTCCAGAGTTAGAAGGACACAAGAACCTACAATACTATTCAGAGATAGCGGCCCGGAACTTAAGGAAATCTGCACAAGAGAGAAAAAAACACTTCGATAAACGTCACCAAACTGTGCGTTTCGAAGTTGATGACTTAGTGTTGATGCGCTGATTTCCCAAGTTAGATGCTTTCTCTGGTGTAACCTAGAAGCTTTTATTTTTTTACTCGGGGCCTTATTCTATCTTATACAAGACAGATAAGAATGTATACTCGCTGGGAGACCCGGCCACTCAAGAGTGTATCATCAAGAGAAACGCCTTCCACCTCAGGAAGTATGTGGAACGTGGAAGAACAACATAGCAGGGTGTTGCAGGCCAGCCTGAATAAGAAAAAAGGAAGAAAGCAGTCAGCTGTTTACCTGAAGCAACTTACTGCTTCGGCTCGAGCGAGCACCTCAGAAAAGGTGACTGAGAGCAAGATTATCTTTATATATATATATGCATATATATATATATATATTGTTGTTAGCTAGCACTATATTTAGATTTTCAGTGTTTGTTTATATCTAATGTTTATGTTTTTGTTCATCAATATCATGTCAAACTATTCACACCTTTAAGAATCTCCAACGTTTATATAAATAACATTGCATCTTCTTTGAAGGGGGATAGTATGTATAATGCATACATACACCTATTTTACATATCAACTTTTTGCCCTATTTGCATATGGGATATTTAAATTTCCATGTTATATTTACATTTAATTTTTAAAATAAAGGATTAGGTGTGTAATCATTAATCAGATTTAAGTTTGTTTGTATATATTATTATGTTATTTATCGTGAGGTGAAGCATATAATTATGTATATTCAGTGTTCATTTAGTTATTAATTGTATGTATCATGTATTTTGATGGGAATCCATAGCTTCAGTATCTCGTTCTGGGAGAACGTAGAGGTTAAAAAAAGAATAGTTTCAAAGCAGAGTCTTTGTGTGGACGCAGAAGCTAGGTGTTCTGGAAGAGAACAGTGATGCATCTAATTTGCAGTTTATAGACGTACCTAGACGCATGGAGTATATGTTGGGATATGGATTTATATATTTAGTCTTTTCTGTGTGAGGAAGAAACATTTCCGTTCGGTGCCTGAGTGTCCGAAAAATCTAATGTTACTTGAAGGAGCTGGAACCTAGTATGTACATGTCGAAACGGAGAATACAAAGACGTGTGACTTTTGCAAGCCACGCCTCCTTCTCGCACATGTTAGTATGCAGGCGTCTGTATACCAACGGACGTCTCTTGCTGGCGTAGCGAACCTCTAATTTCAAACTATACTCTAGAAGCTATGATTCGGTGCTATTCCTGTTAACAGCCTTCACCCCCTTTGTGTATAGATGTTCCAGACTTAATTGCTTATATATATGTTAAAAGTTCTCTTGATGTATTCGTTATGATTTTTGTGTACTAATTTAGGTCGTAGCTAGTTTTAGCATTTATTATTGTTAAATAAAAGTCTTATATTGAAAAGGATGGTAGCTCTCATAATACGTGAATGAAATAGGATACGTAAGAGCCATGCCGCCATGTTCCAGCAGACGTTTTCCTGCAGAGGGACAAGACGACGGAAAGGAGAATTTTTCATTTGTAATTTAGTAACTATCAGATGACAGCACTAGGTATTCATGATATATGTATATTTTTACTTATAGAGTTATTTTGTAATGAGATTTAACAAGTCATGTGCTGAAATACTTTATAAACAAGAAAAATCAGTGCTTAGAGAACCTCCCTCACCCCGCTCATACAGGTGCAAACCTTTCAAAGTCACTCATCAGGTGTCTCCCTACGATGGACACAAGAAAGGGTGAGAGAGGACAGTTATTTTGAAAAGTTTAAAATGTTTATATAGTGTTTTCTTCATTCAAATTTAATATCAAATATCAAGTGACAGGCATCATTGGAAAGCTGCATGTTTATACTTTCAAGTGACAGCAGCATCTTCGGGATTAGACATTGCAGTAAATCACAATTGGAGTAAAAAGATGGAAAAGTGTGTTTTTACAAAATAAGTAGGTCACAGGGGGTAGCTAAGCACGCTGCACTGATTCCCCGTACGTCTCCCTGCCCCGTCATAAGAAAACTTGGAATATGTGGCGCGAGCCTACCTTTTTGTCCTGAAATGGAAAAAATATAAAAACAATTGGCAGGGCAGAGACGCGAAGCGACAGGGTAGTTGGTTTTCAAGACGCGAAGCGACAATGTAGTTTTTTTTAATACGCGAAACGACAGGGTTGTTTTCTCTGGACGCGTATAGCGGCTGTATAGTGCATATGGTGGTGGTGCACTTGAACAGTGTTGTGTTGTGACAAACTTAAAGAGTTGGTTAATTGTTAACCATGATTTGTGTTTACGTGTGTTAGATCAAACACAAAACAATATTATCAATATTAAAAGTTTCAGATATTTTTCTCCGAAACACTCATACAAAACCGGCTTTGGCCGCGAGCACTTGCTAACAAAAACATTAAACTCTTTTTCGTCCAGCCAGTAAACTCTTCGCAAGCCAGACAATGGAAGTAATCTTGCTTCCCATTTTGTAAATACTTGTACTTACAGAGATATTCGTATTTATCTTCATATTTAAAGTGTTTTTTATTCTTATTGTTGTAACATGTATCTGAGCCACGGTGATTAAACTGTCTTTACCAACCGCAAGAGTGGACTCATAAACACACTAACATGGTGCAACGAGTGTCTGTGCTATAACACGATGCAAGTGCTGATCAACAGTCAGGCCATTTAATACCGTCACCTCAAAAACTCCAGGCGAGACAGCGACAGAGGCTGCAAGATCCTTGAGACCAGCAGAGACCATCTCATCATGCTGCTGCAGGTCCAGTGAGACGGTGAAGAGTCCACCAGAGGATTTCTACAAACGACAGAGCATGCCAATGGGAAGAGGTGCGCCGACGTGGGATGCAGACTTCCAGGGAAAACCAAGGATGCTGACGACGACGCCAAACGTACCAGAACACTAAGATTACGTGCACGAACAATATCCGGTAAAACAAAAGGCCTTAAAGAAATTAAAAAGTTTAACGTTTTAAAATTGAATTAATTATATTATAAAAATTATTAGTGAGTGATATTTTGTACAGTGTTTTTTTCTCGTGTGCTATTGAAAATTAAATGAATTCTACCAGGATCGTTGTCGGCTTTCTTCGACTTATCCAGGAGAACAAAAGGTATGTGCAAGAAATTTATAAATGTACCCTGTTTTATTTCAGCTGCTGGGAGTATGCAGAGCCTATTAGGCATGAAAGCCAGTAACTTTTGTTGTTGTTGCGTGGGTAATCTATTTGGTGATTTCACCCGGATTTAAAACTACATATGCCTTGAAATTTAGAGTCTCATGAGTAGTAGGACATGGTTACTTCTAGCGCATTTCCCCCCTCCCAATATTTTTTAACCAGCGCAGAAGGAACCAACTAATTATACAAAGTTACACGGTGCAAAGTATTCCCATAACTACAATGTTAAAGTGAGTTCGCATAGGCTTTTATGACATGTAAAATCATAAAAACTTACATCTAAAAACTTACAATCTAAAAACTTACATCTAAATCTACAACTCTTCTAACTTATAATGACCCCATGGTAGGGTATTGATCCCATCCTTTAAAACACATCTCTTATCATCCACACAACTTAAAGCTAACTTATTTACTTCTATACTGTACAAATCATGCTTATAACTTCTTATCAAATTCATCTTCTTATGGTAGTCCTTTTGATTAAATAAACAGTCTTTATAATCGTTAAATGACAGTTCTTTACTTACAACATTTTTCTTAACACCTTTTGCTTTCTTACAACATTTATCTTTTTCGAACCTGATTGAATACATTTTTGATCTTAAACCAACAAATTCTTCTATGATTGTTCCTTTAAGCTCATCTTCCATCTTACCAAGTATTTTCTTATTAACCTGTGGTATCTTATATCTGTTATCTTTAGAGTAATCACTCGTGTCGAAGTAATCAATATAATTTTTCATATCCTCGTACACATCTTCTGTTTGGATATGGTATATATAACTATCAGTATCTGTATAACATACTTCTATTTTGTCTTGATATTTAGGTTTCATCACATTATAATGGAAATCGTACATTAAATATTTTGACAAATCTAGAATTGACATACCCACATAAATCGGTTTATTAAATTGCACTTTAATCTTGTTCATGTGAACTGCTATTAAATTTTCCGTAAAAACTGTAGTACTCTTATAATTTGGTTTTGCTACAAGCTTCTCGTATTTTTTCTCATCACTTACAAGTTTAATATTAACTCTCTTTCTAATATTCTCCATAGTCTTCCCAAATACTGAATTATTCATTAGCTTATAAAAGTCTTTTTCAAAATCATTTGTTGCTTGCGTTCTCATTTGTGTGTTTAAATCAATATATTTCTTTAACCAATCTGATTGTTTGAACTCTATTACTCGATGTATCTTGTTAAGTTTTAATCCAAGTGAAAGACATTGTTTTAGGTTTCGATACTGAATTACATATTTTTCTTTGTCATATAGGGTTGTTAATAGCTTTGATTGTTTTGAACCAGGCGGACATATATTTTGAGGAGCTAATGGATAGTCTTTGTGATAGTCATGTAATTCTTTAGGATATTCAAGATCAACTTCTAATATATAACCAGTATCAGAATCATCAGTTATACTTGTAAAATTTATTTCTCTTATCTCATCTTCACTTAACCATCTAAATCCCTTATACGGTAGATATTGACTCATTGCCCACCCATATAAGTTATTGGCATCAAGATTCATTAAGTAAGAATCTTCTTTATTCTTATCATAATCTTCCATACACTTATTGTTTGCTTTTACATACCTTTTTGAGCATTGACTAATTCCACTTCTTATACCTTTCTCTACCATTAATACCATATCATAATCCCACAACAATTCTAATTTTATATTTGTCATCTTTAACATTGCATCCCAAGCTAAACCTGGTGCTGTCATATACCAAGCAGGATCAAGATCATAAGCTTTAAGACATGTTTTTCTAAAGTTCTCAAACACGTCTGCTAACAATAATACATCTGTTTTCAAATATAAATCATGGTATTGGCCGAGATTCTTAATGTCAAATGTTTCCCATACTTTCTTTGCATGTTCATAATCTTCATCACTTATATGTGTGTTCATAAGCTCGTTGAAGAATGCATCCTTTAGTGGTAATTTTCTTTCTCTAAACCTATCCCAATTGTTAACATAATCATATGGGTAAACACCTTTCCTTATTACAAGTTGCAACTGTTCTTGATTAGGATAAAAGTGTTGGGTATGTATCATTTGCTCAGGTTTCAAGTTCGATGAGAATTTGTCTAAACTAGAAGCCATAAATCTAAATGAATCTACAAATTTCAATTTAATAGTTCCAACCTTTTTACTGAATGATATGTATCTTTCTTCATTATTGGGTATTAGATCTATTTTTTCTTTATTACATCCAAGCTCTATTATAAACAAGTGTGAGTCATATCCTTTCACGTTATGTATGATCGCTGGTACAAACTTTGGTACTTTAACTTTTAAATTGCAGTTATTACATAGTGGTGCTATAAATTTTCCTGTTATATGATCGTGATGCTTAACTTTATGATTTTCTTTAGTATACTCCTGCTTACAGTAATAACAACATTTAGATTCATTGAACTCTTTTCTCTGACTTTTTGTTAATGCTAATTCGTTATTTTGTTTGTATATGTTCGATATGTGTTTAGCTTCTTTTGTTAACAGTCTTAAAAATTTATTAGCAGCGTTCTTACCTCTATACAAAACAGGATTGGATTTACTTCCATCACTCTTTACTACATAATAACAAAATCCAGATGGTTTATGTTGTTGATATTTTTTCGTATATGGCTCGTTATCCGGATAACATTCTTCACAACCCATAACTTTTTGTAACAAACATTCAAAATCAGCATAAATCACAAATGGCATTTTCATTGTGTATTGGTAGTTTTTAAATTCAACACATTTACCTTCTTCAGGCATTATTATTTTTACTGGTTCATTTAACGAACAATCTTGCTCATGTTTATTTAAAGCGTCTTGTGAGTAAAAGTATAACAAACATCTATCACATAAATATTTTCGAGCTCTCTTTTTAGTTAATTGTGTACATACTAGTCTGCTTAAATCCTTAATCCAACAATAGTGTGTTTTAACTTGGTCTTCCTTTTGTTCTTTTATATATAATAAATTGACATGATTTTCTTGCTTGTTTTGTGTGTGATGTAGTATATAGATTGAATAGTCTTTATCATATGCATAAACATTTATAGAAATATTAAGTAATTTTTCAGCTCTTGGAATATCGCATAGTTTTACAGGAAAATGAATATTGTTTAATTTTTCTTCTAAGTATTTAACAGCTTGCTTGTACTTGGAAGGTCGTTCTGGATCTTTATTAACTGGGTATAGTGCAGAACAAATTGAATGTAAGAAACATTTTTCATCTTCATTCTTTACATTAATTACTGCCCTTTCTTAAAGTTATGTATGTATCATAATTAACCTGCACGAGTACACAGTATATGGACGTATATAGTCAACTTAACCGAATTATTTTACATTTAGAACTTAACAAAAAGGAAATTTATAAACGGACATACATAATATAAAAATGTAAATTAAATGACAAACCAAAGAACATAAAATAAATTAGACATGCAAAACATTAAAAGAAAAATCCTCAACCTGTCATAGATAAAAAGTTAACCGAAATATACAAAATGATGTACAAAGAATCAATGCGTTACATAATATACGAAATTCCAGGCAACACTGTGCTGTACAATGTGATATAATTGAACCTTCATATAGCAGTACTTGATGGTAGATGTGGCTAGCGTGGAACGGATTAATTATTTAAGATAAAAAACTTCTTCCATAATAGGAGCAGAGGGGAATGATTTAAAAATACAAGCTGCGTTTCCACGCTGAATTGCTAAACTGAGTCTCTGTATTAAAAATTGTTTGCTCCGCGGATCTCCTGTTTTCGCAACCAATTGTGAACCTATTTGTTTCACTAGATTCTTTGCCTCTTTGCTGAAAACACCCATTGTTTCAACAGCAAAGGGAATGAAAAAATGGTCTTCTTTTAAGCATTTATATTTTAAATGTTTTCGTCTGCACGCTGTTTCTGCCGCACTCCCAGCTTCCTTAGATGTTGATACGATATGAGAAGCTCCAAAAGTATCAACACAAGTGACATCCCATACTAGACATTGCCCATTTTCCCAGGGAATTAACGTGATGCCATCTGGTCTTTTCCCATCATCCCTTGATAAACCTGATGGTTCTAAAATTGAAGGCACGTCTATGCTGGCCAAAGCACGCTTTAGGATATCATTTAATTCAGCGTGACGGGACACTCTGCCTGCGCTTTTGGGACAGCTCAATGGATGCAAACACTTTTCATTGACTTGCTCCAGAGAAATGCATGTAAATTTTTTACACATGTTCATGCCAAGGCGTAGAGCAACACAAAGACGAAAAGAATTGTTATCCATGAAAGTTCCAATATTTCTCGATGGAATTGATTGCAACCATGCGCCAGATTCTTTTTCTTGTAAGGCCTTAAAGCGAGCTATATCAAATACATTATCCAAAAGTAACTCTTGTTCAATAATTGATTTTAAGATTATTTTGTCCCAGCTTTTCTGTACTTCTAATGTGGATGGCATATCTTCTCCAAATAAAAATTTCCATACGTCAATTGCCTCTATCAAGTGATGAATGACCACATCATCAACGGGAATGTTAAGAATGTTGGAGACGAGTGGTCTCACCCCATAACACGAGGAAACAAAAGGTGGAAGGCGGAGGTCGGAGACTCTGCGGATATTCAAACCTCCGAATCGAATTGGAAGACTAGCTTGTGTCCATTGTATTTGATTCATATATATATTTACTATAGACTCTAATGCTTTTTTCAGGCAGGCATCCATTTGGAGAAGTAGAGAGGGCATATACCATGTTGGAGTACTTCGAAGAAAATATTGTAACTTTGGTATACCCATGCAATTTTTTAGAAGGAAATATACCAAGTGAGATGGTAAAATTTGTAACCGTTCAATAATAGTTTTGAGCCGATTTAGGTGCTCATTAAAAGCTATTTCGTAACCTGTTTCATGCAGTGGAGCACCTAGAAGACATAACTGGTTCGCATTAACTGTTCGAAGTCCAGGAAGAAGCTGTTGAAATTGTGATACAATAGTGGTGTCTACTTGTCCAGATGTGAAAAATAGTTCACATTTAGAAGGATTAACTTCTAAACCAATGCGTTTAGACTCTGCTAATAAAATATTCACATCCTGAAAAACGGATTGTGGAGAACCACCGAAAGTACCATCATCCAGATAAAATAATTTTAGTTCAGATGATAATTTGCGAACTATAGGATGGATTGATAAGCTGAAAAGCATTGGGCCAGCGGGATCTCCTTGTTGGCAACCGACCTGGGACAGTATTGTTTTCTCTTCAAAAAACAGCATTGATGGACAAGCATAGCTTTGCCAGAAAAAGGGGTAGGTGGCAGGGAGCTGTTGCTTTATTTCACTTAACATGATATCCCGTTCCACCGTATTAAAGGCATTTTTATAATCTATTTTGAGAATGACGTACTGTGAATTTTCATGGTTCTTGATAAAAGTTCGAGTTGAATGAATAATTGCTTCACATCCTCTTTTCGTTGCGAACCCTAATTGGTTGGGCTGAAAATAGGAAGAGCATTGCTGGTATACACTGGAGCATACGAGCTTAGAAGCCAATCTTCTTAAGGTGCAACCTACAGCTATTGGACGAATTCCGCCTTCTTTCTTACGGAGTGCACAAAGTGTGGCTCCAAAGAAATATTTTCGTATATCTTGAGGCACTCTTCCACACAAAATGAGATTAATTAACCTCGTTAGGTTATCCAATAATATTTCAGCTGCTTCCCCTGCCGATTTGGATAACAGATCCTTTAGATGTTGTGGAGGTAAGCCATCAATGCCTGGAGCTGAACCACTGGGAAAACTATAGATAGCTCTCGAAACCATCTTGTTTTGAATTTGTTTAGGTAATTCTATGTATGTTGATCCTCTATATGGTGTATATTTGACGATTGCTAGTTGTAAAAAGTTAATGTTTCTAAGAGCCCAGCCAGAACCTCTAGCTTGGAACTCATCCATTCTTGTTCTTAATCTTTGTTTCATCTTAGTTATTTCTTCTTTTAAATTACTAGATTGATATATTTCTTGGTTTTCAGTGTTAAAATAGAAGTTTTGAGTTTCTTTACCTTTCTTATATGTACAACTTATATAAAGATGAGCTTTCAATGAACTATGTTTACTTAAGCTAATTTGTAATCTGTTTAATATGGCTTTAGATGTTGCAGTAATATATTGTTCAAGTGGATCTTGTGGTTTGTAATCTGTTGTAAATCTCCATGTTTCTAATCTTGATTTTAATGCAATGTTCTGACGTTTTACATCGATTGGTATTGATTCAACTTTGATTCTTGGTTCTTCAATTACTTCTTGTTTAAATGGGAATATATCTCTAATCTGTCTTCTGCTTTGTTCATCATCATATTGTTTAAGAAGGTTTATTAGTTCTGCTTTTCTTAATCGGGAATATCTTCTGATCCCCCTCTCTTTACATTGTCGTCTTAACTCTACTACAGTAAATCTATTATAATTACTCATCTTATTTATTATATAGAAAATCTTACTATACTCAATTTTTATCTTCGCCGGATTATTTCAGTTCATTTTTGTACTATTTTTACTTCCATATATCCTAATACAACGCTTAACATTGTACACTCCTACCATTGTCTACATAGTACGCGTTGTATTAGAACACGACTTTGATGAGAATAACCCATCAAAGTCACATATACACATATTAAAATTAAATCATTTTTGTAAACTTACTCATCATCATCATCATAATCATCACTACCATATTTATATTCATCATCACTACTCAAATCAGATGTTTGAAGAAGACAAAGTTACATACAAACAAATACGACTCCTGGAAAACGGGACCCACGTTAATCCGCAACAACATACAATCTTCATCAACGAGTCTGGTCTGTATTCCTTAGTGATATCATCAAAGAAGCCCAAAGCTAAAGAGTTTAAGAGATGGATAACAACCGAAGTTTGTATGTTTGAAAGGGGTCCAGTGCTGGTGGACCCCAGATCCTTGAATTCTTTTTGATATTTTTCTTTGACGTTGTTTTGAATGGCATCAGCTGTCTTCCCATACTCTAAAATTTTAGCAACGTCCTTACCTTTGAACCATATTGCTCCGCTAACATCGGTCACAGTTAGAAGCTCTTGGTCTTGAAATTTAAAAAATTAAATCATTTGTGTAAACTTACTCATCATCATCATCATAATCATCACTACCATATTTATATTCATCATCACTACTCAAATCAGATGTTTTTTCTTGCATTATTAATAATTCTTTTTCCTTTAACAGTATTTGCTTCTCTAGTAGTGCTGCTAAAAGTTTAAGATCATGATGAATAGTTTAAGTCTATCATGTAATAAATCAAAATCTTTCTTCATATTTATTATATAGAAAACCAACAAAAATGAGATAAATTTTAAAAATCTAAGAATAAAAACGAACATGACTAGTGCTAAGGAAGTATTATCTTACAAACCTATATTTGATTGTGTATGTAAACATTTAGATATTGGTGGTTATAATGATGAAGACAAAATACATTTTAGCGTGTCCATAGGTATGTTAGATCATTTGTTCAAAAAAGCTACTAAGGAAAAGAACTCATTTCTCATACAAAACATTCTCTATGCAAACGTTATGAATTTGTCTGATGAGATATTAGATTCACTGACTGATGAACAATGGTTATCTATAAGTTATGATGATTATGAGGGGGAATATAACTATGATCACATTACAGAAGATTTCATACGCAAATATCAGGAGAAAGTTAATTTGAGTGAAATATGTTTATGGAAAAAGTTATCGGAAGAGTTTATAAGAGAATTTGCAGATAGAGTTGATTGGGAGATTATTTCAGGAAGCCAAGACTTATCAGAAGACTTTATAAGAGAATTTGCAGATAAAGTTATTGGGAAGAAGTATCGTATAATCAAAACCTATCTGAAGAATTTATTAATGAGTTTATAGATAAAGTTGATTTTGATGCTATATCTTATGGAAACAAACTCTCTGAAGCCTTTATACGAGAACATGCAGATAAAGTTTCTTGGGGGTGCTTATCTGGAACTCAACAATTATCAGAAAACCTTATAAGAGATTACGCTGACAAAGTAGATTGGGAAGCAATTTCATTGTTTCAAAATTTAACAGAAGGATTTATTGCAGCGTTCAAAGACAGAGTTCATTGGCATAACATCTCAATTTATCAACACCTCTCTGTAGAGTTTATATATTTATTTAGACATTACGTAGATTGGAGAGTTATAATAAGAAAATATCATAATAATCCCGATTTAGGTAGTATACTGAATTTAGCATTCGATGTTATAACAGATGGTTTGTTTAATGTTTAACTAATTAACCTTTATGATTATTATATCATAAAAGTTGTAACCTTTACAAATATCTAAACACACAACTTATTGTTAATTGTCTCTTATACTTAAAAACAAATCAATAATAAACTCATCATCTTCTCCATCAACATTTTTTAGGTCTACATGGCAACCATGCGAAATTATACAATCATACTTTTCTTTTACTTTATTTAGAAGGTTGATTGAGTTTGGGTCTTTGGTTTTAGATAATACAGTCATATGGGGGTATTTTTCTTGAGGGCATTGTAATCTTGTCTTTATACTACACTCTTGAATTCTTCCAATCCAATACCTGTAACTCTCATAGATCTTTACTTGCTCTCTTTTGTCTGTATCATAGTTTTCTAATATCTTTTGTATTTGAGTAGGAGATAGATTCTTTTTAATGATAATAATTTTATGTACTTTTTGTGGATCTTCTGTATGTTCTGCTGCGATTGTTTTAAGATGATTTATTTCCTTTTCTTGTTTCTCATTGTTTATACGTAATTCATTCATTTGTTGTTCTATTTCTTGTAGTCTTGTTTGTAATTCTTCTTGATCTTCTTGAATTTGTTTAAAATTAGAAATGAAATAGTCTCCGATAATATCATAGCATTTGTCATAGAAGTCTTGTGATAGCCATAAAGCAATAGCGAGAAATATCTTTTTATACATATATGTTCCTGAGATTAGATTGTTTATTTCATTACCAGCTAGTTTTACTGTGTAAGATGAGTTTCTGAAGTTCCTAGAATCCCAGGAACTTCGAAGTTTGTTGTAGTAATCTAATAACTCTTTTGATTGTTTATTTTTTAACCAGTTATCAAACCTCTTACCACCACTCTGACACAACTTAGTAGCATTGAAATATCCTGTACTCTTATCTATAATCAACTTGAAATCACCAAAAATACCATACCAATAATTTTCTTTAATTTCTTCGTAACATATATCGTTTAAACTAAGAGAATTATCCATAGTACTCATATTTATTATATAAAAATGTTGATTTAATCATTTTCGGAGTTTTTACCACACAAATGAGCGATTGGTAGAATCGCCCCCCATCGCCTGTTCTATGTAATCTTAAACTAGCCTTTTATGGAATAATAACCATAAAAGACAACATTTATATTTACACTACAACATTACTCTTATCTACCCTACTATTATGTGAATCATCAAAACCTAGCCATTTAACATATACTTTATCACCTTTCTTTCTTAACACCTTTTCCACCAAGTATTCATCTTTATGTTTCGTCTTTAATAGTTCTGATTCGCAAAATCTAACTTGTACATCCTCTTCTTCTAAATCTTTAATTCTATATGTAGGCGGATTGGATGGAATAACTTCACTAATAACAAATACTTCTGTTGACCAATTAGGTGTATATCCTTTTTCAAATAACCCTTTCGATTTACTTATACGAACATGATCACCTAATTTGTATTTGGGTTTAACACGCTTATATTCTTTCTTTTACACTTTCTCCAATATTATTCGCTCATTCTTCTTATTAACTTCTATAGGCTTTAAACCAATTGTTCTATGCACTTTATTATTATACTCACTAACCAATGTTGGTGATATCTGTATCCATTTATAATTTCCTTGTGTTGTGAATCTTTTCCACATATTTTGTTTAAGTGTTCTATTGAATCTTTCAACAACAGAAGCTTTCTTATAGCTATAGGTTTAGTAATGATTAATCTTATTTTCATCCATTAACTTCTTAAACTCTTTATTGTAAAACTCTTTACCTTGATCACTTTTTAAGTTACTAGGTTTTCTCGTTCTTAATATGGATTCGAATGCTTCTGTAACATTTTTACCACTCTTATCTTTAACAGGAACAGCAAACGCATATTTAGAAAACACATCTATAATCGTTAGCAGATACTTATAGCCTCTATTTAATTTGGAAACACCTTTTAATACTCCACTATCCATTTCAACAAGATCAGCTTGCCAAAGATCATCGATACCTTTTATAACTACACTTAATCTTTCAAAGTTTTTTCTAGATGGTTTGTGAATTTCTTCTATAATGTTTTCTCTTATACCTTTACCTTCTTCTAGTCAATCAGGCTTTTTAACGAATTGAGTTTTAGTAACAGCACATACAGAACAAATACCTTTCTTTAGATATCTTCCATTCTTTCTTTGTTCTATCCTAATGGTATCTTTCTCCGTATCTGTCAATTTCTTACACTTAACACAATACATCATCATTATTTATTGTATAGAAAATCAACAAAAAAATTAAAGATTATCATTACCTAATACTAGAGCACAAGTGAATATAGGCCAGACTCGTTGATGAAGATTGTTTTAACATCTACACAACGGCCGTCGATTTTCCCGACGTCTGTAAAGGACTTCAACTCGTGCCTGTCTTCAATATCAACGTGATTCGTTTTCATCTTCTATTTCTGTATACATAATAAGCAATAATAATTTACATTCTTTCAATTCAGAATCTTTGGTTGGTCTAATTGTTAACTGATCATGTATATTAAATTGTAACGGAAAACTTTCAACTAAAGCGTCATTTAAAACTAGATCTATAAGATGTTTATTAAGACTTGATTCTATATCCATTAACCTACCTCTATAAAGAGATTTGTAGGCAGCAGCTAAATTATATACAAAAAGGCTGGTTTCCCAAGATTATCTTCTGCCAATCGACATGGTAATTCAACAATTTCTTTTCTTGTAAGTAAATTAAACTCTTCTTTCGCTGATTCAAGCTGTTCTAATGCTACAACATCTTGTTTATCGATAGCATTAGATACATTAACCAATCTTTTATTCTTAAAATCAACCCAGGATGTAAAAACGTTTCTAGATTTGTCCATTATACTTTTAACATTACCAAAAATATCCACATTTATTATATAGCAAACGTCCTTAGGAAACCTCTCTTTCTATATACACTAAAACAAACAATAATTGACCTTCTTCCATAGCTGAATTTTTATTTGGTTTAATCGTTATCATATAATTCTTCTTAAAACCAAAAGGTATATTTTCAATCAAAGTATTACCTAAATATATGTCTAAAAAGTATTAATCCAAACTTAATTCCATGTGCATTATTTTCCCATTATAAAGAAATGTGTAACCATTAGAAAGATTGAATATTTTAAAGATTGGCTCCTTAACATTCTTATTTCTCAATCGACATAAAAAGGGTATAGTTTCTTTCTGCATAATCAATTTAGTAGTATTCATCCTAAGCTTTTGAAAATCTTCTTTCTTGACGTATGTGTCTTGTAACGTTTCTAATACATCTTCAAATCGTTCTCTAATTGGGTTTCTATTGACCTAAGTTGACTTACGCTAACAACATCATTTAAATTCTCCAACAATTTTAATTTTTCTTCACTAATATCAACATTATCTTTTCTATCTTTAACATTACCAAATATATCCATACTCATTTATTATACAGAAAATGTCCATCCTATTTTTTCAAGACATTTCTTTAACATCTCCATTTGTTTAGGTGAGTGCTTAAAATCAATATCAACATAAACATCATGCTTTTTCAACAGATAGTACAGTACACATTTTAAGTTAATAAACAATACTCTTTTCGGATACAGTTTTATAAAGATCTCATGTAACTTTTCAAACTCGTTTATAAGTGTTTCTTCCATATGTTGTAATTTTAATGGTTTTTGATCGGTAATGTGATAGTGTATTAAATAGACATCATCATAATATTTTGTGTATTTGTTTTTCTTTAGTACTTCTAGATCATCTTTTGTTGATATTAAATTTTTTGATATATCTCGAAATTCATCATTTAACACCTTGAACACATCTTCGGAAATAATTCTATCCTGTAAAGCTTGTAAACGAGATAACTGTAACTTAAATCTTTTTGTAGTATCATACCATGGTTTTCTTACACAGCCAGCTTTCATTTCTTCCTTAGTACTGTAAACCCAACCATTCTACAGAACAATCATCACAAATGTACCTACTCATACCTTTTGTTAATGACTTACTAGCACAATTACTGCATTCTAATGATCTAGAACTATAATTTGACAACAACTTCTCTAAGGTAATTATTGGTCGTAACTTTTTCAACTCTTCTTCCGTATACAAAAATTTAGGTATTAACATTTTCCATAAACCAGTAACATTATATACGTTGTTTTTAAGTCTATCTTACTAACTTGTTCAAAATACTGATAAAAATTATAACTAACTAGTGGATCTAGTTCATCCTCATGCTTCTCAAAATAATCTAAAAATCTATTGTGTATAGCTTCCATATTTATCTTAAAACAAAACTTTTATGGATATAAACCATAAAAGTACTTAAACTTAATAATATTTAATCATTTTTAATCATATACATAACATCACTAAAAGAATACCCTTGATTTAGAAGATTTAAAACCTTAACGAAAAGATGACCACATATAACTGAATTAAAGTCTTGTATTCGTTCATCATTGTAAAATAAGTTTTTGATACCAAGATATTGTATTAGCTGCTTAGGAGGAACACCACCATAAGAATCAAATACGTACTTTATGTTGTTATCTTTCCAATAGCATATCCAATGAGTACCAATGTTTTCTGATTTATCGAGGTTAACTATACAACACTCATGTACATAGGGTTTTTGTGGAAGTTAATCACTCATAAATACACCTCTAAATCGTTTTATCTTTAATTTTTAACCAACCTCTCTATATCGAAGTTGGTCAATGGTATTAGTTTTTTGACTTCTTTGGTTTACCCGCCCCCTGCTTTTCTTCCATAGCCATATTGTGTCTTTTTTGTTCTTCAAGTTGTTGTTTATTCTTCTTAGCATCAAGTACAGTTTTAGTAATCGCTGCTGCACCGCCTGCTAATGAACCAACTGCTCCTAAAGCTGCTAAAATGGCTGGAATTGTAAAAATAAAACCACCCATATGCTGTTTCTTAATCTTTTTCATTTGTGCAGTAGTTAAAGTTAAATCCATTCCTTGACCTTCTTTAATTTTCTTAGATTTATCACTAAGTTGTTTCTTTGTTAATACATGATCGATATTTAAATCCTTTAGTTCGTTGTAAGGAACGCTAAACATACAACCTTTAATAGAACACATCTTCCTATTTATTTAAGAGAAAATCTTAGTTTGTAAAAATACAGTTGTTGTAGCTCCACCAAAATCAATTAAGGAATCATTCTCATCTGTTATCCTTATCTCAAAATTGTCAACCTTGTCTTTAGATATAGGGAAAAATAATGGATAAGTAGGCTCATAAATAATACTATGTTTAAACTCGGCATCTGTTTTAAATGATGCTATAATTCCTGTTTCTCTATGTGTGTATTCTGTATCTTTAACAAACATACCATCTGCTATATTACAGTGAACATTTATAGTATCAAACGGGTGAAACTTTGGCAACTTACTTCCAATGTGTGTTTTGTTTTTATCTAAAACTTCAAGAACATTAAACCCGAGGACAGTACCTATACCCCCAATTGTAAGATCATTACGATCAGTTTCTATTTTAACTCTATTTCTTAAATGATCTTCTGATAATGTTATATTGATGGATTGAGATTTTAAATAGTCATTAAGTGATTTTAAATTATATTGCTCTTCTGGTATAAAAACTTGTCTATCACCATATGAGAAACTGTTTTTTTCTGTTGTTACGTTTGGGGTTAGATATGTACTGTAAAACCCAACTAGTCCTATACTTAAATACTTGCTACTGTTGTCTAATTCGTAATGGAGTTTCTTCTTTAAAACAGAAGTATCACTCGTTAACTTAAATACCTTAGCCATTTATTATATAATAAATGAATGAGTTTGATTTACCTAGAGATGTTCCAAGAGAGAAAGTAATTAAGTTAATTGAAGATGTCATTCAAAAGTTAGAATACAGTTTAAAGAAGAAAAAGAGAAAACTACGAATTGTTAAATATGCATACTACACTTTGATTACGTTATCGGTTATACTTTCTGCAACAACTGGATTTATTAATATTTTTACACCTGTAACAATTTACTCAATATTAACAACGTCTCTTGCAACTGGAAGTGCTATAATAACAGGTTTGTCTTCTAAGTTAAACATAAGCAAAAGAAAAGATGAATATAAAACCATTGCCACTTGTATTAACTCATTTTAAGAACAGTTAGAGATGATAATAACATTAAATGGTGAAATGGATAATGAATATATAAAAGATACGTTGCTTAAGATCAGAGAACAACTTAAAGATATAAGATCATAAAAGAGACGATTTTCTCTACAATAAATGAGTAAGAAAACTATTAATTGGGATGTAAAAGAGATGATAAAAGAAACAACAGCTAAAAAAGGAAATAGAGAACTTATACCTGATGATATTCGATGTCTTATAGTGGGTCCATCTGGGTGTGGTAGGACGTTTTTGCTATTTAATTTTTTATTACAGCCAGGTTGGTTAAACAATAATTACTTCTATATATATTCTAAAAGCATGAATCAGCCAAAGTATGAGCAGTTAAAAGATCGATTTGAAAAAGCAGAACTAAAGTTTAAGAACCAAATAGCAACGTTCTTAAGCAGTAATGATTCTATTGTACCTATTGACGAATGTGAAAAATACTCTGTCGTTGTGTTTGATGATTACATTTTAGAGAATCAAGATACTGTTAGAAATTACTTTACAAGAGGTAGGCATAAATATTTAGACTGTTTCTATCTTGCACAAACATATTCGAAAGTACCTAAACAGCTTATAAGAGATAACGTTAACTTCCTATGCATATTCAGACAAGATGATACTAATCTTAAACATGTGTATAGTGAGTTTGTTGGAGGAGATATGTCTTATGATAAATTTAAAGAGATATGTTCAAAATGTTGGCAAGAAAATTATGGTTTTATAGTAATTGATATGACAAGGAAGGTAAACAATGGTGAGTATAGGAACAAGATAAAACACTTCTTAAACGTTTGACTTTTTTACGTTTGTTCGTTTTAACGTTTGACGTTTATTGACGTTTATTGACGTTTGTTCGTTTTCTATATAATAAATGGATGAGAAAGATATTAATAAAAATATCAAGTTAAAGGAGTACTTGATAAAGGGCTTCAAATCTTCGAAGAAAGAAAGAGCAGGTATATATGATAAATTTAAGACACAAGAACAACCTGTAATTGATGCTATTCAAAACTTGGGAAGTGAGATCAAAGAAGTAGCAGAACAAAATAAAAATCTAATAACTGAACTTGTTCCAGTTGTACATAAGACGGCTTCAATAGATCCTAGTCTACTAGAAACACCTAAAAAGATAACTTATGATAGTTCTCCAAGTAGTAGTGATACACCTATAACAGAAGAAATAAAACAAATGAGAAAACAAATTAAAGACAAAGTGGAAGGAGTAGAGCCTTTAACAACAGCCCAATCATTTTGTAAGATTGCAACGAAATATTATAGTAAAAGAAATGATACTGTATTTGGAATAAGAACTGTAGAAGAAGATGGAAAAATAATAAATAAGGTAGGAAATTCTGAAGTTAAAGTGAATGGTGATGATTTGATAATTAATGGTAAAACTTATAAAGGAACAGAAGGTCTATGGGAATTGTTAACGATGAATACTAATAAAACCATTGAAGATTATGATGATGACGATTTTGAACAGTACAAGGAAATAATAATAGAATCAGATGCTGCCTTCCAAAAATATAATCGAGATAAAAAAAGTAGCATCTAGTAGAGGTTCTAAGTACATTAATATTATTAAGCCTATTTGGGATAATTATATTAAGCCATCTTTACCTCCAACTCCTAAAAAGAACACGACACCTAAAAGGACTGGTGAAGGAATTAAACAATATACAGAGATACCTAAAGAATATATATGGATGGATGATGTGAGAAAATTAATTGATCGGTTAATAGTTATAGATGGAGAAGAAAAGGCTGGTAATAATAACTTTTATAATGAAAAAGTAGGTATAGTAAGTATGATTAATAATAAGCTTTCACAATTTATTCCTAATGATCCAAAAGGTGTAGGTTATTTGATTAAGATCTTAAATACATTACCACCACGATTCTGGAATGATGAGAAGCTTGGAAAAGGATTAGTAAATGATTTGATTAATAAACTTCCAGTTGAATTACATATTCCAGGTTTTAGATTTTGCGGGCCTGGGACTAAGCTTCAAGAAAGATTAGAAAGAGGTGATGAAGGTATTAACCCATTAGATGAGGCTTGTAAAGAACACGATATATACTACAGAGACAAGAAAGATACAGAGTCGAGACATATTGCAGATAAGGATCTAGAAACTAAAGCATGGAAAAGAGCATTTAGTAGTGATGCGTCAATTGGTGAACGATTAGCTGCTTTTGGGGTTGGTACTGCTATGAATGCTAAGGTTAAGTTAGGATGGGGATTATAAGTTTTTAAATGTTATTATGTATGATTCTTTTATGGGTATATCCCATAAAAGCGTTCTTTCAAGATTTTCTTTATAATAAATGGATAGTGTTGAGAGTTATGAGTTACAGAGTTTTAAAGCTAACACAAGAACATTTAATAATTTGAATGAAGCTAACAAAGATATTGAGTTTGATTTCGATGTGGGGGATGGCTTCACACATCCACACAAAGCAGATTGTCATATGACCTTTGAAGTTGTTGGTGTATCAGTTGGAGGAACATTTGGTGCAAATGATACTATAAAACTTGTAGATAACTTCTTACCATTCTTCTTTTCTCAAATTGAGGTTAGAAAGCATGGAGTTGTTATAGATAAGATTGAACTACCTGGAATAACATCTACAGCTATTGGAACATTAAAGATTTCCAAACCAGAAGTTGAATGTTTAAAACAAGCAGGATTTGAAACAGATGATAAACTTGGTCTAAGAAAGGACTTTAGTGTTTTGTTCCCATTAAGATTAATTCCAGGCTTTTTAAGTGATTATAAAGAGGTTATGTGGAAAGGCGGATTGAGAATAACATTTACAAAAGCTAACAACAATAACGATGTCTTGTACAAATGGACTGGATCAGGGGCAGGTGCAGCAGCTCCTCATGATGGAAAAATAACAATAAAAAGTATGGAGATAAGAATGCCTATTGTTGAATACGAATCTAATTATAAAAACAAGTTAAAGTTGAATATTCTTAAGGAACCTAATATCATGTTTTCATTCCATACTTATCAATGTGTTCAGAATACTGTTGTAGGTTCTTTCTTGGAGTTTGATGTTACTACTCAATTTAATTCTAGACAATTTGATAGGCCTGATTTTGTAGTTGTAATGTTCCAAACTGATAGAAGTGGCAAACAAACAGCAGATGCAAGTAAGTTTGATCATTGTAAGGTAAAGAATATCTATCTTAAGAATGGAAGTAATGAGGTATTTCCAAAAGAATCAAGAAACTTAGATATTGCTAACAGGGATTATTTTAAGATGTATGAAGATTATACTGCATTTAAAAGAATAACATGTGGCAATACCGAAATGTACTATAACCCTAAAGAGTTTATAGATAATAGACCAATGTATGTGATTAATTGTAGTAAGAGGAAGAATGTATCGGTAAATGAGAGAACAAACATAAAAATTGTAGTAGACTTTGCAGAAGCTGTGGCTGCTAATACTATATGTTATGCGATTTTAATTGGAAAAAAGAACTTCACATATGACCCTAAGAATGAGAAATAGTGGAAGAGTTTTAGATAGTTAAATGTATGTTTGTATTGTTTTATGGAAGTTTTTCCATAAACGAAATTGATAAAAAATGATGAAGATTGTATGTTGTTGCGGATTAACGTGGGTCCCGTTTTCCAGGAGTCGTATTTGTTTGTATGTAACTTTGTCTTCTTCATCTACGTGTCTTTCAATGGCGTTTGCGGTCTTCAAATGATTAAATATTTTCTGTGAAGATAAAAATTGAAGAGTGTTCATTGATTTTCTATATAATAAATACGATGTCGAGTCATATTGAGGTTTTAAATAAACTTGGAAGTCTTGAACAAAAACAAGTTATTGGATTAAGAGAATTAGAATTAAATACAGAATATAAGATTGTGAAAATGGAAAAGATTAAAACTAAGTTTGGAAAGAGCTTTTTAGTTGAATGTGAAGAGTTTAAGGTATTTCTTCCACCTAGATTTACAAAACACTTAACAGATAAAATGATTGATGAGATCGTTAAAGATGGAATAAAAATCAAATACACTGGTTTAAAAGATAATTATCCAACTGTTGAGTTCTGTATGTGAATTTCAAATGATGATCGGTTTTGTGAATTAAAAGAATAATAAAAATGATAAAAAATATGTCGTCAGAAGTAAAAATGGAGTGGATAGAATGGATCCTCAAAAGAAATTTATACTTACTAATAATTTCAATGTAATTGTGAAAAATGTGCAGACCGAAGTTCAAGTTGTTTTTGATATTAACGGTTGTCTATTCAGCTTGAATTATGATCAGTGGACAGAGTTTAAGAAGTCATTGTTTCCTATTGAGAACGAGGTTAGCAGAAGATTCCATTATCAATATCCGAACTTGTAATTTTAAGTGTTCTAAGTGTATAAGTGTTTTTATAGTATCAAGACTATAAAAACTAAGACCTTTGGATATACAGAACATAATGTCATTTAAATTTTAAAGATACATGTATAAATAAGAGATTTATTTGAGTTTTTTGTAATTATATCCTTAGAGTTATGCAATTTATAAAACATTCAATAGATACTCAATTTATTTCTCTATTGAATGTCGTTTGAATTTTGAAAATCGGTTAATATTTTATGATGTTATAGCAAATTCGAAACTTCGGGAATTTTTACGGATTTATTTTTGAGTTTTCGGGAAAATGGTATTCTCTAAAAAAGTCTTAGAATTTCATTGTGATTACGGTAGTATTTTTTATTTTTCGATTTGATGAAATTTTGTAGAGATATTGAAAAAGGAGAACATATCCTGAGGGTTATGCAACCACTTATGCATTTTATAAAATTGGCTATGTTATTAGTATTCATTTGCCGTTTGAATTTTTGAAATCGGTTAATTAGGAGCCGAGCTTTTGAATTTTAACGTTATTTGGGGGTAAGGCTGCCAGTGTTGCCAACTCACTTTTAACAATTATCATATTTATTAGTAATGGGGTGAATTCATCCCTATATGTTTTAAAGCGATATCTTGATAAATTAAAATCCTGGAACGTTCCGAAAAAAATATTGAGTTGGATACACTGATTCTAAAAAGAGATCTAGTGAGAACAGCATATACAATTTGGGAATTATGAATTTCTTTCTTTTATTTGAGGAAATGATGTTGAGGAAATCATGTTGAGCTATATGTAAGTCATCCTCTCTCTTTCTTGCTGCAGGTGGAAGGATATATGACGTGTATCAATTGCGTAGTCCCATGCCGTGGGATTGCGTCATAGTTATTGCGTAGTCTCATGCTGTGGGATTACGTCATAGTTATTGCGTAGTCCCATCCCGTGGGATTTCGTCATAACAGCTCCATCTGGTGTCTACTGCAGCTAGAAGTTCTGTTGGCATGAGGAGGTTTATGTATATATATATATGTATGTTAGTGTGAGGAGAAGAAGGAAAGAGAGAGGCTGTATACTCTTTGCTTCTCTGAACTGAAACTGGTTTGTAAGCTGAATATATGTATGTGCGTCTGGTATAAGTGTATATATGTACGTAACAGCGAATCAACATACTTAACTTTAACTTATCATCATTCAGCCATCTGTGGACCGATTTCGATCAAACAAAAAATACTTTTTCAATCAAAGACAGCACTATAAGTTATAAGTTTTAGATGTAAGTTTTTATGATTTTAAATGTCATAAAAGCCAGTGCGCAGTGTACAATATCCGATCTACTTTGTTCTATTCTTCTTTGTTAAAGTTCGATGGTCAGTGGCGGATTTGTAATTTTTATATTTAATTAATCTGGTTCGAAAAAAAGGGTCAAAATTGCGCCAAAAGTAACCATGTCCTACTACTCTCATGTTTATCAAAATTTAACATACGCGTATTATTTTTGTTTGGCAAATTATTTTATTCTTTTATTTAACTTTTGCTCTACCGATTAGTTGGTGTGTAAGAGGTATCTAAGTTTGGGCCTTCAGCCATCCTATTAATATTAATTAATTATAATCATCTCCCCCCACTTCTCATATTCCTCCTCACATACCTCCTCTGCACCCTACACCTTTAATAATACTGGATGTATGCTATAACCAGGGGCGTCACTTCAGACGACAATAACATGGGAAAATATTACATTTGTAGCAAGGGGCGTCATTTGTTGAAGTGGGGCAATTGCCCCCCGAAGAATTTGAGGAATGTATATACTTTAATACTACTATTATACTAGTACAAAATTTCTTATGACAATGGTGATCTTGCCCACCCTCAAGCGAAGTGTGAAATGACGCCCATGGCTATAGCATACATCCAGAATTACTAAAGGGAATTTCCCCTTATTTACCTTGTAATTCGCATCCTGTCCACAGAGACATACACACGACGCTTCAAGAACATTTTTTACACACCGACTGTGGTAACCATAATATAACTCGTGATATCAATATATTTAGGGAATAGGTTATCTATTGTTGCTAGATAACATGCAAGGTTTTACAACTGACTTGAACATTTCTATTGCTTTATGCATTATAAATATATGGCGAGTTAATATTTTACTTGTAGTGACAAATGTTTAGTTTATTGGTTAAAGCAAAAGAAAATTCGAATGGGAATGAAGCCCGGGACCCTCTGCACGTGAGGTGTAGATGCTCCTTACTTTGCCACGCCGTCACGTGATAACACGTCGTATCATATATGCGGCAAGTGAAAAGTTTAAGACTCTTTTTATCTGAGTGAAAATTTTAAGACACTTTTTATCTGCTACCACTGGCTATTGCCGTATCCCAGTTTGTAATATTAACATTTTAAATGTGCACTACAACCTCGCGAAAAATGGCTCGAAGTTCATTTACCAGTCTCTAGGCTCGAGCTACAAACTAATGGTTAGTTGGTATCACGCAGGTTACTGACTGAAGCAAGAACAGCTTGCCATAGCAGTAGTGGTAGCTGAATAATTAACACAAAGACCAATTGAATTTTTGAACCAAAGCAAAAAGACTATAATCAAACTCAGATCAGCTGCGACAAGCCATTTGTATACATATGGTAGTATACAGTACGATCGCAACAATTGACGATTGAGACAATGAAATAACTGGACATCATTGAAATGGAATTATTTAACTCAATGTTTCACGTTTATGCTTTTCAGGTGAAAAAGCATAAACAATTAATTAAGATCACTTGGCGCGAGCTGGGATCGAACCAGGGACCCCATGCACCAGAGGTGAATGATCTACCACTTTTTAACTTCCTGACTTATTTTCTATTTCAATCACATTTCAGGTCTCCTAGAATCGACAGGAACATGAACACAGAATCATCGAGGACAGTTAAAATTCTCCCTTGCTATTTACACAGGGACTCGAAAACTTCACGATCGTTAGTCTAACACCTCACGCTGCTCAGCTAAACCCACCGGCTTTCACTGAGTAATAGCTTTGTAACAGTTTGTAGTAATATTTAATCCTCACCCTCTCAATCAGCTATCGAGTCACGATGATTAAAATACACATAATATGTATTTTATTTATTTATTTATTTATTTATTTATTTACTAAATATTTACTCTGCAGCCAAAACACCATTATTTTTGTAAAATGTACTTATTTTCATGAAATCAAGAGTGAATATTCTACTTAGGCTTGGAACTAACGCAACTACACTTTTAATTTAAAAAAAGAAATAGTTTATGTTCATTATTTCTGTCCATTTTCTAGAAATAATTTGCAGAGACTATTCGGAGTAAATGTTTTATTTTAGTAGTGTTTCATCAAAGTTTAGTTACATATTAATTACAATTTCAAATATTTATAAGTCTCCCCTTCCGGTTAGGATAATGATTAGAAATGAAGTTTTATCTTTTTATAAAATTCTTGAAATTGTAATATTTTATTTAAAGGATGCAATTCTGGATTATTTTGAAATATTCAAATAAACTAGAATGAAGACGATACTACTAAGGAACATTATTAGGACAAAATTGCTGTTTAACAAATTGACAGAATCAAGTTTTCTTAAAAAGAAGGTAGTGTAGGATATGGGATTCGAACTCATGATCGTGGATAAAAATAAAACCCTTCTTGGGCGCGCACGAACAATCTACTTTACGAAGGTATGTTAACGTTTATTCCCTTATTAGATGCATATCAGAAAATCACTACCACAAACTGCCTCATCGCCTCATATTTTGTGGCTTATTTCTTTTTAATTGTTTGTTTACGTATAAAATGTTTAATACCTATGATTATTAGAGCTGTGCAATAGGTATAATAACTAACAATATGAGTTATTTACATTGTATTTCTCATAAAGCATAAAATTCCCTCTCTCTCTCTCCTTAAACTTCGAAACTAGAATTTGGCGATGAAACTTTCGGAAATTTCTTTTATTAATTATAACTTCTTCACTTCTTAATTTTTTACAGAAATATTTTTTTGCAAATACATGTTTTCCTTTTTCTGCATATTACTAAGAAGACATTTAACATTTTCTATAACAAGAAAGAGAGTTATTTCTACTTATGTAAATTTGAAAGACATGCGACAGAGATTCTGGAGAAGATGTAGTTTCTTCTTTTATTTATACTCCATTCTTAGACACACACAAAACAACTTTCGTCCATTTTATTGTTACCTTAAACAAATCGCGTAACGACCCATACATTTGTTTCGGTCTTACTTGTTAGCTCTAAACTTTATTCGTCTCGATTCGTTTGTTTTTTTTTTTCGTCTTTTCTAGTTCTGGTCAAGAAATAAAAATGGTTTGGTGTGCGCGGGAATCGATCTGTGAACTACAAGATCTTCAGACTACCTTGCTATCGAATACTCTACGAGTGAGGATGGCCAGAGCAGAGAGAGTTATTGCTTTGTTCAAGAGACACAGGCGCATTACTCTGGCTTCGTTACCTCGATCTGTGTGCGAATTTAGACAACAAATTCGGTCTTCAAATTTTACAAGTGATTTTGCCAATAAGTTATTATTAGCTTTAGCGCTACATGCAACGTTGATAAAGCATTAAAGAAATGACGCAAATTACAGTGATCGAACTTACAGCTCTAGTCACATCAATGATTCTTTCAAGGTGTCATCTCATGCTCCATCTAGAAAATTTGCTTACAGGTAGAGGAAGTTTGTGAACCTCCTTTCGCTACAGTCCGTAAAAGTCTCTGGCAGGCCAGATGGCTCTCTATTTACTCGGTGATGCGTAGTTAACCAACAGTGGGATTATTTGAACTTCATGTGTACGCAATACGTAAAATGTTACCTATTTTTCATGCAGCTGGACACAACAATTATACAAGAAGTGTTCGTCTGTATTTAAAAACTATGGTTGAGTTGCGGACTGCAATGACAGACAACGAGTTCGAACTATTTGTTAATCAATCGTTTTTCACGGTTAGGCACGTAAACAAATGCTAAAATAATACATGGACAGATAGGGTAACCGCACAAACACTAACGAGATCGATGAAGACTACTGGATGTTTGGTGCACGGAAGAGGCATAACGCCAACTACCATGGCTCGATGGATATCAGAAATGCCAGAATGTGGAAAGAAAATGGAAGCATTTGATGAATTCATATGTGTTTTCTCATCCACAGCACGTGGAACTGAGGGACTCCAGAATAGAAAGAAACCAAAGTGATCTTCAGAAAATAATGATTTGGTTTAAGAACCATAATCCTTTTGGACTACATTCGAACAAATTGTTTAATATTTCAACTGACATAGTCGAGGGTGCAGGATGCAACTGCGATGATGCAACAAATATTGGTTTGAAAAGCTTTGAAACCTCGTCCGAAAAACAATGCTAAGAGTCTATTACGAGAACGACACACATCAAGTTAATCCAACTACTCTTTTTCACAGAATCGTTACTCAAGCCAAAACTAAGAAGCAATTAAAAGAATGTTTTAATTTTGAATTCTCTACTATTGCCTTATCAATACTTCATGAAGATGGGATGTTTCGACAGTCGGATAAATCTCAACTAAGGAGTATCATCGATCTCCTCATTCCATCTTCATCAATCGTGAATTGTTGATCAGGAAAGGAAATAGTTGTTGTACATGGTGGTTATTTACTACATAAGGTCGTCTGAAAAAAACTTACGAAGTTTAAGGAAATTTGCAACCAGCGTACTACTTTAAATTACTTCCATAAAAGCCGTGAAAAATTGCATTTGAAGCTTTCAAGATGTTAATCTTCTTTTCCATGCACTTGCTGGTTGTGACACAAATTCACCTTTATTCAAAAAACGAAAGAAAACTTGTTACAAAATATTTAAGAACAATGGGAATTTTTCGGAAGAATCATTAAGTTTTTACGAGAGAAATGTTGGTCCTGAGCATCTTGTTGCTTGTGGAGAAAACATTCTAATAGCTTTATAAAAAACTGGATCATTTGGCTCTCTGAACGAGGCCAGGTAATTATATTAATAGTTTTAATTTCTTAATGATTATATTTCTTCTTTAATCACTTCCATATTTCTTCTCTTTATTTCGTGTTAGTTTCTTGCATTCTTCATTTTTATCAACATAATTTTTAACCCTTCAGATATCTGAACAAAAGATACAAAAAAAAAAAATTATCGTTGACATTCAGGTTACTTTAGATAGTTCAGGTACAATCCAAAAAGAAAGAGTAGAACCGCCATCTGTTTACCGTGAACCCACAGAAACTATTTATGTATCAATGAATATGAAATTTAAACGATAGTTTCTGATGCGACACGATCTAATTGCTTTAGATCTTTCTATGTTGTTTCCGGTGTGTTTACGTTTTATTATACTTTATTATACGTCGTTTATTATGTGTACTTCCGGTACACAAACTTTTTATTATTGTTTTAGGTACCATTTATATGAGTGCAAGATGAAACGAAGTCCTCTCACTTCCGAATTCGATCATGCTGCACATCCTCCTTCATCAGCTGCTGCTCGATTTCACATTTTTCGGAGTTATTATCAGGTGCAAAAGTGGTTAGGCATCAATCTCGATTCATGTGACTGGGGATGGCAACTCAAAGATGGACCCTATGTACCAATAATTGGAGTATCGCAAGTAGCTCCTGATTCGATTTTCTCCGTAATTTTCTGTAACTGTAAAAAAATCTTGTAGTTCTGTGTGCTCTTCCAGACGTTCCGGACTTCACTGCTCCGAAGGTTGAAAATTCTGCTTGACAAAAAAATCGTGTACTAACAAACTACAAGAGGAAGTCCTTGAAGACATTGATATTGCTTGAACAGAGACAATGCATCAAAATGTTTGAGATAAATGATTTTGTATATTAAATATGTATTTTACATATTCTAATCTTTCAGAAGAAAAACAAAGGTGAATAAATCCTACAATTGATTAATGTATCTAGGTAATGTCTAAGTGTATTGAGAAAGTATTAGTGCCTTAAATTTGTAAAAAAAAAAAAAAAAAAAAAACTTTAGTTTTCCCAATTTTCAAGAATTTTAAAGTTTTGATGCTCTTGTAATGCAAGAAAAACAAGCATATTATGTAATGCTATTCATATCATTACTCTAAGAACTGTACTTAAATACACATTAAAGTGCAAATTACCTCACATACTTTCAATTTCGTACGTATTGGCTTTTTATTTTGTGATACTACAGCCGATGGTATAAGAGAAATTGCATTTCTAATAACTACGGAAACCGCCATGTTTGATAACCATTTTGAACACGTTTAGACGCTCAGATTCGTGAGGACTTGTCAGGGTAAGTATATACCAAGTAGTTCTAAAACATACGTAAAAATCAGCTAGCCCTTAAATTGTTCTATCTTAAAGTGTTATTTGCCAGGGGTATTTTTCTTCTAATCATCAGACGTTTCTGACATTGTTCATGCTCGTAAGTGAAAAAAATTATTAAATACATGTTTCTACGTGAATTGCAATTTGGAGGCAATAGGTCTTGTGATTATGTTTGTGCGAAAGTAGCACGTTTGTCGCAATGACGTATAGGAAACTCCTTGCTTTCCACGCAGCAGTCCCGAGTTTGAGTCCCGTCAAATGCGAGTTTCTTTTTATTATTTTATCCTTCCTCCAATTGGGTGGAAATTTCGTTTGGTTTTACGGTGATGCACATTTCTGTCTCATGAAATTCAATGGACACATGAATTAGCAAGTATGGTCACTGAAAGTCCTTTTTGAGAAACGTGACGTAAGCTATGTTGCGAATACACACACCTTGAATCATATAATACTTAATATAAAATGAAATCTTGCAGGTTTACGTTTCAGGATTATCGAGAGCAGACAAGGGAGACGGTGATGACGAAAATAATGAAATGGTGGAATCAAAAGGGTGGGAGGAAATGGGAGAACCCCAAGAAAAGGAACCACAAGGTGTTTATCTATTACAAAGCCCACTTGGCGCGAGATAGGACCGAAGTAGGGACCCCAATTACAAGAGGTATCGCTCTATCATTGACCTACAGCAGCCCTGCAATACTTAATGTAAAACAACTATTATTTACGCGCATTGCATAACTACAGTAAACACGTTCAATGCTATAGTTTGTAAGTAAATTTGCGTGTTGACATGTATTTTTCGGTTTGGGTAAAAAAAAAAAAAAAAAAAAAACTCGCGGCCAGAACCTCGCGGACCAAAACCTCGCCTCCAAAAACTTCGCGGCCCAAAATCTCGCCGGGCCGAAACCTCGCCGCTCAAAATATCGCGGGACAAAATTTCGGCTGGCCAAAACCCCGCCTGGGAAAAACCTCGCCGCCGAAAACGTCGGGTTTCAAAATCTCGCCGGGCCAAAACCTCGTCTTCCAAAACTTCGTGTCCCAAAATATCGCCTTACCCAAAATCTCGCCTGACCGAAACCTCGCTGTAATGATGTCGCGACACAAAATCTCGCCTGATGTAAATTAAGCGAGACATAATGTCGCCTGGGAAGAAATGTCATAAGGATAAAACCTCTTCACGATGAGTTCTTCGATGTAGAATGTTCTATATATTACTATATGTATATATTTAGTAATAACACATATTTACATTAAAATAATGACAAGAAAAATTCTAATGCGTGCTTTGGAAATATATATATATATATATATATATATATATATATATATATATATATATACATAATTAAATGACTATGTTTGTTACATTATACATCTTGAGCAACCCTACCGATCTCTTTGAAATTTTCAACATAGATGAGGTTCGAGCCTAGGGTGTCAGGGTGTCTTTTATAATTTCACTTTCTCGGCAACACAAAAGGGAAGGGGAGGGGAGATATTTAATAACAAAAAAAAAAACAATAACTATTCAACCAGGAGAACGATTTCAATCAAATTTGCCATACAGATCAGATTAGCGTCTGGGATGTGTTTTATCATTTCACTTTGACGGTGCAACTTAGGTGAGGGGAAGAAAGAGACATGTACAAATACATAAAAATCAAATTGGCTGTATTTGTGACTTAATGACTCTTGAAAAATCCGACTAATCTCCATAGTTTTCGGGGTCGCTGAGAAGAACAGTGACACTTCCGATGCCATTTAAATCCAAATTCAGTCCCGTAACTTGGGGGAGGAGAAAGGGAAGATATATAAAAATGATGGAAAATGACCGGCAAGACAAAAAAGCATCGTGTATTAGGAAGAACTTCAGTATTAGTAAAAACTCACTCACTAACGGAACATATTACTAATTTTTCTTATTGTAACCCAGCGAACAGTGTAATTGACGCTTGGTTATGTAATGAAAGAACATCCATTGACTCACTCACTAATTCATTTATAAACAGGTGTATGAAAATATTAGTCGTAGAATCTTGAAATTTTGAATAAATATTCTTGCACCCGAGAGTGTAGGTAAGACAGTGTTTTGTGTTATTTTGAGGTGTTCGCCAGATCTTGAAAACTATCAGGGGTAGAACTTTAAAATTTTGTATAAATGTTTTCCTTACATCGAAGAATAAGATGATGTTTGACAAAATGTGTGTCCTAAGGAGGAATTGAAGTGGGCTTGATCTTTTTTCTCATTTTCCAAATCTCCAAAAATGTTCTGCGTGGATCCTCGAAACTTCGTATAAATCTTCTCCTTGCGCCATAAGATCCAAATACAACTGCATTTCACTAAATACTGGTCATAAAGGGGGAGGGGATGAAGCTTGAACATTTTTTGACATTCCCCAGAAAATCTAAACTATTAGGTCTAGAACCTTGACAATTTTGTATAAATGTTCTCCTTATATCATATGATAAGACAATATTATACGAAGTATGTGTCCAAAGGGGGCTGAGAGGGAACCTTAAATATAATTTTCTCATTCGCCACATATATATACCATTCGCCAGACTTACAAAACTTATTAGGTTTTAAAACTTGACATTTTGTATAAATCTTCTTGCTCCACAAGGGCACAAGCTCCAAATAAGACAATATTTTCGAAATGCATGCCCTAAGGAGGAATGAAATGGAAGGCCTTGAATGAATTTTGCCGTTCTCCAGATCTCCAAAATTATTACGCATAGAACCTTTACGTTTTGGTACAAATCTTCTCCTTGTACACTAAGCATCAAAAAAATGCGACAATTAACGCCGTGCAGTTACGCTATCCAATATACACCTTCTTATCCCATAATCGTGTCACGTAAAGAGACACCCTCTCTCTCCTCCTTTCTTCTTTGCCATACTAAAATTAGCTAACAACATTTGCTCATACCAAAATTAGCGCAATTCTGATTTCAAACTACACACATATTAGTTTCGATAAAATGAAGTAACAAAACCGAGACGAAACAAGATTCATAAGTTAATGTAGGGAGAAACTGAAACACACAATGAAAAGTTGAAACCAATGGATGTATGGATGTCTATTACACAGAGATTTAAAAATGAAGCAGAGAGAGAGAAAAAAAGCAAGAAGAAAAAAGAAAAGGGAGAACAAATAAAACTGTGGAATTCAAACGTAGTAAGAAAAGAACCTAACATTATAAAGTTCCGTTTCCAGAAATCCAACAGTAATATAAAAATAACGTTTCTTATCACATATTTTTTCAGAACTATTCGAATATATAGAGGATGGTTTAAACATTCATTTCCCTTTCATAATGGATAGCATACTCAATTTTCAGTAGAACTGTATAACTCCGAGACACATCTAGAATAATGTCAAAAGTTTAAAACACATGTTTTGTTTCCGCGTGGTTCGACTGCAAATTCGGTAGTGTTCATTGCACGTACTGATCCAAATCACATTCTAATATACCCAGGAGATAGCATTAGTCATATCTTCCATTTCAGGCTACTAATGCAAACTGAACAAACAAACAAATAAACAAAAAAAAAAAACGAAACGAAAAGAAAAAGAGAGAAAAAAGAGAAACTTGACGAGTGCTATTTCACTGCTAAATTTCTATCAGAAATACCATATATTTAAAGTCCAAACTGTATCGTAATGAAAAGTTGCAAATGTTCGAAAGAAAAAGTTTGTTCCTCATAGATGTAGCATGTTTCAAATTTCAACGTGAAAGAAACACATTGAATTATAAGATGGAAGCAAATTTTGTGTCGAACTAGTATAAATAAAATTCTGTTTCCAAATAACCAAAGAGGTTACCATTTACTAATCTTTTCCGAAGATTTGTCTGTACCGAATACCCAGCACTAATTTCATCTCTTCCAGATATAACGTAATTTGGACGGATAGAATGAACACGTTAAGAGCTCAAACGGATCATCGTGTCAGTCGGATGATGTAGACCACCACTGGGTCGAGAATTCAAATTCGACTGAGACTCAGTAACACAGAGGACGAAAAGAGATTTTACTTATTTCCGTGTGTTTAAACAGTATTTCTGCCATTGATGACCAGGACTGGGGATGCTATCCCCGGAGCATGAAAAACACGACGCCAAAGTTCCCAGTTAATTAGATTCTCCAGAGCAGGTATTTCGAGCTCTTGCTCCGTTTTAACGTTAGAACATGAAGTGTGTGTGTGTGTGAAACAGAGAGAAGTGAAAGATGCAAAGATTGGATAGCGACGTCAAGAAAGAGAGAGAGGGGGGGCACGAATATAAATATGAAACATACTTGCCATTGCAGTGTATGATGTGGAACGCACACACTGTTTACTAGAAATATCGCCAGTGATGCTTTGTAAGTTCTCCATCAGAAGATAAATCTTTGTTTGCAGCCATTAGTTTATGCGAAACAATCATACTATCTGATGGAGAATCGAAAAAAGATTTTCCATTTGTAAGTCTAGCACGCTTCCGCTACACCACCGATTGCTTTAGACAAACTTTGTTTAACAAATGTTGTGGTGTTTCTGAGAACGATAACACGAACAGTGTATACTGCAGGTTAATCATGTCTTTGGAATGTCCTGGCAATTACCTTGTCCTTTCCCAACCGACATTCGTAAATCATCTCTATCATGATACAGGTGTTTGCGTCCACATTCTTAGTATTGATTGTCCAGTATGATAAGTCGATTCTTCACAATCATTTTGTAAAAAATTAACTTTAGCGTGAACAGGATTTGAACTCATGTTAGATAGCAGTATTCTTTATAAGGCCATTACGTTACGCCTACACGAATGGGCCACTTGAAATTACAAGCCAAATATTATTTAGTTTAGTCCTGAACGTAATAACTCTTGAACCACCAGACCGATCTCTATCAAACTTTAACATAGATAAGTTTCTGATCTGGGATGACTTTTATCATTTCAGTTTGACTGTGCAACGTAGGCGCCGGAGAGAGGAAGATATACATATGTAAAAAATGAAAATGAAAGTGACTGTCTTTGTGACTTCATCACTCTTGAACCACCAGACAGATCTCGATTAAATTTTCAACATAGATGAAGTTCGGTCCTAAGATGGTATTTATCTATTTAATTTGACGATATAACTGAGGGTTGAGGAAAGGGAGGGAAACAAAGGATCAATCTCGATCAAATTTTTAACATAGGTGAGGTTCGGGTCTGAGATGATTTTAATGATTTCACTTTCACAGGAGAGCTGGGGGAGGGGAATGGGAGAGGGAGATATATGAAAATAAATAAAACTTAATGACTCTTGAACCACCAAACCAATCTCTATCAAATTTTCAACCTAGATGAAATTCGAACCTGAGATGATTTCTGTTATATCACTTTAACGGTGTAACTTAAGAAATGGGAGGGAAACCTACATTTTTTAAAAAACGAAAAATGACTGGTATCAGTGGCGAATCTATATTTTTTGGAGTCGCTGAGATTAACAGTGACACATCTGATGCTGCTGAAATCCAAATTCAGCCTCGCAATTTGGAGGAGGGGGGGAGACACAAAAAAAGATCAAAGTAACCAATATCAGTGTCGAATTCATACTTTTCTGGCTCGCTGAGATGAACAATGACACTGCAGATGCCGTGCCCCACAATAGGCTGGGGAGGGGATATATATTACTCATCGAAAATGACCTATATCAAAGAACGCTTTAGTAATACTAAGCAGTGACTGAGTAACGGAACATATTACTATTTTCTCTCAATTTAGCCCAACGAAGCGGGTAATTGATAATAATAATAATGTTTAAATGTTTAAATGTTTATTAGAGACAAACAGCTAAAGCCAGAAAATGCCCTCAAGAAAGATTATACAAATATAGGGCGCTTACATTAAACATAACATAAAAATGAAACATGCAAAAAAAACATGCACTGGGTATTACAGATGAACATACAATGAAAATCATAATGAAAAAACAAATAAACATAATTATCATCTTAAATACATCTCAAACAAAATACACCCAGTCATAAGACTAAAATAATAACATATTGATATAAGTATACAATAGGGAAAAATTATATAACATATTAACAAGGAACATACATATAGTCATAAAGTTACAAACGAAAATACATGAAAATCATACAAGAATATAAGCGTATCTTTCAAATCAATTGACACCTTAATTAAAGTACACTCATTCAAAAGACAGAAATGAAAAATAATAAAATAAATATACCAAAGAATACAAAATAAACATATGGCATGTAAAACTCATAACCAAGATTTAAAAAAAGAAAAAAAGAAGTTTAGTATCCAAAAAGGAAGCAAGGATAAAATAGAAAAAGATGATAGGAAAAGAGAAAGAAAGTTAAAAGAGAGAACAAGAAAAACAACCTAAAAACTTAAAAAACAAAAAGTCTCAAAAAAATTCTCAAATGGCACCTTACAACTTAAGGAGAAAAAAATTATATTAGAATTTTAATTAATTGTGAACGGACTTTAACAAAATTACTTTGAAAGATATCTATAGCGTGGTAACACTTATTGGCTGTATTTATAATTTTATAAGTTGAACATTTCAGGGTAGGAACATTCGAAACAAAAGGTACAAAATTTCTAACATTGCGATATGGAATTCTTATGGACCATAGACCATCAATAGAAAATACACATCGAAGAATATTATGAAAGAAACTCAAATCAAAAATACACCGCCTATCAGTTAGAGGTAACAAATAAAGCTCTTTAGATATACAAGACAAACTCATATTTTTAAAGTTTTTAAACTTCCATCGTAACCAAGCCCAAAAATTGTTTTGAACAAATTCTATAGCATTTACAAAATACTTAGTTTCACTATTCCAAATAACACTACCGTACTCCAAATGGGATCGCACGTTGCAAATGTACAAAGCCTTACAGGTGTTGACATTCGAAAAATTACGGCATAGACATTTTAACATAGCTAAGTTCTTCCTAACCTTAGAAGTTATTACCTGTAAATGCTTGTTGAATAATAACTTGTTATCTAAAATTATTCCTAAATCCTTTTCACATGCTCCAAAATCGATTCTCTGTTTAGCGACTGTGTAATTATACAAAAGAAGATAAGTTTTCCTTGAGAAAGTGATACCTTTAGTTTTGGTAATATTCAAAGGCAAAAAATTGTTTTCAGACCACTTGACCAGTAATTCAATATTATCTTGTAAGGTTACTTGATCTTGAAAGGTTTTAATTTCTTTAAAAAAAAATTATGTCATCGGCATACATCAAATATCTACAATTTAACTTCTCAGGTAGGTCATTTAAATACATCAAAAACAACAACGGACCAAGATTAGAGCCTTGAGGCACACCAGATGTTATATTATGAATAGAAGACTTATAGCCGTTATACCGTACTTTGAATTTCCTATTATATAAGTACGAATTTAGCCACTTTATTATTTGATTAGATAATTTGTACTTATACAACTTATTTATTAATAAGTGATGCGGTAATTTGTCAAAAGCTTTCGCAAAATTAAAGTAAATAACATCTGTCTGACCACCCGATCGAATAACAGAAAACAAACTATGAACAAAGCATGCGGAATTTGTAATATCTGATTTACCATTTAATTCCACCATTAATTTAATTTAATTTAATTTACCATTTACACTAAATTCAAGTAATTTTGATATCATTTCAAAGTCCATAGAAGAACCCTTACAACAAGCTAACTAGCCATCTTCTCTTTTTTCATTTTCAGAGATACGTAGTTGCCTACCACTAAGTTGAACTACCACAAACAAAAAGATTATCTTTTTGAGCACAAGCACTGCATTTAAATTCACTTAATTGGATATGTTCCTTTTTACTAATTTGTTCAAAACAAGCTGAGTGACATTTTCTCTGACAAGCATTACATTTAACAGTCTTCTGCGTTCCATATATACATTGATTACATTGTGGACAATCATCTGATAGATTTGCCATATAATATAAACATAATAACACTAAAAAAAGGAAAAGAGAAAAATAAAAAAAAATAAAAACAATGAACGCACACACAGAGGTACAAAAGACTCCAAATGTTCAAAAAGGAATCTGTTCACAAATTTAAAAAAAAAATAAGCTTCTCAACCTGCCAGAGGATCTAAAATCACTGAAGACCTCCCGACCCAACCTGTTATTCTGAAGCTTAGGAACAAAGAAGATGGAAAGATCCCTGCTTAGCCACCATAGAGCCCTGCTGCGAGATACTAATGCACCTAGACTTACTGCTCACGGTGTTTCCAGCCACACCTCGTGGAGGAAACAACAATTGTTTATTGATGATAATTGGCCAGAAAAAAGACCTTAAAAGAAATGAGCAACCACGGGTAATTATTACTATAATAATAATAATATGAATAATATTAATAATAATAATAATAATAATAATAATAGTAGTAGTAGTAGTAGTAGTAATAGACAACTACTGTGAATGTGAACGTTATTATTATTATTATTATTATTATTATTATTATTATTATTATTATTATTATTATTATTATTAGTCACGTACTTTTAAACTTGCACAGCGAAATTACTGCAAAATATTTTTATTTCTGTAATTTTTCCTGGATTATATGTTTTTCCCTTATTAATGGACATTAATTTCTCTCTAGGCCGTCGAATAAATGAATTTCATTGTGAAGTTTCGTTCGTTATAGAGACAAGGGCTAAACTAAGTAATATTTGGCTTGTAATTTCAGGTGGCCCGATAGAGTAGGGGTAACATAATAGAGCTATCTAACATAGGTTCAAATCCTCTTGACCCCAAAGATAGAACAGAACGTTGAATGTTATTTTATTAGGGTGCAAGATATTTTAAAATATGTACTAGGCTGATTATGTAATTCGAAGAAGAAAAAGAAATATATTAATTATAATATCGATATAAAAGATATTCATATGTTTTATGTGTTTTAAATACTATTATTTTGGAATGTCGTTCTCAGGACAACAAATAGATATAAATAAATGGATTTATTCAGTGGAGTTGGCTTTTTAATGGCTCAATAATTTATAAACAACCGTTCTAAAGTTAATTTTTTTACAAAGTGATTGTGAAGAATCGACTTATCATACTGGTCAAGCAACACGTAAGAATGTGGAAGCAGACACCTGTATCACGATAGAAACAATTTACGAATGTTGGTTGAGAAAGGGCAAGGGAATTACCAGGACATTCCAAAGACATCATTGATCTACAGTATACACTTTTCGTGTTACCGTTCTCAGAAAGAAACACTACACCATTTGTTAAGCAAAGTTTGTCTAAAGCAATCGGTGGTGTAGCGGTAACGTGCTGGACTTCCAAATGAAAAATCTTGGTTCGATTCCCCATCAGGTAGTATGAATTTTTCGCATAAACTAATGGCTGCAAACAAAGATTTATCTTCTGATGGAGAACTTACAAAGCATCACTGGCGATAATTTGAGTAAACAGTGTGTGCGTTCTACATCATACACTGCAATGATAAGTATGTTTCATACTTATATTCGTCCTCCCTCCCTATTCTGTCTTTGCATCTTTCACTTCTCCCCCTCTCTCTCACATACATACACGTCCTTTATGTTTCAAATTTAAAATGGAGCAAGAGCTCGATATACCTGATCTGGACAATCTACTGAACTGGGAACTTCGGCGTCGTGTTTTTCGTGCTCTGGGGTTAACATCCCCAGTCCCGATCATCTCTGACAGAAATACTGTTTAAACGCAATTGAATAAGTAAAATCTCTTTTTCCTCTTCTGGATTACCGGGTCACTACGGATTTGAATCTTCGAACCCAGGGGTGGTCTACATCATCCGACTGACACGATGATCCGTTTGAACTCTTAACGTGTTTATTCTATCCGTGCAAATTACGTTATATTCCGAAGAGATGAAATCATGGTGGATGTTCGGAACAGATAAATCTTCGAAAAGACTAGAAAATGGTAATCTCTTTGGTGATTTGAAAGCAGAACTTTATACTAGTTCAACACAAAATTTGTTTCCATCCTATAGTTCAATGCGTTTTATTGACATTGAAATTTGAAACTAAATTTTTGCTTATGACCTTTTGTAACTTTTCATTACGATACAGTTCGGACTTTTAATATGGGGTATTTCTAATAGAAAATTAGCAGCAAATAGCACTCTTCAAGTTTTTCTTTGCTCCTTTTCTTTCGTTTAGTTTTTTTGTTCAGTTTGCATTAGTAGTCTGAAATGGAGGATATGACCAACGTTATCTACTGGGTATATTAGAATGTAATTTGGATCAGTACGTCCAATGAACACTACCGAATTTGCAGTCGAACCACGCGGAAACAAAACATGTGTTTTAAACTTTTGACATTATTCTAGATGTGTCTCGGAGTCATACAGTTCTACTGGAAATTGAGTATGCTATCCATTATGAAAGTGAAATAATGAATGTTTATACCATTCTCTATATATTCGAATAGTTCTGAAAAATTATGTGAAAACAAACGTTATTTCTATATTACTGTTGGATTTCTGGAAATGCACCTTTATAATGTAAGGTTCTTTTCTTACTACATTTGAATTCCACAGTTTCTTCTGTTCTCCCTTTTCTTTTTCTTCTTCTTCTTCTTTTTTCTTTCTTTCTCTCTCTCTCTCTCTCTCTTTCTCTGCTTCATTTTTAAATCTCTGTGTAATAGACATCATTTGGTTTCAACGTTTCATTGTGTGTGTTTCAGTTTCTTCCTACATCAACTTATGAATCTTGTTTCGTCTCGGTTTTGTTATTTCATTTTATCGAAACTAATACATGTGTAGTTTGAAATTAGAATTGCGCCCATCTTGTTAGCTAATCTTAGTTTGGGAGAGAAGAAAGGAGGAGAGAGAGGGCACGACACGATTATGAGATAAGACGGAGAATATTGGGTGCTCTAACTGCACGGCGTTAGTTGTCGCAATTTTTTTGATGCGGAGTGTACAATAAGACGGTATTTAGGAAAAAGCTCCTCGTAAGAGAGTGTTGAAGTTCGGATAATTTTTCAACGTTTGCTTGATCTCAAGACCAATTAGGCGTAGAATCTTGAAATTTTGTATAAATATTCTTGAATTGTAAGCATCAAATAAGACAGTGCTACGAGAAATGCGAATCCTAAGGAGAAATGCGAGGAACAAGGGGAGAGATTCAACGAATGTTTTTCGTTTGCTAGATTTCCAGAAGTATTAGGCGTAGAAACTTGACATTTGAATAAATGTTCTCCCTGCACAATAAGCTGCAAATACGACCGCGTTTCGCGAAATGTTGTGAAGGAAAAGGAGGTATCTGGCTTGAATTTACCTTTGCCATTCGACAGATCTCTGAAACTACTAGAGGTGCATTATTATTTATTAAGTAAATGTTCTCCTTGTCATGAGCTTCAGATAATACGGTGTATCTTATCTGAAGACGGTGTCGACAGTTTTTTTTTTTTTAATTTTTCTGTTTGTCGTGCTAGCTTCTTTGTTTGTAAATATTTCTTCAAGTACATTTTGGCAGTGGTGTTATTCTAATTTTATAACAACCGGTTTATACATGGAAAGATGCAAAGATGCACGTGCACCCCCTCCTTCATTGTAAATATACAATACCTAAATTAAAATAAGAAGGTAGCAAGTAAAATAGCAACACTTTCCGAAAATTTCTGCGGTCATGTTTCTGTTTGGGCTTAAAGCAAAGCGAAGTTCTTCAAAATCAACAGTTGAAGTCAATTTTCTGAAGGTTGAAGGAAAAGGATTCACTGAGAGCACTATTCACTGACAAGGGAAGAGAGGGAGATTATACATCGCAGTGGAAGATGGTTTATACACCAATCGAAAGCTCTAATATCACCTGTTACGAAATTGTAATAAAAATTTTGCGAATGCGTGTACTGTGCGAGTTATATGAATATACAGGGTGTCCAGAAAGTCCGTTTCTACCCCTAGAAATCGCGAACGGTAAGACAAATGCTTAACAGGAAAACGTGTGTTTGATCATTTTAAAATTACAACGCATGGAAGCAAAAAATGCTGTCTTAGTGCCTCCTGCAGGGCGCCAGGTGGGGTCCAACTCAAAAATAGCTAACGGTGACGGGATCAAGTAGCATATCGTTGAAAGCTGTTGGGAAATGAACGAAGACGAAAAAAGTGTTGACTCTAAAATTACCATGTGCAAAATGGTGGCCGGTCAAAATGTCAGGAAAAACGTCATTGGAAATTCTATGGTCCCCCTCATAAATCTAAAATGTTGCTACAGATGTCAAAACAGGAAAACACATGAGTCATCATTTCAATAGTAGAATGATTGAAAGTAAAAATATTTGTCCCTGGGTCCTCCTCAAAATTTTCAAATTTCAAGGGGGTCAATAGAATATTGCTTGAAAGCTGTTTATAAATGAAACAACTACATATCTATGGAAGTAGTGATTCACTGTGCATGTAAAATGAACTACGATTTAGCACTTTTGTCAAACATAAATCTCTAGGAAATCAGTTCCAGATTATATTCAAACTATTTCCGATGCGATCTCATACAATATTCGGTGAAAATGGGAAAGCTTACAATTAAACATGCATATGATTCGCACCTTGCATGCATTCGGACCAATAATATTACATTTTCTTAAGGTGGAGTTTAAGCATTAGTTCATTGCCTTAACCAACGCGTAAAGAAATGGCACATATTATAAGTATTGTGCTTAGAGTTATGTGTCAGCTAAAACATGAGATACTATTTTCTGTGCTTATGTATTCTGTTAGCTAAAAAAGTAACATATAAGAGTAAAACTTAATCAGTTTTAAGATGAGTACGCAAGATTGCGCTTGCTTTTAGATTTTGCTACTCCTGTGCTCAGTTTTATAAAATTTTTACTTACAAGCACAAATTATTTTACAAGTAATTGTCTCATTACGGAATATGGATATTATGTTACCGTTTTTCGTGTTATGTTTTACATTTTATCCAAATATTATTCTATGTTTACGGAAATAGTTTTAGCGGCTGAATCTCATGCTTGCGCAGGGTGCCATAATGCTTCGTTGCCAAACTTACATCTGTGCTGTTGAAGTCAAGTCCAGAGGCGAAACCTGTGAATTGTGACAGAACTATTATAGTTAATAAAAGTGGAAAATGGGGAAACGGAAGGAATCATATAAAAAAGAAGAATCCAACTCAAAGTAAAAGCTCGAAGAGCCAAAGGAAGCAAGGAGAAAGGGAGAATAATTTGGAGAAACAGCTAAGTGGTTTTCAATTTTAAACTGTTTCCACGTAAATATTATACACAAGTGTAATACAATGATAGTTTATTTTGACGATCATTTTAAACGTTCAATATGTAGCCTAATATGTGTTATTTCTTTTTCTTCTTTAATTATTTTTGCTGAAACTTAATTTGCTTAGGTAAAATATTATATCTTCTTGAAAATAATCTATATATGTTTTTGAGCTTTCATATATACACGAATAGTTGCCTGAACCCCTTAGTGGAAAATACTAATTAATTCTACATACTTCGGAAGGTCGTGGGGTGTTACTCTGACTTCATAATGATACTATGCTCAGTCGACTCATTTTCACATATGAAACAATTAGGCAACCGGAGAAATCCTCGATCGCAATTTTGTTCGAATTATGAGCGTTAAAAATTCAAAATTGAACAAATTTTCAAAAAAAATTTGAAGATACCATTTTTTGTGATACATGGTTCATTTTTAGTACTGAGGTGTTTTCTTGAGTGCTAGACAGAATGGTAACTGAAATCGTACGCATTTTGCAAGATAAGGAAACTTATTGGGGAAGGGTTGAAGGGTAATGGCGTTTTACAACTTACAAATTGCATCCTATTTGGCACACCGGGTAAATAGGCTTATAAAATTTATTTGAAACCAACTGTATTGTCATTCAAGTGTCACTTTTCCGTGTGGCCACCTAAACATTAAACAGTGACATTTGTCTCTGAAATGGTTAGCTGCGGAACTAACTTCAACGGGACTCCTAGCCCAGCCGGCCTCTGTGCATTGTGGAAAAAATGAAATGCTTCAGTTTAACATCCGATGATTATACCCTTTAGGCTAAGGAAGACGATGATTAAGGTAAGTGAATGGTGATGGAAGAAATGATGGAATGAGAAGAAGGGAGGAAACACGAGTACCCCGAGAAAACCCATGGACATGATGGTATTCATTGTGAAAGACGGTGTTGCAATGTCTCATCCATAGCCATTTTTTTTAATTTTCAACGGCTTTTAATGCCGATTGTTTGAAAACAAGGCCAAACTTCAGACAATATTTTACGGTATTTCGCGACAAATGTGACTGATAAACAAACAATCGGCTAGTAATGATATATGCAAATAGTGGTTTTCTCGAGAATAAAAGTCACTTGGTTCACAACTTTGAGCTCACATTCCCGCTAACCATTCTTTTTCTTCTTTAAATTCTTCGGTCTATTTTCTCCTTGAATATCTTAAAATATTCCCTGGAGTTTGTCTGGGGATACTGGCCTCGGAAGAACACAACAATATAGATCATCACAAGTTTAATTATGAATATCACGATGTTCTTCATTGAATGTAGCTCGCCTGCCAAAGCTTTTCCAAGACAAACGTTATTGCTCAATTTGAAGGTAGCCACACAGGAAAGTGATATTTGAATAACAATACGTATAGTCGAATAGGAGTATCAAATACATTTTATTAGCCTATTAGCCCCAGGGGTAAAAGTGAGTGAGAATGCGGGGGGACGCCGTCTCCCCACCTCTAAAAGACATGTAAGGCGTCCCCCCAGTTCCGAAAAACATTTAATGGGCAAAGATAGGCAGAGGGAAGGGCGTGGTGTCATACCCCTACCTACCGTCCCCCCACTTTTTCAGATCCGCTTTTACCCCTGATTGGTCCAGTATGTCAAATGTGAGGCAATTTGCAAGGTGTAAGACGCCATTACCCTTGACACCCTTCCAAATAATTGCCCTTGTTTGCAAAATGCGTACGTTTTGATCTTACTAATCTGTTGGGTACCCAGGAGAACTACCTGATATCAAAACTCAAGCGTCTGTCTCAAGAAATGGCACTTCAATCTTTCTGCAAAATCTGTTCAATTTTGAACTTTTAACGGTCATAATTCGAACACGCTTGCGCTCGAGAATTTCTCCGCTTACCTAATTGTTTCATATGTAAAAAGGCGTCGACTGAGCATAATATCGATACGAAGTCAGAATAATATCCCGCGACCTTCCCTAGTTAGTATTAAAAGAATTCATAAACCGTAAAGCTTGAATTGTTTTTTTTTCTATAATGAAAAGAAAGTCTGTATAGCTTCACTTGAGAAATGCAACTACTCATGTAGAAATGCAAATCCTTTTTCTACTCTGGAGTTGCAGTGGCTCCGTGGTAGAGCATTGACATCTTGTATGCGGGGTCACTGGTTCGATCCCAGATTTTCCAGGTGAGCTTTTTGGTAGACAAACAGCATGTGTGTGTGGATTTTCTCACGGTTTCTCCGCGTGTTTCTACTTTTCTCATTCTACCATTTAATTTATTCTTATAATCACCATCTCGTTTAGCCTACATGGCATAATCGAGACACACGAATGTTTTTCTTCTTTTTTCTGTAACGTCCTATCATTGTGCTTCGAAGGAGAGATAGAAGGTGATGATGACACTGAATGAAATGGTTCAATGAAAGAAAGGGAGAGACCCGGAGGAAACTCCACATGGATGCCCACCACAAAGCCACTTGGCGCGAGCTCTTATTGATCCAATAGTCTGACCGTAAGTGATACGTTTACCATTTGCGGTTTCAACAGAAGAATAAGGAGCGAAGGTGGAACCCATGCTTGGAACTCATGCTGAATCTATACCGACAAATAATTTCTTGTTATCGCTTAACGTCTTTGCTGTATGTAAATTGAAAGTGTGATAAGGGGCAATGCAGAATGGATGAAGTAGCTGCAATCATTGGCATAAGTCACTGTTCAATCTGTAACATTATCCACGCTGTGCTCAGATTTCGGAATGTGTGTGCCAGGATGGTATCACGCCAGTTGATAAACGAACTGAAGCAACGATGTGTTTGTCACGAGATTTTGCCACGCCGTAAACGAGAAGTTAGTGACTTTCAGAGGAGATTCGTTACTGGGTATGAAACATGGGTGCACTATTACGTTCCGGAAGTAAGGAAGCGAGCACGCAATGGCAGTATCCATTATCGGACACAACCATCTACATGGAAGTTAGTAGTTTCTTCTGGGACCAAAAGGGTGACATTTTGGAGCGTTACAGCATAGGGAACGTATAGTCAATAATATTTTGTGTTCCGATCTCCAAAAAGGTCCTAAACCTACTATACGAAGTAACACAGACTTCTGAAAAGAAATTTCTTCTACAATATAACAATATTCGGCCTCATACTACTGCCTATGCAGTGACTGCGATCATTGAAAATCTTCATTTCATCCTCCTTGCGTGCCGAATCTCGCCTCAGTGATTTTCTCATATTTGTATTACTTAAAGGCACTAAAGAGAAAGAAGCTGCAATCTGATGAAGAGGTCCAACGAATGGTGTATGACTGATTGCGTAGCCAATCAAAAAAAAAAAGTTCTTCAGAAGCATTGGGACACTTTGTAAGTAGTGGGAAACTTATATTGAGCGTAGAGTGAATTGTGTAGAAAAATGAAATTCATGTGTTCCATACTCACTCATTCCTTTTTTTAAAAAAAGTTTTAAAGGTTTTTTGACACCTCGTAACATTAGAAAATTGTTGTTTCCGTAACTACCGGATATGGAAGTGGAGATACAATTTTACAACCGGTTCCAAGAACCTGAGAAATTTTAATAACCGGTTCGGGCGAACTAGGCGAATGACACCATCGAACAAAGCAATATGCTCTCTGAACGATAATGCCATGAGCGTCCGCAGCGGAGGCAAGGGGACAATAGCTTTACCCTGCATTTTCGAAAGGTGTTTGGTTGTTTCAAAACGCTTTTATCCAGAAACACACGTGAAGGCACATTATGTTTGGTTACACCTACTAGAATATTTAATATAGACCTATTTAATGTAGTCCACAAAGTTATGCAATACGCCTCAATAATAATTGTTTTGCATTATGCGTTATGCGCATCAATGTATGTCGGGCTTTTGCCCCTTCCCTGCCCTTGGAAAAATCCTGCGGGTGTTTCTGGATACAAGTGTTCTTATTCGGAACTGTTATTATGTTCAGGTGTGCATAGTATCAAGTGTGAACCAGTACTAAGTAGAGGTGGGACAAACCCCTCGTAGTAGTTAAGTCTCATTGAGACGAATTATGCTTAATTGTTTACAATGGATTTATTGTTGATACGAATATCATTAACCTTGACGATATTTGTATACAATAGATGTTTTATTTTTTTATTCTTTTATTATATTTTATTGATTGTTTATATTATTTTCTATTGTGGACAGGAATGTCGCTTAACCTTGAATAGTCACGTAGACAAAAGTTTGTTTTGGAATTTCTAAGAAAAGCTTATGTTTGTTTTGGGGAGAGGTAGAACACAGGTGTGCGTTAAAAGTTTTATTGTGGAAAGGAATGTCGCTTGACCTTGATTGATCACGTAGGCAGAGATTTGTTTTGTAATTTCTAAAAAAAGCTTTTGTTTGCTTTTGGGAGAGGTAGAACACAGGTGTGCGTTAAAAGTTTTTTATTGTTGACAGGAATGTCGCTTAACCTTGAATAGTTACGTAGGCACAAGTTTGTTTTGGAATTTCTAAGAAAAGCTTATGTTTGTTTTGGAGAGAGGTAGAACACAGGTGTGTGTTAAAAGTTTTTATTGTGGACTGGAATGTCGCTTAACCTTGAATAGTCACGTAGGCACAAGTTTGTTTTGGAATTTCTAACAAAAACTTATGTTTGTTTGGGGGGAGAGGTAGAACACAGGTGTGCGTTAAAAGTTTTTATTGTTGACATTAATGTCGTTTGACCTTGAATAGTCACGTACGCATGGGAAACATTCCAAGATTTAATGATCACGTGATAGGGAGACTTGTATGAACTTGTTGTTAGGACGCCATTTTATTGTGACGTAAACGCTTAAATACAGAGTTTCAGGAGAATGTTTTATGTATTACGCTATGGCTCCCGTACGAAAGTTAGTTTTTAGCGAACTCGACGACGAGGAGACACTACCATCGCCTCCTGCGGGAACGAACAAGTTAAAGACCGACAACAGGCCGCATTCCCCGGACTCTATTGAAGTAGTCTACATATCATCTTCGGATGATGAAATTTATTCATCATCTTCGGATGAAGAAGGCGAATTGGAGGAACCAGAGACACCATCTCCAACGGTGTCTCCAACGCCACCAGCATCACCATCTCTGTTAAACCGATCCAGTTCCAGATTTTGGAGTTTAAACTGTTCATGTTCCAGACAAAAAGTGGATCGTGATTGTGTAATTGATGCAATTCTTAATTGGGACACTAATAGAATATTAATTTGTGATGGATGCGCAGAAGGATTGGTTAATCAAATGGGGCATGACTGTTTGTTTTTGAGTCGAGAGGAACTAGAAGATCGCGCCTTGAAATCTCTGCTGGACGTCGAAGTGGAGGACTTATTTTATATATATGCGAGAACGCATATTATTGGCATATATACACAAGAACTCTTTTATGAAGCCTTTTTTGACTTAATTGAAGAAAAGGATCCTAATTTTTTGAGCGACTTAGTTAAAATTTTTGAAAGGGAAGACAAAGAGAAAGGCTTTGCAAAGTGATTGTGCGTGTGTGTATGTAAATAGTGAAAATACTGTATGCAAACTGAAGTGACAGTGTTTAAAAACATGTATTCTCATATCAGTGGTGGTGGTGATTATATTTGTGTATCTTATAGTGACAAGAATATTAGTGAACTGTGTATTTTAAAAACTATAAATGTATACTTACGTTTAAATATTATTTCCTGTGAACAATGCACGTTGAATCTTCAACACCGGTGTTTGCTTCTTCATGATACTGGAACTTTTGCTGTACAGCATTTATCCAATGAAATAACTCTTACTGATTTGTTTGAAGTGTTTGAAGAACATCATAGTGAAATCTCAAGTATAAACTTTATACGAAAAACGCGAGAAAGTTTAAACAGCATGGAATTTGTAGGACAAATAATTCCGTTTTTGTTGAATCGTAAACATGAAATTTCACCATGTGTTAATGAATACATTATCGACATACAAGGTTTTAAGATTTAAAATAATGATTTTATTATTCCTGAATTTTGTTTAATTGCATGTGATGATACAGTAAATTTATATTGTTTAGTAAAATCTCCGATTGAATACAATCAACTATCTTTATGATGTCAGAAACAAGTTGATTAGTTAACATCAAACTTACATGGACTATCTTGGAATAATAAAAACGGATATACTGTATCACATATACATAACCTTGTATATCAATTATGTTTGCAAGATGCAACCTTTTATTGTAAAGGTGCAGAGAAATCCATTTGGATTAAGAAACTATTTTTGTTAGATAATGTTATTGATCTTGAATCAAAACAATGCCCTCCATTAAATAAATTATGTGCAAATGTTATGAATGAATATTGTTCTTTTCATGAACAAAATATACAACTTGAGAAAAAATCAGGTTGTGCATATCTGAATGCCCAACAACTTAATTTTTGGTGGAAGTTTCAACGATCAACAGCATTAACTAACACGTTTTCAATGATGTAACTTTACTTTTTTATTTTCATGTTTGTGAAATGAAACACATGAAGTAAAATTTCAAACTTTTATTTTTTTTAAAAAATCTTTTTTTATTTATATATTTATGTACATAATATATACAAATAATAAACTTATTATTTCAGATAAATATTTTGTTTTCTTTTTAAAAATTTATTTACGTGGTTATATACATTTTTATCATTCTTTTTAAATTTTGTCTTATGAAATAAATTTAAAGTTTTTTCAAATGAATTATTGCGTACTATATGATACATGAAAAATAATACGAAATATCCACAGAGCACAGATTCTTCGTGTTGGTATGGTTGACTATTTACATAATAAACTTTACAATTTTTACATAAGAATGAATGAATTTCTTTTGGCACAGGCATTCGTAAACTATCGAAATAAAATCCTTCATGATTTTTGTTTATGTATAGTCCAACCCAATGACTTCCTGTGGAATCTGATGTATCAAGATTAATGATTAGTCCAACAGGAGTTTGCACTTTTTGTGGAATTGTATCAATGGAATAAATTCCATTCACATATGATCCAGTTTGTTTATCACTCAGAAGTACTTTTAAAATTTCATCTGTATACATGACTTTCGTTTATTTCTTTAACGGAGTAGGAACATATTTATCACTGGTATTGTTCACAAACAAAACATAGTCATACACTTTTACATATTCACTGTATAATAAAGCTTCATGCACACTGCAGTTGTAATGTCCAAAGCGATGATTATAATGTGCACACTTTGACACATGAAATCCTAGAGATGTGTACCGTGGACAGTCCAAATCCTCGAGATTGATAATATCACGTTGAAGAATTTCCTGCAGAAAGTCCTGACGAGCTTTGCCGAAAGTGTAAACAGATGAAATATTTGTACAATATTTGCGAAGAATTTCTTTAAGGTGTGAGTATTCGACCTCTCCTTCATGCCATTGGATTCCATAGAAATTATCACACAAGTGTTTGCTTCTATTATTGTTTCACACAGTTCAGTAGCAGCGCACGGAGGTTGAAATATCCAGCTTTGTATGAATGGTATATCTGGATTAGCTATTGGTAACTCTTTAACAATAAGTTCATCGTCGTCCTCCCCACGGTAAGCGGAGAAGTGAACAACAACCCTCATGCTACTTAACTGATTTAAATTTAAAATGAATTATCACTATATACATTTCTATCTTTATCTATTTGTATGAGTGAGTCAAATTGAGCATACACAATACAAGTGATTGGTTGTGTTAATGACTCTTTGAATGATACTTTTAAATTAACGGGAGCATCGCGCACAACATCCCATGTAGTATCATCCAATGTAGCAGTAGGAGATAGAATAAATGCATAAAGAGTGTATCCATGTGGATATTCATCATAGGTAACAGTATGGCCATTATCTTTATAAAATATTCCTGTACCGGAGAACAGAGCATGGTAACTTAGAACGTATAAATTATTTGAAAAATCAGGGGTGAGGGGGTTGGGAAGAAATGATTTTGAACCAACTTGTAGTTGCAACTTGTTAACGTTAAAGTTTCGGAATTCAAAAGGATTAATTTCTGATTTCCCATTAAAGGCTGCGTTAGAGACAAATCCGATAACGATTGTTTAGGTACATTTCCAAGGAACAGATTATCAAGATTGTATAAATTTACTTGCTGAGGTATTGTATATGATCGAGTTTCAACTCTTGTAAGAGGTAATTTGGACCTTTCATGCACCATACCTGAATTTATTTCCATACCAACATGTGCAGATGTGTCAACACGTCGTGCATACATCGTAACTTCTTGAAGCACTACTTTATAAGATGTATTTGGAGCGTGCATTAAACAAAACATATCTTTTGTTCGGTGTAATTTAATACGAAGACCAACTTTGTTTGGAAGCACACGACCTAAACTTGCAATATCAACATGAATACGTCCGTACATTTCAAATGGTGTACTATTCTTAACAAAAGCAGCACGTTTATTAAACCCTGTATTTGTTTCATCTAATGAATTAAATTATTTTGCGGTATCTTTGTACCATAAAGAAGATGTAAGATGTGTTTGCGAAGCATCGTTTGAATAATTTAACAAGGTTTCAATATATGCGCGATAAGGATAAGATCCAGATGATGAACTAATTAATTTATCATTTAATGAAATACCAACTTGACTAAATAATGAATGTAAAAACTATTTACTGGTGCAACTACATCGTTTGCGCTCTAAATTATTGCCATTTGATTTTGTAATTTTACAACGTACATAAAGATAAAGATAAGCAGGATGAATAAATTCACCTGTTTCACCAGGAATAACAAATTCAATAGGTCCTTCCGAAGTTAGTGTAGAAATAGGACGATATTCCACATGAGAAGTTGCTTCTATTGCAGTTTGTGTCATTGGAACGGAAAATAAGTCAATTTCAGAAGTACAACACTCATGGCTATTTGAATTAAGTAAAGCCATTATGAAAATATATCTTTAGTCTTCCTTCTTTTTGTTTTACGTTTAACAGTACGAGAACGTTTACGTTTGATTGGTGGTCCAATTCGTATTACAGGAGCTTTACGTTTTCGTGGCCGTCTCTTACCGCTACCAGATAGTAACTGACCAACTTTATTAACAGCTTTTGTCTTTAATGTTTCACCAGCCTCTTTTACACGTGCGCAAACGGATTCTTTTATGGGACGATTTTCTAATACATCCCCTGCAACTTCTATACCTGTTTGTAATGCTTGTCGACCTAATGCTTTGGCACCTTGTTTAAGGAATGGTAATGCAATACGTGCTAAACCTTTAAAGAAAATACCAATACCGTGTCCACGTTGATAAACTGGTCCTGAAAAATAAGGTATTCCACGACCACGTTGATAACATATACGTCTATATTTCATTTCTTTTATTTAGGAGCAGCGCGTTTAAAATGAAGTGTTACCGTCAATGTCCCGGAACGAAATGGCAAATTTCGCCTTGCATGGTCCTTTAGTAGTACTTAGATATTGTTAAAACAAAATTTTGAAACTGGTAAATAATGAATATCTTGAAATGTAATTGTTTGCACTTTTCCGTATTTCACATTGCAAATTGTTGCAATACGTAATAATGGTGCTTTGGTATCACCTAAATATTGATATTGTACAATATCACTATACACAAAAATTTGATGTGGATAACCAATGTCAACGTAAGGTTGTTTAAATCCAAATTTATGTAAAACAAGATCTTTATTTTCAGGAAATCCTAATTGAAAAGACAATGTTGGTGACAATGTAAGTAATTTAACGCGTTGATCACAATCTACGAATACTGTATTTGACACATTAAATTTTATGAATTTGGAAACTTTATTTAATTCTTCGATTAAATGGTACACGGTCGGATAATATCCAGGTGTAAATTTACTTTTCTGAGGATCCCCATCTTTTAATGTAAACCAAACATTTTAACCGTGGATAACATTATGACATGTTAGCGAAATGTGTATTTCACTTAAACCAACACACCAATCGGATTCAGATAAGCGAATAGTATTATTTAATTGATTAATGAAATGTGACGGAGTATTTTTCAGATATACATCAGTACTAGCATTTGAAACGAGTGTAATGTAAAAACTATCATCAATACTATCAGAAATCATTTTTGCTTAAAGTGTAGTGTTAAGTTTGAAGTTCCAAATTGAAATGGTAGTTTTTGCCCGTGTTCATCTTTTAAGTTTACTTCTATCGTGTCAAAATACTTTTTCTCTACTTTAACATAGTGTGGTGTATGAAACAAAACATTTGATGCGTGCATGCTCTTCATCATAAACATTAAGTTTTCGAAGTAAAGGTCCAACGTCTTGTTGTTGCTTTACATCAACACATTTACTTCAGTTGGAATATTATAATCTAAATTGCACAGGAATTTTCCACGTGGTAGTATTCTTTCTTGTTTGTTTGGTGGTTTTAAGTATACAACAGGAGAAAAATCTGTTGAATGTGCATTAATAAAACCTAAAATGTGTTGCAATCCTTTTGTAATACCAATCATACATTGATCGGATGATTTTAAAATATGATATAAATACTTGATTTTTATTTTTATGATTTCTTATCATACGTACATTTTCAGGTATCATATCTAAAATACATTTTATAGAAGAATAATATCCTGGTATGACGTTAATTTCATGACGTTCATGTTTACCATCAATTACAGTATTTATGGTATCTTTTTTCGTTTTCACCTACATTATAAAAACTCCAAGGAATATTAATTTGTGTTAATTCAACACCCCATTCACCATCCCTTAAATCAATAAGTTGTGCAAGTTTTACTCTATACGATGCTGTTGTATTATCAAAAAGTTTACTACTTGCATTTGAAGGAAGAGTAACGTAAAAGTCGGGTTTAAATGTTGAATTCTTGTTGAAGACTGAACTGATTTTGCTTTAATCCATGAATTCATACTTGACGGATATCCTAACCACTTTACATAAATCCAACCCTTTTTTCGTTTAAGTACTTTTTCAGTTAAATACTTTTTATTTGAATTAATTATTACTTTTTGTAATTCTTGAGCATAAAATATTCCTTTAATTTCATCACCATTCCAATCTTTTAATTTATAAGTTACTGGATTTGATTTAATACATCGATCTACAACAAATATTTCTTGCGACCATTTTGGTAAATATCCTTTCTCTAACTTGTGTTTATATTTACTGACACGTACATAATTACCGGGATGAAATTTACATGTTCATTTCTTTTTCACGGTTGGTGTTCCACATAATGTATTCCATACTTGATTAATGTTTGTATCATTTACTTCTGCAGGTGCCATTTTAATATCTCTGTGATACGAATGATAGTTATGTACAATTTTATCGAAAGCATCAATATAACGATAAGTATTTTTTGCTGTAAAGTATCGATACAATCTCTCTTTTAATGTTCGTATAAAACGTTCTGCTAATGCACATTATTTTCCGAATGCACACTATAATGATTAATTTCATTTTCTTGAAATAAACGTTTTACATGTTGATTATAAAATTCACCACCTAAATCTGTTTGTACATGAAACACGGGTAATTTTAACTGTTTAAAAATTTGTATGATTGCTTTAACCATTTCAGGACACTTTTTGGTTTTTAATGGAGCGCAATACGCATACCTTGAGAAAATTTCAATACAACATAAAATATATTTATAATTATTATTATACTTTGCAATATTTTGCATATCTGCTAAATCCATTTGTATTGTTTCATTCGGCGCACTAATATAATATTTATTTCGCTCGAAAACTTTTCGTGCTGGTGCATGTAATGTATATGCATCTTTTGATGCTAACCATTCTTTTATTTTCTTTGTAATAATTTAGTTTTACGTTGCTATGTTTTATTACTAGATAAAGAAGCAGGATTTGAATAATCATAATATATTTTTGATAAGTTTGTCATTTTTATTACATTTTACATTCTTTCCAACCTCTTAAAAAATCTGTTTTACGAATTTTACTACTAACAACTTTCGGTGTACTCATACAAATAGAAATAAATTCTTTAGGAACATTAAGTTCTTCTAACAAAATTTTAAACTTTTTAATTCCTACTGGTTGTCTTGAATATTTTCGCATACGAACATCATCATTCACTAAATCTATAATATTTGAACCTGGAATTTGTTTTCCATGTATCTTTACTATTCCTGATTGATCCCAATCTATTTTATTCGAATTTATTAATTGCTTTATTAATAAATCTGTTTTCCTTCGATGTCTTTTCGGTACTGATTGTAAAATGTCCGATACAACAGGTAAAATAGAATGATTCTTTTCTTCAGATGATGTAGGCCCATGAATTTCTTTTTCAACAATAGATAATGTTTCAGGTTTTTGTGTAGATGAATATTGTAAATGTTGATGTAATGCTTGCTGGTACATTTTCCATTTTTCTTTAACACTAAGATCACGACGTTGTAAAATACTACTCATTTTTTCATCTAATCGCGATTGATGTGTATCTATAGACTTAGCATTTGATTGAAATTGATGCATGGCATTCTCAGGAACTAAAATTTTACGTAAGCCTGACATGATTTTTTTATCTTCCAAAAATACTACTTGCTACAGCTCCTAGAATTGGACCTAGTAACATTGGTAAGAATGCACCACCTTTCTGAAGTAATATCTTCCTTTTCTTGTTTAATGCTGTACGTTGTTGAGAAAGAACTCGCAAGATCTTTTTATGCCTACGTAATCGTTACTTCTGACGAGAATTTAAAGGAATGTTCCCTTTTATTGTATTTTTAGCAACTTGTGAAATGATTCGTATTAAATCACCTGAAGCATTTTTCAAAATATGTTTACGTTTTGCTGCTTTACATTTACACAGACCACGGAGTGCGCTAAAGTGTTGTTTCACCTTCAACATCTTGATAAGAACTAAACGTAAACTACGATTTCATTGTCTTTTACGCTTGTGTACATGTACATTGTTTCATCGGGAAATATGTTTGTACGTATTCGTAATGCGTCATTTGTTTTCTGTGTTAAATCAAATAATTAATAAGTATGAGGCGAACGTGTAACTTCATCAAATACCTCAACGATATGTTTACTTTGTCCTGGCATGATTTGTCTACCTAAATATTGAATTTGTAATTTACCACGTGGATTTTTAAATACTATAATATAATGTGTATCACGTGCATATTTTCCTTTTGGAAACAAATTTTGTACCTATAAATATTACAGTTAATTTTTTATGATGTGCATATTTTGTTAAATTTGCGACATCGCCATTGGTTTCAGACATTAAATCATCTAATATTAATAATGAATTTTCTTCAATGTGGAAAGTACACATATCTGTAACTCCCTCTACGAAACGAATATTTGCATGGGTATCTAAGTGTGGTATTACTGCGCCATAACACCATACAATTTCACGAAATGTTGTAGTAAACATGTTGACGTTCATTAAGTAAACGATTTACAAAACAAGTTTTACCAGCACTTGAAGGACCAGCAATTAAAATGGTAGAGGGATGATTAAACTTTAACATCTCGTTATCAAATGAATGCATAGAATAGAAAGCTCATCTTTTTATACATTCGCACACACTCTCACTCAACAAAATTGAAAATGACTAGACTATTTAAAATGACTTGAATACTTAAAATGACTAGAATATTTAAAATGACTAAAATATTTAAAATGACTAGAATATTTAAAATGACTAGAATATTGAAGCGAGTTCTTAATATAATCACAATCAATAGAAGTCAATAAATAAACAAATAAATAAATAAAAGTTCAATATGAATTTTACAAAGAGTTTGCATAGCAATTATTTAACAAGGAGCTTCAATATGAAGCGAACCGTCAAAGATATGCCTTTGGCGTTCGTGGGTCAAACGTTAGGTCTCTTGGTAACCGTATGGTATAGTCCTAGTCTTGTGTACGTCATGTAAAAGAATATCGTCTTCGTCTTCAATACGTTTACGTTTTTTGTTAACCATAGGGTGTGTTTTGGTTTCCCGTCTTGAAAAGATTTGGAACCCACGTTTGCGGATAATATTTGTAGGATTTTCTATTACTACAGAATCAATTTCTTCTCGCACTAACGCGTAGAAACTTTCAAAATTAATTTTTTCAGAGGTTCTATGGTTCAGTGTTATCCCCCGAATTTTATAAATGTGCCGAAATTCCCCTGCAGCATTTCTAAGCCGCATACAATAGTTTTTTGGGCCAAGAGCGATCAGAGTGATAAATCTCCACCCTTCATCTATTTCATCTGTTAAATCCCCAAGATAATTACCCAACTGTAACACGGGTTCCTCACTTTCCGTTGCAAAAACATAATACTGTCCCTATCACTGTAAAGTGCCCGTTCAGGTCGTACAGCAGTCAAAAGGTCATAAAGTTTAAGTCTGGCCCACGAAGTAATAAATGCTGCCAAGACGACATTGGAAAATCCTAACGGGGTGTTATCATTTTCCAAGTCCTTGTAGTTTATTAGTAAATGACTATCACCGACTGGAATCACTGAATGAACTTCATATCTTGCCGATGAAAGGTACCTAAGAAACTCTTTTGAGTTGTTGAGGATTGTACACTTCATTGTGCCCGTGCGTTGATCCCATTTCCCATACAACGAATTAAGGTATAATTTCGCTGTAGCACGCAATCATGGGTTCTTCCTTATATTATCATAATTTAATTTAATGCCTTCATGGGTATAATATTCATCGATGTATTTCTTTTTGTCTTCTTCGCTTTTGCAAGAAGCAGGAAAACCTGAAGCTTCCTGTTTCATTTGAAGAAAAGAGTTCACGTAATTCCTGAACAGACCACCTGAATTCCCTTCTTCTGGATCCATGAGTTAGAACTCCCAAATTTCGTGAATATCGATGATCTTATAACCTTTTTTAAGAGCAAGGTGAAGCTCTGGAGTACAAAATGTACTTGATTTTGCGCGATCCTTTCCTTCATGTGTACATTCCCCTACAACATCATTTCCCTCTTGTTCCATACATGTCCGGCACAGTCGAAAAAGTAAGCGTCCACCTGCCACATATGGGAGAATAGGAAAATACATATTTTTAGGAGGCAAATGGTACATTTCAATAACCCATGAGTATTTTCCACTTCTGGAAAATCCACCCTCTGTGAATCTTAGACATTCCAATCGGCATTGGTGTACGTGCCATTACATAGTGGTATAGAGATGTAATATCGAAATATTGAATTGTCTCATTATCCTTGGAATTAACGTATGATCTGAAGACTTCAGTAATTCCACCTTGATATGCCATTCTTGGAACAATAGGATCCGCTAGATGAGTACATTGTTCCTTAATGAACTTTTGTGAATCTTTATCTGTCTTCACCTTGTTGTCCCAAGTACATTTCCAGATCTCGTGTATCTTTACACCAAGATTTTGAATGTATTCTTGACGTCTGATGGTTTGTTCGTACCGCCTTGCATACGTATCGCAAGGATCCTGAGAACCATGAATGATTTCATCACGGTTATTAGGAATACATGAAACACACCCGTGGAAATTGCAACCATAAAATTCATACGCTGTATTTGTACTTGGATCATATCCGTCAACCCTGTATTTACCGAGGCGTACCTCTGGACCAGTACCACATTACTGGATATTCCTACCAAGTTGATGCTCAACATATTTTAACCACAAGTGTGCTTTTGCACTTGTCGCTCATTATGTTGAAATCCCTTTGGTGGAATTACAGCAATGGTATTCTCCGGTAAGTACAGAGTACGGTACGTTTTCATACTTAACCCTGCAACTGTGGAACAAGCAATAAAGATTGGAGACCATTCGTCTTCTCTTCTATGATGTTAGTAAATTTGATGATAGCTTCTGTAAGAATTCTAACGTCATTTTCACAGTAAGCTAACATTTCCTTTTGGAGATCATACTCCTCGCCACTTGCAGCACGTTCTTGGTGCTAGGCGATTAGTTGTTGTCTCTTTTTCGTGCTTCGCGAGTCAGGATCAAAATATTCAAGAGCGGGAACCGGACCTACATAATTTTGATTTTCCAAAGTATTAAATAAATAAGGGAAATCTCCCTTTTTAAAATTTCCAGATAGACCTACCGTTTTCGGGAGTTTACTTAGTTTGCAACCAATGAACAAATAAGTCTCACGGAAGAAGAATCTATTTGCAATATTCATACAAAATATTTTTTGACCCTGTATCAGAACATCAGGAATAATATGTTGCTTCTGAATTAGATTTCTTAAGCAGAAGATACCATCAAACCGTCAAGAATTATGCGCTAAAATTACTATGCGTTGAATCACTGGACGAGCCATTAACACATGCTTAATGAAGTCATCCATTGTTTTAAAAGAAAACAATCGATTTCCATTTTTATCACCGCAGAAATTGCAGGGATCATCCAAAGATTTACTCATACAGTGTGAACATGTATGTCTACTACAAATCAAGGCGACTTCATGTTTCCTTTCACCATTCTCATTTTCCGGCATTAACATCGTTTCTATATCCAATGCAATGTACATAAACCTTTTGATATGTGTAGGCTTCAATTTTTGCACAAAGCTTTGATGGTTTAGTTCTACGTGAACCTTACACGTGGCACAAAAATGCTCACCACACTTATGTGCAACTTTTCGAAGTCTACTGTCAGTCATGCGATTACAGTCGGGACAAACCTTTACATAATGACACTCACTAAAGCCAGCTTTATTACGTGCGAAATGATTATTAAAACATTCGCCCTCAGGAAACTTTCTATTACATGCATCACACTTGATTTTTCTTAACGTTGGATTTTGATAATGTTCCTTATTGCAATCCAAACACCGTAATTCGTAATTGTGTTTATGCCGACGATCATCGTATGGTTCCAAACATTTAGTGCAGTATTTTCTATTTTCTAGGAACGATGTAATACACTTAATTGGTGCGAAATGACCAACTGTAATACCTCTTTCATAATAAATATACATCTGCTTTGGAGCAGGAGTTCCAGGGACAAGTACCTTATATTTATGTTCATTAACGGATTCATCTTTTATATAAACAACAATTTGATACTTTCCTGAAAAATATTTCTGAAAAGAATCAAGATCGTTTAAATCGCAGCCATTCTTTGTTTCAACATTAACATTTGCATACCTACAAAATCGCTCTGCTTTGCTGTTCCAAATTTTATCATTGTCTCTTTTTAGATTATATAAACTATCTTTGTTTCCATTTAGTTTCTCCAAATACCAAACAATACTCTTTGGCAAACAAAGCATATCAGAGCCGTTAATATAAACAATATGACGGTTAAGAACTTTTTCCATGTCTTCGTAACGGGCGGCATTACATCTTTTTGATACACCTTGCCCGCTTACGTTTTTAACTATATGAAACCGAAATCGTAGTTCATTTCCGAGCAAGAATCCTTCATTGGAATTTAGTATATATTCCAAAGAAGTTAAAATGACCTCAGCACTTAAATCGCTCTTTTTTCTCCAAGGAATATACGCTGTTTTTTGTTTCTACTGTTCGAGCTATCGATACAGAGACCAACGTAGTCCACTGCACGGGCGTCAGCGAGAACCTCGTTTAACGCAAAGTTAAATAATTTCTTAATATATCCTTCTGGAATTTCAATATTGTGTTCACCAGAAGGACGAACCGCGATTTCTCTTCCACGAAGATTAAAATTCGTGAAATCTTTTGTGCTGTCTCTTACGATTTCGAAGATACCATTATCTGATTTTTTTAATTGTTTGTGACAAACTAGGTCGCGCCTATGCGACACATTTCCATGAGATGTTCCTGGCTGAGGAGATACTGATCCATAGCCAATAGTATCCCGTGAACATTGCACATCTGGATAAACATTGTTTACAGGATTTGTCCCTTGGGTTATTTGAGCAGATGAAACTGCATCCATACCCAACTCTTCTTCTAAAAACTTTCCCAGTATCTCCATATAATCATCATTATTATCAACGGAATTTTGATTATATTGTTTTTCAGCATCATCAACAATCATTCTATCATCCGTCATATTACCTAAATTTGAATTTCTTTGGGGGGTATTGACTATGGAATTGTTAGATGACGATGCTGGAACATTACGTTGGGCCAAAACAAAACGCGAGCCATACTGATAAAATTAGGATACCTCTCTATCATTTGCTCTATCAAGTTGCCCTTCTCCCCTATTAAAATAATAAATAAACCCCTCGTGCGCTAAATGGCACATGTTCTCCCCTCTGAAAAATTCTGCAGAAAAAAGATCTAACACATCTGCAGAGGAAAGACATGTATTCAAAACTGTGTGTTCATTAGAAGCAAAACACTGGTGTAATAATAAAAGCAAATACTCACACTTTTCACTCCCTCTATGGCCATCCTTCTGTAATTTTACAATTTTCTGCCAAGCCGCCCGGACTCTTTCAGCATTATGCAACCCCTTTAACTCCTCTTGGAAGAGGGTTTCATCCACGACATTAAACTCCAAGTTGAAGAACTCCATCTGTAATCAGGAATTAAGTTTCTTCTTAGTATCAATATAATAATAATTAGTGCTTCTGTATATCTGTTAATAGTCACTTCGAGTTCAATATAATCTTGCTTAACACAATAATTTCTTTTATGTCCAATTTTTAACTTGACTAATAATATACAATAAATTTAAATTTGAAGATGTAATAAAATTACGTCATGCAGGTATCCTCGGCAGCATTCAAATGATTATAATTGTACAACAATACGGTATATATACATTACAAAGTATGACGTCAAACAAATATAAAGTGTTAAGAAAACAAGTTTCAACATGTTTTCCAATTTCCCTCGGAGTTTGCACTGCAAACGATACGTAAAAGATAGGAAAGGGGAGTAAATCAAAGCCATGCCGCCTACAGTGGGAGAGGAGATCAAAGGAATGCCGACTGAGTGGGAAAGGAATTCAAAAGAATGCCGAGTGAGTGTAAAATAAAAGCAAGGTTAAGGCGAATGGGTGGGAGGGGAATCAAAGTTAATCCGACTGAGTAAGAGAGGAAAATTATTTATCAGTTGACAATTTTTAACAAGGAGTTTCCAAAGGAAACGATAGAGTAAATAAGCTGAGTGAGAGAGTAAATCAATTATTTATCAGTTCACACAAAATGTTCTGACTAATTTATTAAGATAATTTAAATAAGAACGAGTTTCCAAAGGAAAACAAGATATTTATCACTTCACACAGTGTTCCGACTAATTTATTAGGAGAATTTAAATAAGAACAAGTTTCTAAAGGAAACAAGAAAGTAAATAAGCAGAGTGGGAGGGGAGATCAG